>NC_133365.1:33404611-33647111 GCF_049309525.1 Garra rufa | reverse complement strand
TGCTTATACTGTACATATTGTTATCATAAAAAGTTTACCTTGATATGATTATGTTCAGAGATTTTTCAGAGTTTACCATAACACAATGCTTCTTTTTAAACAATGTACTTAAGTACTATATTGCTATGCCTACTTCACATAACTTGTTTAAATGGGCTTCATGGTTTCCACCATACTCCCCCAAAAAGTTCTCCAGAGATTGTATAACAGCCTCTGCATAACACAGAAATACTTACTTAGAGACTCTAGACTCTCAGACATGATCAATGTGAAATACCTGGAACAGTTCAAATACTCCTACCTCAGGAAATTAGATAGCAGAGGCAGGGCTGATTTAGATGGTGTCTGGTTTGATTCAGAGTTATGTCATCAACAGCATGGTGCTGTTCCAAACCCCAGATTAACAGCGCATGTTGAGATACAGGAGCACGAGCCAGTCTATGGTGAATAACAGTATAGTCTAACTGGCCTTGAATTGAACTGACCGCTCATCAGATTGCTTTCCTGGCAAGTGCTAGAGAAAAAAAATTCAGCATTTTTTGCAGCTTGTTTTTTTGTGTGCAGGAATGACTTCTAAAGGGGCTAAAATGCTAAAACTTGTGACAAAATGTGTCAAATTATGTTGTGATTGAATACTAAAGTTGTCTTGTGTCTTTTCATTTGTCCATCAGGAGCAGGACGTCCTGCAGGAGTACCTTCTCGCTCTCACTACCAATGAACAGCTAGTAGTACGAACTGCACAGGTAAGACTACCATAGTCCCGGCAGTGATCGTTTTCTCTTTTCTTTTTCTTTTCTCTTTTCTTTTCTTGTCTTTTCTTTCACCACTTAGAACTCCCAAAATTTAAATCAAAAGCAGCCAGCAAAAAAAGTGCAGGCTACAATTAGGGGTGGGTATCGTTTGAATTTTATCGATTTCGATTCCGATTCCGATTCCACTTATCGATTCCGATTCTTTTCGATTCCCAGTTTCGATTCCGATTTAGTAAAAAAAAAAAAAACAACAAACACAAAAGTCAAACATTAATATATTAAACATGTTTATTTTCAGTGCTAGCTTGCAACATATTATTTTATTACAGGGGTTCTCAACCTTTTTTATATCAGGGCCCCCTTCTTCTCGGGTCAGTTTTGCAAGGCCCCCCTATGCCTGACATTTCCTCTAAAGGTGTTTATTTTTTAACCTTTTTTATTAACCTAAACATTAGTTTTGCCTTTTTATTTTCTCCTGCATGTTATTAAAAAAATCAAGCAAACTTTAAATTAAAGCTATACTTTTGAATTTAAAAGAAAATCCTCTGCTCTAACTTTTTAACATGAATACACACATTCAGATTTAAAGCACCTAAATTATTTAATTCAGACATTCTTCACAACTTCAGAGTACTCTTTCTTAAGTGACTGAATATCTACTGTTTGTATTCATTATAAAATAAACATATAAATGAAAAATACAGTAAATACATTGTAAATCTGTTTATGCTGGTGCTCATATGTGCTTAAACACCACTGACCCTTACAAGATCCACCTCTATGGGTAAGCATTCATTATAAAAAACTCACAGGACATTCATTTTGAAAACTATGCAAATATTTTGAAATTTCACGCAAAAATACTATGGATCAGAGCACCGAAAGCATGAATAGTTTGTGAATCAACAGCGGACTTATGCGTGCCTAATGTACGACTCCGATATACAAGAATGAATACATTAGGCACGCGCGAGTTCGTTACTATTACTCTGGTCATCTTTGCCTTCACATTACCGGGAGGGTTTGTTTCATGCAGCCAAGAGATAAAGTAGATACCTGTCTTCCCGCGGGGGTATAAGTGACTTTTATGTGGGCTTTTGCGGGACGAAATAACATATATTCCTTCTGGAGTGGGCGGGCGCAGGACTAAAATCCGTCCCTTGCAGATCTCTAAGATGAAGTTTGCGTGCAGCGGTAGATTTGTCTTCGGTTTTTACAAAGCGTAGACACACTTATAAACGCTTACCGTGATCCATCTTTTCGACTGATGTTTACATTACCACGTAAAGTCCTGGCAGATTGCACGCGCGGAAGGTCCTGGCAGATCACTAGATGGAAAAAATGCAACCAGGAATCGAAACGAGGAATCGAAATTTTAATATTATAACAAGTATCCGATTCTTTATCTTAAGTATCCGATTCCAGAATCGGAATCGATTTTCGATTCCCAACCCTAGCTACAATATATAATTACAATACAAAAAAAGCTCAGGTATAATGGAAAGAAACAATCATCAGTGATTCAAATTATTTTATTTTATTTTATTTTACCATTTAGAACCCACAATATTTAAATCAAGGGCAGACAGCAAAAAAAAGTGTACAATATGCTACAATATGTAATTACAATACAAAAAAAGCTCATCATAGGGCTGGGCGATTAATCGAAAAGTAATCGAAATCGACATTCAGAACCTATAATCGATCAAAATTTTCCAGGTCAATTTTTTCAATTACTTTCCCTTTAAAAACACTACTGCGTGTGGAGTCACGTGACCCTGCTCCGTTACGTTGCGTTATTCCTCCGACATGTCGATGGAGAGCTTAAGCAGTATTTATACAGTAAAAAGTATTTACAGGATATACAAGAGTAATTTTATTTAGAAGAGATACTGCTTATTTTCTACTTTTAATATTTATTATTATTTTATAAATAATTTATTTTGTTTCCAAAAGTGTAAGTTATTTATTTTCACTAATTTAAGAAAAATGTGACTTTTCATTTTAAGCAATGTGTGCTTTAATTTCAGTTGTTCAACACTGATGTTCAATAAATAATCAGATAGTGTGTGCACCCTTCATTCAAAAATCTCTCACTTGTAATATGTGAGCATATTTACTGTACAAAACTTGTCAGTGAACTATGAGGGCAAAAAAATAAATATTATTTAAATATAATTAAATATAATTTTATTAATGAATAAAATAATCGTTCATTAATCGTAATCGGGTTAAAAGCCCTAAAAGCCCAGCCCTAGCTCATCATCAAAACAATCATCAATGATTCAAATTATTTTATTTTATTTTATTTTATTTTACCATTTAGAACCTCCAATATTTAAATCAAGGGCAGACAGCAAAAAAGGTGCAAGCTAAAATATATAATTAAAATACAAAAAAAGCTCAGGTATAATGGAAAGAAACGATCATCAATAATTGAAGTTATTTTATTATTTTATTTTTATTGTATTATTTCTATCAATGTTTCAATCAAGGGCAGACACCAAAAAGTGCCAGTTTAAATATGTAAATACAATACAAAAAAAGATGAGGTATAATGGAAAGAAACAATAATCAATTATTCAGATAATTATTATTATTATTATATTATTTTATTATTTAATTTATTTGACTTAATATTCAAATTAAGGGCAGACAGCAAGCTTAAATATATAATTACAATACAAAAAAGCGTAGGTATAATGGAAATAATCATCAGTGATTCAGATTATTAATTCATTTTTTTGTATTCAATGTTTGAATCGGGCAAAAGAGCAAAAACGTGCTTAAATATGTAATTACAATACAACAAAAAACCTCAGGTATAATGGAAAGAATTTTATTTTATTCAGTGTTTAACTTAAGAGCAGACAGCAAAAGGGTGCAAGCTTAAATATATAATTACAATACAAAAAAGCTCAGGTATCATGAAAAGAAACAATCATCAGTGATTCAAATGATTTTATTTTATTATTTTATTTATTTATTTTTTTTTTTTGAACCCTCCCATGTTTAAATCAAGGGCAGGCAGCAAAAAAGTGCAAGCTTAAATATATAATTACAATACAAAAAAGCTCAGGTATAATGAAAAGAAACCAATCATCAGTGATTCAAATTATTTTATTTTATTTTTATTTTTTTATTTATTTATTTATTTTTTTTTTAACCCTCCCATGTTTAAATCAAGGGCAGGCAGCAAAAAAGTGCAAGCTTAAATATATAATTATATATAATTAAAATAAATTAAAAAACTCTGGTATAATAGAAAGAAACCGGTAATTCATATTACTATTTGATTTGATTTATATATGTACATACCGATTAATAATTTGACATAAAGGAAGAGTAGGACAGTACTCTTTGGTATACAGTTCATAAGGGTTGTGTGGTCCAAGATGACATACGGTAGAAGACAACAAACACCCGTGTTCAAATGAGTCCCACAAAGGATTCTCAGTGGTGTTGGCTCACTGCTTAAAGAGCCTAGTGCATTAACTAGTGCCATAAAGCTGCTAATTCACAGGAAGGACAGGAAACCAAAGCACAGTGGAAAGGTGAATGTTTGTCAAATGGACGGCTGAATCCAGTGTACCACCATATGCTGATGAGCTCTAATGATCCTATAATGTCTAATGGTGTGTAAAGCTTGTTTTATTAGCAAACCACGATGACTGACAGCCATTGTATAGAATGGATACTTGATGAAAAATTAATGAGAGTGTATTTTATTAATACTGTACAGTCACAATCCCATTTCGTTGTTTCCTTTATCTCGCTGCGTTTGCAGCAACATTTTGAATTTTTGTAGATTAATACAAAATACTTCTTTAAACTTGAAGTAAGAGTGACCTTTGTTCACATAGTGTAGATAGATAACAGCATTAGCGACAAAATTGCTTTTGGTGAAATAAATATTTGCGCTACTAATCACATGACAGCTCTAACCAAATATTATGCTAAAACAGCTGAACATCAGAAAAGGATATTGACACCTGTGTCGATCCTCGCACGAGGCGTACCAGTTCCCATCATCCATATACATGTGTGAGAGAGTCTGTTTGTGTGTGGGCTGTGGGCAACTCTATTGCATTTAGTCATTAACCCCATTATCGTGTTTGGTGTGGCGCAGACTCATCTCCGGCACAGGGGCGGCTAACGGAGCACATTGTGTTGTGTAGGACGGGATTAATGCTCTGTATTTATTTTATCCCAAGCACCTTTTTCGCTTGAATAAAAACATGCTCATGACAGCCAAACAAGTGGTTTGATGCTGTTAACAAAATAGCGTTTTTGTGCCAAAAAAAGTTTTATTTAAACGTATTTGAAGTGTGATAATTGTGTGTTTGTGTGGGGGTGTTTTTGCTCAGTTCTGAGGGCCACAGGTGTGTGAAACAGTTTGATAAATTACCCACAATGTTTTGCCTAATGGTTTTTCTCTCTCTTCCAGTCTCTCTGACTTTCTCTGCCATTGTTGCCCCCCCTCTTTCTTTCTCCTCCTGTACTCACTCACTTTTCTTTATATCGTTCTCTCCCCTGTTTTATTGCACAGGCACTGAAGAACATCGCAGCCATCAGCCTGGCCATTAATTACCCAAATAAATCCACTAAGCTGCTCAACCTGTCCCCGTGAAAGAGGGATGAAAGAGAGATCGAGATGAGAGAAGGGAAGCTTGCCAATGGCCCATGGGAACGGCCCCCTGCGCTCGGCGGCTGCGGCAGCGGCAGGAGCGAGCCTCGTATCGTCTTCCAGAAAAGCCCACCTGTAAACCCGTACCCTTCACTGTTTAATCATAAAGCGGGGGGCGCAGTGATCTCCTGTCTCTTTATAATCATTTCTCATCTCGTTTGAGAAAAAAGCTTCTTCTTTTTTTTAGCTCACCTTGTCTTTAGTGAGAGTTTAGTGGGCTGTGCCAAATTTGTTTCTCACACGTAAGCACATGTTTCTCCGTTCCTTCGTTTTCTTTTTCGGAAAAGCCACCGTGGGCAAGACAATCGATCAAAACGAAAGCAGGTCACCTTTCCCTGCCTCACACGTTCTCCCTGGACGTGTCGCCTAAAAATACGAAGCTGCCGGCGCAGTCTCATCCTTCAAAGTGGCCCGAGACTACATATACGACGAATATATCGATATCTACCGGAAACCGTGGGGCCTTCTCTCTCTGTTCACCCTCAGTGCAGCCTGATGAGCTGATGTTTGTTTAGTAGCTAGCAGATACGCTCGAAAACCACGCTTCTAGACAAATGTCTAGGTGTTTGACGTGCCACGTGAGTCCAGAAGGCGCCGTTTGCCTTAAAAGTGGAGCTCAAAGTGAACCGATTGTGGGTCAGTAACAAAGCTATAAGATGTCCTAGTAAGAGGAATGTCAGTGCTTGTGTCTTACATTGTCATGTCCCAGATTCTTAAACTCACTCATAATGCTGCATATCACCAGTAATATAGAGCACTATGTACAGAAATCTCACTTTATGTTGTGCTGCATGCAACACTGGACTAAAACCATGATGTCCATTACTGTTAGCAACATATCGGTTGGTGTTTTATAGACGTATTCTGTAATATCGCTGCGGTTGGAGACGTTCTGAACTGTTTGATTGACAGAATAGCAGGTTTAGTGAATGGTCTTAAGGTGTAGACTTGATAATCATATTTTTCATCCATCAAAGTGGTTTGAGACTCGCCAGTATTTTAACTGTGGTGATGTGGAAACGGTTCTGGAAGTTGTGTTGCTTTAAAAATATATTATTTATTATCATTATTATTATTACAGGGATGTTATAGGGTGAATCTAACAGAGAGATTTGTTGGCATTTTGCAGGTCAGGTAAAGGCTGTTCTTAGTTCTAACTAATGTTTATCTAAATAGCAATTTTATTAATTGTCTTTTTTTTGCCCTGTAGCCAAATGTTTCTCTTTTTTTATATTGAAGTAGTAATTGAGTATTTTTTTTGTTCTTGACAGGGATATTCAGGTCTTTTATTTCAGTTTGATTTAATTTTAGTGGAAAATGAATTGAGAATGAATGGTTATTTATGCCAAAGAATCATTATTGTTTGAAAGAGAAGCATCTAGCGCAAAGAAATGTATATTTATCTGGAAGGAGGGTCTTGTTTGCGGGTGGTTGGTGATGGTGGTGTTAAATGGAGAAGGTTGAAGTGTTGGGCTCCAGTGACAGACATAGACCCTTTAGTCCTCAATGTTTTTGTTTACATGTGTACTAGCATGGAGCAGAATTGCTTCGGGTGGGTTTCAAAATGTCTGCCAGGAGAACTTCCTGTCACTCTAAAGCCTCAGATATTAACAAACGACGTGCCTATGTTTAAAATGAAGCAATCTTAATTTAATCTTCATATCATTGTAAAGGTCCTCTCTTCAGCTATATTTTTAAAGAAAATGATCTAGTTTAATTTGGAGCGTTTTCTATCTATTTTATTTTTTGAATGGTTTTTGGTTTCAGAGTTCATGGCTTCAATTGCTTTGAATTTGACATGAATGTATATAGTTGTGAATATGGATAATTGCATAAATAATTGATATGAAAATGATTTTTCATGTCACCCCCCCCCCCCCATGTTAAAGAAATGTCAGAATAATGTACTATATTGTTGTTTTCACTTGATCCTTTTGAATTGATTTGCTATGTCACACACACAAAAAAAGAAACAACAAAACTGCTTTGGGTTGATTGCTCATTTGTTTTTAATTAAAAAAGCAAGATTATGCAAATCCATGTGCCTCGAGGTCTTCCTCACTTTTACAAAGTCATTTAAAAGTCAAAACTTGAGCGTGTTTTGGTTTAGTTTAGATAACACTTCAATCTTATGGAAATTGTTGGTGTGATTTGTGAAGCTGAGTAAATTAGGTTGTTAGGATAGGACAATATTTGACCGAGATACAACTACAGTAGTCAGCATTTCATCAAATTAGTCCTAAAACCAAAAAAGAAAACCGTTTTTGTCTTTGGACAACTTTGTATGTTTTTTGGAATCTGAGGTTGCAAAAAAAAATCTAAATATTGAGAAAATTTCCTTTAAAGTTGTCCAAATGAAGTTCTTAGCAATGCATATTACTAATCCAAAATTAAGTTACAGGTATATTTACAGTAGAAAATCTACAAAATATCTTTATGGAACATGATCTTTACTTTATATCCTAATGATTTTTGGCATAAAAGGAAAAACTATAATTTTGACCCATACAGAGTAGTTTGGGCTAATTGCTACAAAATATACCTGTGCTACTTACAATTGGTTTTGTGGTCCAGGGTCACATATAGCATGTTTCAAAACCTAAAGTAACAATTCATTTGTACCTATTTATGATTTATTTGACCTACTTTTGAAGTCATAATGATTTGGTTTAAGTCTTGCTAGTTTTTATTTAAGTTAAAGAAGACCTATTATGCCCCTTTTTACAATAGGTAATGTAAGTCTCAGGTGTCCCCAGAATGTGTCTGTGAAGTTTCAGCTCAAAATATCCCACAGATCATTTATTATATCACTTTAAAACCGCTTTTTTAAATAGAACCAGAAACACAATGTTTTTGTGCATGGCTCTTTAAATGCAAATGAGCTGATGTGCCCCTCCCCCTTTTCCAGAATAGGCCTGTGCCTTTACAGCTCGTACCTCAGATATTCTGCTAAAAAACATCTGTTTGGTTTTGATTATCATGTCTTTCTGGCGGAAATTATATGATCTCTGATATATGGTTTTCTGAGCACACACATCCAAAGCACGCATGTGAGTACTAAACTAACTTCTCTTCCATGTCTTATTGCGCTTAAACTGTCAAATACACATAAGTTCATGCTAAAAACACACAAGTTACAGAAACAGTCTGTGAAGGTAAACAGGTGGGAAAAAAATGTTTATATTAGATCTGTGTGGCAGCAAGATAGTATACAGCAAATAAATCAATAAATCCACTGCTCTCTTGTCTCCTCTGAGGCTGGGACTCTAAATAGTGTTTGTGCTCGTCTGTGCAGCCAACTACAGAACAGTGAGCATGCTTTGCTTGAATTTTCACCATGATGTTAGAACTAGTACACCGTTGCTTGCAAAAACCGAAATGGCGGCGTCGTGGGTGGAAACATGCAGATTAAGGGATGGTAATATTATAATAAGATCTCTTTACTACGTCATGGCGGGAGCAAAACTACTCTTCTGTAGTTAAATTGTGTACTAAGACTGACGAAAAAAGAAAAGTTGCCATTTTCTAGGCCGATATGGCTAGGAACTATACTCTCATTCCGGCGTAATAAAAAACTTTGCTGCCATACCATGGGTGCAGCAGGCGCAATGATATTATGCAGCGCCTGAAAATAGTCCCCAGCTAGGTAACTTCCAATGTGAGCAGCACTAAGTTTTTGTTAACTAAGTTAGTCTATTTTCAGGCGCTGTGTAATATCATTATAGAAAATCGCAACTTTACATTTTCCGTCGGCCTTAGTACACAATGTAACTACAGAAGAGTCAAGTTTTAAATATGAAAAATATCAAAACTCTTTGGTCTTTTTCGAGCGAGATGTGGTCTAATCAGATTTATTGATCTATGCTAAGCTATGCTAAAAGTGCTACCGCCAGACCCGGAGATCGGCTGAATGGATTCGAAAACTCAACTGTTTAACTCTAAGGGAGTTGGAAAATGAGTTTATATTCAAAAATAGTGGCATGTTCCTTTAAAACATTTTCCTGTTATTGCTGATTTAATCTATTTTGTTTCATTTTTCCTGTGCCGAAAGAACCCATTCATCTCCAAGTACAATGAATGTGGCGTGCTACTTAAGGTTATACTAAATTACACATAATCCAGCTTTTATGAAACATGACTCTAGCTTTAATAAAATCTAACATTTATAAGTCTATTAAAACATCCAGCCAACAGTTTTCCCATTTGAACATTACCACCATCCCAGTGTCCTGATCCAATTGAGTACAGACAGCAGAGGTGTCAAGATGTCACGTCTATATGTTTGTGTTTTGACTTGGCAAACACATGGACCATCCCTTTAGTACTACAAATAGTCCCTCCTATGTCAGCATTTTCTTCCCTCCTAGAATGTAAACCATCTGCTGTTTTATTATAGCCGTTCGCCTAAATATAGTCTCGCGCTTTCAAAGAAACACGTTTGCACAGGCACACCCTGGCTTTTGAATTAGTTAAACTCATCTTCCCAAATAAATACGGACCACTTTACCTCATAGTACCACCAGTGTTTTTCTCTCTGCCTCCCTCTTTCTCTCCCCATTCACAGAAACACTGAATGACGGACGTGTCGATGATGATGATGGTGATGATTCAGAGGCGCTCTGAGCTGTAACATCCCCCTCATTCCCTGTGAGTCAGCTCTCCTCACACCCCCCACCCACCACCTCTCCGGCTCCCTGCCTTCCCACGAGCTGGACGCCGGCAGTAAGACCCTACAGATACCACCGCAGAGGGGGTAGATGATGATGATGATGATGATGGTGGTGATTGTGATGAAGTCATCCGGTGGGGACGTGAAGCAGTGGGTTTGAAGGAGTATAAATAGCTTGTGAAAACGGGATGGTGCGAAACTCGCTCTTCACACCTACACCTCGGATATGGGAAAAAAGGGTGAAGGGGAAAAGAGAGAGAGGGAAAGTGACAAACGGAGTAACTGATAATCTGCAGATGCGATGTTTTTCACAAAGGGGTGGGAGGCTTGGATTCAGGCTTCGCTCAAGATGAGATGGGATTAATGGTGCTTTCACAGCAGATGATTTGTGTTTTGGCTCGGTGTCGTGTTATGCGGGAATAAGGGCTTCCACTGCATGAATGCAGCAGTACGGAATGCCTGTTTTGGAATTGAGCTGTTTGGCTTCTAGTAGCTCCCTCTGGAATTTTTAGAATCATAATTTTCAATTTGAGTAAATATGGGCTGGGTTCAACATCAGGTAATGAGATATATGCATTTTGTTCAACAGCATGAATTTCATGCATACCTCAAACGCACTACAATCTTAAAAAGAAATGTTCTTTTTTTGGCATCTATGGTTTCATGAAAACCAGAGATCATTTACAGTGTGGAAAATAATTATTTGATCCCCTGCTGATTTTGTATGTTTGCCCACTGACAAACAAATTAACAGTCTATAATTTTTATGGTAGGTTTATTTGAACAGTGAGAGACAGAATAACAAAAAAATCCAGAAAAACCCATTTCAAAGTACTTATAAATTGATTTGCATTTTAATGAGTGAATTAAGCCCCTTTGACCACTTCGCTAAACATGATTTAGTGCTTGGTGGCAAAACCCTTGTTGGCAATCACAGAGGTCAGACATTTCTTGTAGTTGGTCACCAGGTTTGCACACATCTCAGGAGGGATTTTGTCCCACTTCTCTTTGCAGATCCTCTCCAAGTCATTAAGGTTTTGTGGTTTACGTTTGGCAGCTCAAACCTTCAGCTCCCTCCACAGATTTTGTATGGGATTAAGGTCTGGAGACTGGCTAGGCCACTACAGGACCTTAATGTGCTTCTTCTTGAGCCACTCCTTTGTTGCCTTGGTCGTCTGTTTTGGGTCATTGTCATGCTGGAATACCCATCCACGACCCATTTTCAATGAGGGAAGGAGGTTCTCACCCAAGATTTGATGGTACATGGCCCTGTCCATCGTCCCTTTGATGTGGTTCAGTTGTCCCGTCGCCTTACCAGAAAAGCACCCCCAAAGCATAAGGTTCCCACCTCCATGTTTGACGGTGGGGATGGTGTTCTTGGGGTCATAGGCAGCATTCCTCCTCCTCCAAACATGGCGAGTTGAGTTGATGCCAAAGAGCTCGATTTTGGTCTCATCTGACCACAACACTTTCACCCAGTTCTCCTCTGAATCATTCAGATGTTCATTGGCAAGCTTCAGACGGGCCTGAACATGTGCTTTCTTGAACAGGTGGACCTTGCAGGCACTGCAGGACTTCAGTCCTTCACAGCGTAGTGTGTTACCAATTGTTTTCTTGGTGACTATGGTCCCAGCTTCCTTGAGATCATTGACAAGATCCTCCTGTGTAGTTCTGGACTGATTCCACACTGCACTTATGATCATTGAAACTCAATGAGGTGAGATCTTGCATGGAGCCCTACACTGAGGGAGATGGACAATTATTTTGTGTTTCTTTTATTTGCGAATAATCGTACCAACTGTTGTCACCTTCTCACCAAGCTGCTTGGCGATGGTCTTGTAGCCCATTCCAGCCTTGTGTAGGTCTACAATCTTGTCCCTGACATCCATGGACATCTCTTTGGTCTTGGCCATGGTGGAGAGTTTGGAATCTTGATTGATTGATTGCTTCTGTGGACAGCTGTCTTTTATACAGTTAACTAACTGAGATAAAGAGCACTCCCTTTAAGAGAGTGCTCCTAATCTCAGTTTGTGACCTGTATAAAAGACACCTGGGAGCCAGAAATCTTGCTGATTGATAGGGGATCAAATACTTATTTCACTCATTAAAATGCAAATCAATTTATAACCTTTTTAAAATGTGTTTTTCTGGATTTGTTTTGTTGTTATTCTGTCTCTCGTTGTTCAAATAAACCTACCATTGAAATAATAGACTGATAACTTTGTCAGTGGGCAAACGTACAAAATCAGCAGAGGATCAAATAATTATTTTTCCCACTGTAGATCTTCAGTTCAGCTGTTACTCAATGTCCCAAAATCTCACAATGTCTTTTTCAGTCTATGCTCCAAAACTTTGGAACACACCACACATAACAATTAGAGTTCTCCTACATTAAGAGTCTTTAAAGCATCAATTAAAACATATCTGTTCTCTCAGGCGTACTCATAACTTGGTTTTATTTTTGTATGTATCTCTTTAATGCTAGGGGTAGCAGTCTGTGATGTAGCAGGTTATGACTATTTTTTGGCTATTGTTACTTTTTGTTTTATTTTTTAAGTTATCAGGTAAAATATTTGTGTCCTGTTTATTATGTGTGTACTTTGATCTGCTTGTGAAGCACTTTGGTCAACATTCATGTTGTTTTAAGGTGCTATACAAATAAACTTTGACCTTCACCTTGACCTTGACCTTAACTGGTTAAGTGGCCAAGCATTTAGGGAAACTTGGAAATATAGGAGATACCCAGATTGAAGTATTGTATCTGTAAACAAATTCTAAAAGGTAATTAACACAGAAAATTAAGTTTAAAAAGATTAAGTATGAACAGGACCTTTTCCAAAATAATTATAGTATTAGTAATAGTATGAGAAGTAGCATTACCAGTAAATTAGATCACACTGACATATATTGTATACCCTGGGTCAATCCTGAGCCAAATTTGATGGCTCTGGGCCAATCATAACATTGTGACGCAGATGACACAGTTACTCACGCTGTGTAGTTCAGTTTGAAGTCATCTAATACGATGTCTCTCATGGGCCAAAAGCTGCTAAAAATTAAAACATCAGCAAAAACACTGACCTCCATGTTATACAACGATAATTTAAAACCGTTGTGTGAATGGCCCTTTACCGGTAAAAAGACAGAACAGCCTATTTTTGTATTGACCGGTAAAGTTGTCCCTGTAATTTTACGGCAATTTACTGGTATTACTTTGTGAAAGGGGCTAATGACTTACATGGATGAGAAGAAATTGTTGAATAAAGTTGTTATTTTTATTTTATTTGAGCACAAAATGTATTCTCATAGTTTCGTAACATTACGGTTGAACATCTGATGTCACATGGACTATTGTAACAATGTCATTACTACCTTTATAGGCCTTGAATATGGTAGTTGCATTGCTGTCAATGCAGGGTCAGAAAGCTCTCGGATTTCATCAAAAATGTCTTAATTTGTGTTCTGAAGATGAACAAAGGACTTAGGACGTGATGGTGAGTAACTAATTTCCGATTTTATTTTTTTGGGGGGGTGAATTATCCCCTTAAACACTAAGTAAATCGGTTTGTTAGATACCTTGCATAAATAAGTGGAACGATTGTTTTCAATTCAGAGTAGAAAACATGTTTCTCTTGTTGTTTGGTTGTGTTTTGTTTAGATAACTTTTATATTATTTTTCCGACTTGACCAAACGGGAGCATCACAGGTTCAGTGTTTCTGGCCTGTATCAAAACACTCCTTCCATCACAACCTGGCAACTCGTGTATCATCTAGAATTCTGAATTTCCCCCTGGTAAATGCAACTTTGGTCATTCATGAGTTTGAACCTTCGCAAAGACCCACCCCCTTTGTTACTTTTGCTGTCCAACAAGCAATGACGCTCTCACGCCAAACATTCTTACAAAGTGAAAAATACATAACGGAGAAAAAAAGAAACTGAGAACATGCCGACAGGTATGAACCGATCATCTCTTCCTTATTACTAGTTGTAGCACAAAATAAACATGAATGAACATCTAAAGGTATCTTGTTTCAACCACGCAAAGACATCAGTACATACCATTTATCAAGTTCAAGTCCACAATGTTTATCAACTCTAATTTGGTTATTTTGTCTGACAAAATGGCCGATACTGCATTATGATTGGTCTGATCGCCTGTCAGTCAAACTCCCTGCGAAGGGTCAGTTACGATATTTCTGACTTAGCTTGAAGGGCACAAGATACACTGAATCACATCTTTGAGGTATTTGTACTCCTATCTAGCAATTTAGCTAGCAACTGTGCTGTTTGGCTGAGAAACAAAACTGAAGGTGTAACCCCTGAAAACATTCTCAATCATCCACAAGTAGTTTTACTTTGGTACAGTAGCTGTACTGTTCTTCTGCTGTGGATGTCATTGGCGATCTGCCACTAGTGTTGTACTTGTTCCAGTATAATTAAAGAACTCTGACTCAATGTATAGTAAAGACTACAAGCAGGCAGATTCACAAGAATTTACAATATTGCATATTGTAAACAATAATAAACAATACTGCTATTGGGGTTGTTTTACTTGTGCTTTTTATGCATTAACCACTCATAGGAAAATGGCGATAGTTTCACAGAAGTTGTGCACAATGGATGTGAGGATTAGATTCTTACTATACAAACAGGAAAAATGTTATTTTTTGAGATAGAAAAGCCTTTAACAAGTTTTATGACTATGAATTTGCTGAGAATGGGCCTGCAGTTGGCTTTTATGGTTATAACAAGGGGGAAAAGCAATGGACCAGCAGTTCAATATTTCGCTAAGCTGCAGATCACTGTGCAGAACTCCTGCGTTGCTTTGTATCTCATGATTGTGTCCCATCCAATGCCAATGGTTTTGAAATGAAATCCTCAGTAAACATATATATGGGTGTGATGTTTGATTGTCCATATACTAGTGTATGTGGAGTAACATTATATGTTTAACCAAGGAAGTGCTGTTTAAATGTTGTGTGGACTTTAGCTATAGATTAACATGTATTTGCAAAGGTTTATCAATGACTGCATGCTCAAAATGATCTTTAAAGAGCTCATGATCACAACTAGTTGAACTGAAATAACCCTCTTGTTCATTAACTGACACGATTTCGTTCTCGTTCTTCACATGTCTCAGACACTATCCTGGCGGTATGTCTTTTTAATGTCCAGTCACGAAATGAAACTGAGGCGAAGAGCGGTATGAAATGAATCTCATCGCTGTGAGTGTGCTCTGGAGAAAAGCAATGATCTGCTCTCTGACTTCTGTCAAACGCTGCAGGTTCAATTTTCTTGTATGTGAGAAAGAGGCCGAGAGAAAAGGCTTGTTTTGTGTGTTTGGGGAGAGAATATTTGCATTTGTTTTCAATTCTCTCATGTCAAGCTCCATTGCAATGCCTATAGGCAGTGCAGGGCCAGGCTGAGATGATCTGAAGGTGAGCTCTGCTTCACTGGAGTCAGCTGCCCTCAGTGGCACGTCCTCTGAGACACTCGAGAAGAACTACACACACAAACAGACACACATCCCTTGTAATGAACTGAGAAATCCTTCTGTCGATGCACTGCGGCTAACTTCAATTTTTCCTACTTATTTTGCTTTAGGCAAAGATAAAAGATGTCATTGTGAATATCTTTTTCTCTTTGTATGTCTGCATTGTTGCAATATAAGAGTTTTAGACAACATTTTTCCTGTTGTATTGTGGAATAAAGTACTCATCACAACATAGTTGTATAGTACACATTTGCCTAGGTAATCTAGGAATTCTATGCATCCAGAGATTTTGCATACTGTGCGCAATATACATATTTTTTTTTTTAAATGGTACGTAGTAGTAAGGCAGTATGCTATTGTGAACATGGCCTATTTTTAGTAGTGCCTCTGAATATGATGGAGGACTTAATAGCTATTTTACCACCTTTTTCCAACCTTGGAGTGTCGTCTTTACAGCGTTTGTCCTTCAACAGAACATTGCAATGAGGTTTCTAGAGCTATTCAGCAGTCCTGTGTCATGCAGTAATTTTGAAAGTCATTTTTCAAATGTAAATATGGAATTAACATCAACATTTTTAGGTTATAGTAATGTCTTTACAAACAGAATGAGACACATTCAGCCACATTAAAGGAGAAGTTTATTTCCAGAATGGAAATGTCCTGATCAATTATTCCAAGATGTTCATGTCTTTCTTTAGTTGAAAAGAAGTTAAGGTTTTTGAAGAAAACATTCCAGGATTTGTCTCCATATAGTGGAACTTAATGGGGATCAAGGGGTTAAATGTACAAATTGCAGTTTCAATGCAGATTCCAATGGCTCTACACAATCCCAGCTGGGAAATAAGGGTGCTATCTAGTGAAACAATCAGTAATTTTCTAAGAAAAAAAAAATTTGTATACTTTTTAACCACAAATGCTCATCTTGCACTAGCTCGACCTCACGCATTACGTAATCACATGCATGTCTTAGGCGGAAGTACCGATCCAGTGTTTACAAAGCGAGCATGCAAAGAAAGTCAAATGCACTTTACAAATAAAGGTAAAACAACATCGGACGATTTTGAAGTTTTTTTTAACTGAAACACACAGACATACGTGAGGTCAAGCTAGTACTAGACGAGTATTTGTGGTTAAAAAGTATATACATTTCTATTTATCTTAGAAAATGACAGATCGTTTCGCTAGATAAGACAATTATTCCACAGCTGGGATCGTGTAGAGCCCTTTGAAGCTGCATTGAAATTGCAATTTGGATCTTCAATCTCCATTAAAGTCCACTATATGGAGAAAAAACCTGTTATTTCCTCAAATAAAATAATTTCTTTGCGACTGAAGAAAGGAAGTCATGAACATCTTGGATAACATGGGGGTGAGTAAATCATCAGGAAATTTTCATTTTGGAAGAAAGCGTACTTCTCCTTTAACTCAACAAGCCCTGATGAGATCTCAACTTCAAGCCTAGTTTGGCATGTGGCACCATCAGAGAATCAAACGCAGTGTTCCACCACAGCAGAAATGACATCACATCAGATGTCACAGACATCTGAGAGCTTCATTACAGGAATGCCCCATCGCAATACTAATGAGACCTACTTCCTGTTTCCCAAGTGTCACTTCTTCAGAGACCTGCCTGTTAATTGGCTTGTTTAAATAACCCATGAGAGCGAGACCCCACTCAGCCTTTTAACCCAGATTTAATGACATCACAGAGGGACACGTCTGATTGCTCTGAGAGACGCAGGAGACTATTTTAGATCTGATTTCTCCTTTAGCATATGTTTGATTCTTAATAAGGGCTTTTGTGTTTAACGTGGGGGCCTTGTTGTCATAATCTATTTCGTTCCTCTCCTTTATCGTCAAGGAAACAAGCCCTGGTCAATAGAAGAAGGTTTTTTTATGTCCCCAACACAGGTTTCCAGTTAGTCTGTACAGGGTCCATGCTTAATGAAGAAATCAAAAACATACCTCAAACCATACCAGTCCATTTACTGACCATCTGATGTGTATTTCACACAACACATTTTCAGCTCTCCACTTACAAATAAAATCTTGTTTACAAGACTATGTACAGTGCCTTATGAAAGTATTCATACCCCTTAATTTTTTCGTTTTGTAAAATTGCAGCCTTTTCTAAAACTGCTTTAAATTACTTTTTTCCACATCAATGTACACTCCATACACCATAATGACAAAGCACAAAACAGATTTGTGTCAACTTTGCAGATGTATTAAAAATAAAATATTGAAATAAGTACATTGCATAAGTATGTATACCCTTAACTCAGCACTTAGTTGAAACACCTTTACAGACTCAAGTCTTTTTGGGTATGATGCAACAAGTTTTGCACATCAGCATTTGGCAAATAGCTGCCAATCTTCGCCTCACCTCTTCACCTCTCAAGCTCTGTCAGCTTGGATGGGGGCTGGTAGACATTTTCAGGTTTCTCCAAAAATGTTTGATTAGGTTCAAGCCCAGGCTGTGGCTGGGCCACTCAAGGACATTCACAGAGTTGTCTATAAGCCACACTTGCTGTGTGCTTAGGGTCATTGTCTTGTTGGAAGGTGAACCTTCTGCCCAGTCTGAGGTTTTGAATGCTCTGGTTTTCATCTTTATATTCGACTGTGTTGAGTCCCTCAGTCCCCTCTGCTGAAAAACAGCTCCATAGCATGAGGCTGCTACTGGCACACTTTTTACTTACAATCTGAGAGTTCTAGAGGAGCTTTGTTGCAATTTCAAGTGTGTTTTCATGTGTCTTCACTGAGGAAAGGATTGAGTTTGGCTAGACCACCATAAACTTTCTCCCATCTGCATATATGACCATGGAGCTCAACTAGAGTGACCATCAGCTTCTTGGTCACCACTCTAACCAAGGCCCTTCTCCATCAATTGCTCCAGGAGGTCAGCTCTAGGAAGAGTCCTAGTTGTTCCAAACTTTTTCCATTTTGGATAATAGAAGCTACATGCTTCTGTGAACCTTCAATGCAGCAGAATTTTTCCAAGCACTTCCCCAGATTTGTGTCTCGATGCAATCCTGTCTCTGAGCGCTACAGGCAGCTCTTTTGACCCCAGGGCTTGGTTTTTGCTCTGATATGCATTTTCAGCTGTTAGACCTTTGATTGAGAGGTGTGTATCTTTCCAAATCATACTTATTTGCCACAGGTTAACTCCACTGAAAGCATAGTAACATCTACAAGTGATACGAATGCTTCTGAGCTAAATTTCAAGTGTCCCAGAAAAGGGTATGAGTACTTATGCAATGGAATCATTTCAGTTTTTTATTTCTAATAAATTTGTTACAGACCTGTTATGTGCTTTTTCATTATGGTGTATTAAGTGTAGATTGAAGTGGGGAAAAAAGTAATTTCAAGCATTTTAACATAAGGCTGCAACATAAAATGTGAAAAAAATGAAGGGGTATGAATACTTTTGCAAGGCACTGCATATTAGGGGTGTAATGGTGTAATCTTGTCTCTGTATAATGCATATAATGTAGTATTTAAAGCATGGAGAACGTAGTATATTGCTGCTGTTCCATAAGCGCCACCTGCTGTCAGAGAGTGCATTTTCCTTTTCATTCAGTATGTCTGCTGTTGTTTTGTGCAGGTGTCTTATGTAGCATGATTTCACAAATCTAAAGTCAAACCATTTTGTT
Source organism: Garra rufa (assembly GCF_049309525.1). Taxonomy (NCBI): domain Eukaryota; kingdom Metazoa; phylum Chordata; class Actinopteri; order Cypriniformes; family Cyprinidae; genus Garra; species Garra rufa. The sequence continues at coordinate 33,627,855 of NC_133365.1, read as the reverse complement.
TTTGCATCATACAATCATACAATCAAAAACAACTGCTCATTGCCATCTTGTACAAATGATTACATCTTGTCATTAGAGTGGGTCGGTCAATAGTCAAAACATACAGTAAGATGCAAAGTGGCATCATTTACTATCTCCATCCCTCTTTCCATAGGAATAGAGTTATGCGGGAGTCAGAGAGGAAGATTCTCTCAGCAGAGGGAGAGAATATGTTGATTAGAGGATGAGAGAACTGGAATAGAGGTTAATGAAAGATAAAGACCCAGTAAGAAGTCCAGAAACATTTCTTGACCTTTTCTTCTCATCTACCCACAAATGCCTATCCACTCAAGATAAAATCTGTGGGTGGAGACCTTCTCAGAGAGCTCTAGTTGTTCTTTCACCATTACATGTTTCCTTACTTTTCCTCTGATTTGCAGACTCTCTAGTGTGTGTTGCGTAATACCACCTACTTCCCTGAACTTAAAACACTTGAGGGCTATACTGCATTAGCTTGATTCACCACATACAAATTCAAATAATACAGAAGGAAAAGACGTTCTTTTTGTTATGTTATGGTTTATGAGTTTGTATCTACTATCAATCTTTTTAAAGAATCTTGGTGATATCCGTTGTTGCTATTACAGAGGCTAAGGTGAAGTTCTGCAGTTCTTGCTATTATCTTTTAGTGAGATGTGTATCTCTGTTGGCTTCACCCACTCATTGGTTTACTGTGCCACAATTTCAATAGAAAGTGCAATTTCTCACTCACCAAGTTGCTCCAACCCTGCTGACTTTCTTTATAATAAACACAGAAGAAGAAGTTCAGCAGAATGTCCATGCTGCTCTTTTCCATACAATAAATGTGGATGGAGACCAGTTTAGACATTCTACCTTTACTGTATTTTTCACTATATATATTCAGGGAGGGTAAATTATTTAAGTATTTGATCTTCCTCTGCTCTCTTGCACATTTATGAAATCATTCCTTAAGGCGTTTTCTCTGTAAAGTATCATTGTGAACAAATGTCTTTATAATGCCTCTAGTTGATATCCAGGTATGAAAAATATAGTGCTCTGGCAGTGGTACAAGGTGCCATTTAGAAAGATCGGATGATGGCTCAGTGATACTTAAATTATACTCATGTTAAGGCCTGGAGCAGGAGCTTGATGTGTAATTGTGACGTTCACATGAGATAGCTTTGCAGCGCTGCAGTCTCTGCAGTGGGGCGGTAACCTCAAAACATCAGGACTACAGAAATTTAGGGCTTCAAGACTGCAGTGATATCACTCCAAGCCTAAAACAGACAACATAAAGTAGAGCAGAGAGTATTCTGCTTAAATTTTTTCTGAGTAAGAAAAACAGTTTGTAGATTTTTTTTTTAATATTCTGTGGGGTGTCCATTTTTCTGAAAGTCACATGTATGCAGTGAGCCTTTCATATTGTTTATAATTACATTTCGCTTCAGAGTCATAATGTATAGTTCTTTTAGTATAATGACTAGTAGTAGTTGTTTAGAATTTGCCTACTGATTCCTTATCTGCAAGTAAGGAAAATAGCACACACCTACTTGACCAATATGAATGTATCATTTATTTTACTTAGTAAATGTGAGTTGCCCTGCACAACACATTTTACTTAAAGGGACAGTTCAACTAAAAATGAAAATCCATTTATTACTTACTTACAATGTTAACAGTACAATCCACTGAACGCGGTGTACTTCGATCCCTAACAAGATTATGAAGACAAACTAATTTTGATGCTGTAATAATATGAACTGATGAATTTTTCACAATAAGACATTAAAGGGGTCATCGGACGCCCATTTTCCACAAGTTCATATGATTCTTCAGGGTCTTAATGAAAAGTCTATAATATACATTGGTTAAAAATTCTCAATAGTAGTGTAAAAAAACACCCTTATACCTTGTCAAAATCAGCTCTGCAAAATATCAGCTCATTTTATTGCATGGGCCCTTTAAATGCAAATGATGTAATGTTTACTTTAGCCGTATTTATCGGTAAAAACTTGCCATCAAGCACATTATTAAGAAAGACATTTTGCAAAGATGCATAAAAAAAACCTTATACTCACTTCTGCTGTGGGTGAAGCTGCATCACAAATGATTCACACGAACATAGATGCATATGTAGATTGGGATCGGCGCTTTCCTTTGAAAAAAGAAAGTAATGTTGTCCTCTGCCTCTTAAGCGGCTCAGATGTCGGGAGTAAATGACTACTGCTATGTTCATTATTACATTCAACAACGGAACACCTCAATCGCGCAATTAGAGTCTTCCCCTGCACCTGAGTCACACAATGGCTATCTAAAGTTTTGGGACTCTGACTAACCACAGTGAGAGCCATTATCCACAAATGGCGAAAACATGGAATAGTGGTGAACCTTCCCAGGAGGCCAACCAAAATTACCCCAAGAGCGCAGCGACGACTCATCCAAGAGGTCACAAAAGACCCCACAACAACATCTAAAGAAGTACAGGCATCTCTTACCTCAGTTAAGGTCAGTGCTCATGACTCCACCATAAGAAAGAGACTGGGCAATTTCTAAGTTCCAAGACGAAAACCACTGCTGAGCAAAAAGAACATAAAGGCTTGTCTCAGTTTTGCCAGAAAACATCTTGATGATCCCCAAGACTTTGTGGACTGACGAGACAAAAGTTGAACTTTTTGGAAGGTGTGTGTCCCATTACATCTGGCATAAAAGTAACACAGCATTTCAGAAAAAGAACATCATACCAACAGTAAAATATGGTGGTGGTAGTGTGATGGTCTGGGGCTGTTTTGCTGCTTCTGGACCTGGAACTTGCTGTGAATACCATGAATTCTGCTGTGAATACCAAAAAATCCTGAAGGACAACGTCCGGCCATCTGTTCGTGACCTCAAGCTGAAGCGAAATTGGGTTCTGCAGCAGGACAATGATCCAAAACACACCAGCAAATCCACCTCTGAATGGATGGAGAAAAACAAAATGAAGACTTTGGAGTGGCCTACTCAAAGTCCTGACCTGAATCCTATTGAGATGCTGTGGCATGACCTTAAAAAGGTGGTTCATGCTCGAAAACCCTCCAATGTGGCTGAATTACAAAAATTCTGCCAAGATGAGTGGGTCAGAATTCCTGCACAGAGTCTGTAACAGACTCGTTGCAAGTTATCGCAAACGCTTGATTGCAGTTGTTGCTGCTAAGGGTGGCCCAACCAGTTATTAAGTTTAGGGGGCAAACACTTTTTCAGACAGGGCCATGTGGGTTTGGATTTTGTTTTCCCTTTATAATAAAAAACTTCATTCAAAAACTGCATTTTGTGTTTACTTGTGTTATCTTTGATTAATATTTAAATTTGTTTGATGATCTGAAACATTAAAGTGTTTCAAACATGCAAAAAAATAAAAAAGCAGGACCAACACTTTTTTACACCACTTTTTTCGCCACCAAATACACAAAAAGAGAGGTGCACGGTTAGCAGCTCATTATCATTTAAAGAGACATGTACCAAAATGGGTTGCTGTGAACAGAGCTGTTTTTTTTTAGTTACAAAGTTAAAGAGTGTTGTTTTACACAACCACTGAGGAATTTTAAGCAATGTGTTGCGGACATTCCCTAAAGCAGTGGTTCTCAAACCTGGTCCTGGGGGACCCCTGCTCTGCACATTTTGCATGTCTCCCTTATTTAACACCAGATTGAGATCATCAGCTCATTAGTTCAGTTCATGGATCTCTCTCTTAATGAGTTGATGATCTCAATCAGATGTTAACAAAGCTTGGTGCACGAACTCTGTTACTATTGGGAGACACTGCTCAGCTAACCTAGAATTTCTCATGGTTAAGTGTAGACCATTTTATCTGCCGCGGGAGTTCACCTCTACCATAATAACAGCTGCTTACATTCCTCCCGATGCTGATGCCAAGCTTGCTATGAATGAACTTCATGCGGCCATCAGCAAACAACAAACTGCTCACCCGGAGGCTGCATTTATTGTTGCGGGGGATTTTAATCACTCAAACTTAAAGACAGTACTCCCCAAATTTCATAAAAACGTTTTCTGCCACACCAGAGGAAATAAAACTTTAGACCATGTATACACAAACATGGCTGAAGCTTTATACCGTGACCCCCCTCCCCCACTTGGGACAATCAGACCACCTTTCTTTGTTCCTCACCCCCAAATACTCACCCCTCATCAACCGTGTGAAGCCATCAGTGAAGACCATCAAAGTGTGGCCAGCGGGGGTAGACTTCACGCTCCAGGACAGGTTTCTACACACAGACTGGAGTATGTTTGCTTCTCAGGCCACCTGTGGCTCTCACACGGACATTGACAGCTACACTTCCTCTGTTCTGGATTACATTAATACTACCATAGACAGTGTTACAACCCAGAAACAGATCACCACATACCCAAATCAGAAACCATGGATGAACAAGGAAGTGCGTCTCCTACTGAAAGCATGCAACACTGCCTTTAGATCAGGTGATGCACAGGCCTACAGCACTTCCAGGGCAAATCTGAAGAGGGGCATCAAAAAGGCCAAGCACTGCTACAAACTTAAGCTATAAGGAATAAGAAGGATCGCACAAAATGCATGTTATTTCATTTTGTTTAGTACTGACCTGAATAGGATATTTTACATAAAAGATGTTTAAATAGTCCACAAGACAAAATAATAGGTGAATTTATCAAATTGACCCTGTTCAAAAGTTTACATATCCTTGATTCTTAATACTGTGTTTTTACCTGAGTGATCCACAGCTGTTTTTATTTAGTGATGGTTGTTCATTTAGATCAGGTGATGCACAGGCCTACAGCACTTCCAGGGCAAATCTGAAGAGGGGCATCAAAAAGGCCAAGCACTGCTACAAACTTAAGCTAGAGGAGCACTTTTGTAATTCTGACGCATGTGGCAGGGCATTCAGGCCATCAGCGACTACAAACCCAGCCACTCCACCCCCACAGCCACCGATGTCTTCTTCCTGAACGAGCTTAATGACTTTTATGCTCGCTTTGAGAGAGACGATATAGACACTGCCACCAAAATCACTCCCTCAACCGACCACTCACCCATCACACTTGCCTCTTCAGACGTCTACACCGCACTGAGTCGGATCAACGCGCACAAGGCTGCTGGACCAGATGGTATCCCTGGCCGCGTACTGAGGGCATGTGCAGAGCAACTCGCTGGGGTATTCACAGACATTTTTAACATGTACCTTGCCCAAGCAGCTGTACCAGCATGTTTTAAATCCACCTCCATTGTGCCAGTGCCGAAACACTCCAACCCAACATGCCTGAACGACTACCACCCTGTAGCACTCACACCCATCATTATGAAGTGCTTCGAGCGGCTGGTCCTCTCACACCTCAAGGGCTCCCTCCAATCCTCACTGGACCCACACCAGTTTGCCTACCGTGGCAATAGGAGCACAGATGATGCAGTCTCCATAGCGCTGCACTCTGTACTCACACACCTGGACAATACAAACACTTATGCACGAATGCTGTTTGTTGATTTCAGCTCAGCATTCAACACTGTCAGACCATCTAAGTTAATCACTAAACTTAGAGACCTGGACGTTAACACCTCACTTTGCAACTGGGTTATGGATTTTCTGACTGACAGACCTCAGCATGTTAGATCAGGTCACATCTGTTCCACTACCGTCACACTGAACACTGGTGTACCACAGGGCTGTGTGCTGAGCCCCTTTCTCTACCCCCTCTTCACCCACGACTGCAGGCCTGTGTATGGATCTAACACCATCATCAAGTTTGCAGACGACACTACGGTGATCAGTCTCATCAGCAACAACGATGAGACTGCCTACAGGGAGGAGATTCAGCACCTGGCCACGTGGTGCACAGAAAATAATCTGCTCCTTAACACCACCAAGACCAAGGAGCTCATTGTGGACTTCAGGAAGGGAAGAAAAGGCTCACATGATCCCATCCACATCAATGGGATGGCTGTTGAGTCTGTTTCATCCTTTAAGTTCCTGGGGACCCACATTTCAGAGGACCTATCCTGGACCACCAACACCTCCAGCCTGGTCAAGAAGGCTCACCAGCGCCTCTTCTTCTTGAGAACACTTAAGATGAACCAGCTGTCCTCAGCCATCCTGGTGAACTTCTATCGCTGCACGATAGAAAGCATCCTTACGAACTGTGTCACAGTCTGGTACGGAAGCTGCTCTGTTGCGGAGCGTAAGGCACTGCAGCGGGTGGTGAAAACTGCCCAACGCATCATAGGGACTCCACTCCCATCCATTGAGGACATTCAGAAGAAACACCGTTTACGTCGAGCACGCAGTATTCTTAAGGATTCCTCTCACCCCGCCCACAAACTGTTTTCTCTCCTGCCTTCCGGCAGGCGCTTCAGATACCCAAAGACTAGAATCAGCAGACTGACAGCTTCTTTCCCAGAGCTGTCTCCTTATTGAACTCTGCCCCCCACTGACACCTTTGCCCCCCACACCCCACACACCCCTACAGTCTCCCCATTACCATTGCACTACTTAATCTGTTGCACTACACTGTACATATCCATTTGTAAATGCCCATTTCCATTGCACATATACATTTTGTACATTTTTGATATATGTATCTATACATTTGTAAATTATTATTTGTTAATTCCTGCTTTAGTAATCAGCTACCTGTATATTATGTTCGTATCAATCTGCAATTCCTGATTATAGTTAACAACAACCTGCATACTATGCTCCTCTATTTGTACATTCTACTTGTTAATAGCGCCTGTAAATTATGTCCACAATACTTTCATCTGTAAATAATTTCCATAGTTTCTCCCTGTACATATCTCCCATAAGTGCACTTATAACTTATAAATTATACCTATATCCTGCACTTGCTGCTTATTGCACTCCTGGTTAGACCTAAACTGCATTTCGTTGCCTTGTACTTGTACGTGTGTAATGACAATAAAGTTGAATCTAATCTAATCTAAATCTAATTAAATAAGCGATACATGCAAAATGTGCAGAGCAGGGGTCCCCCAGGACCAGGATTGAGAACCACTGCCCAAAAGAATTGTACCAACTTGTGGAAAATGGGCATCTGATGTCCCCTTTAAAGAACTGTCTCCTTTGTACTCTGAAAGCTTCAGCCGTGCAGGGAGGACACAAAAAGCAGGTGAGGAGAAAGACAACTGGAGGACTGCTGGGATCAATGAGTCCAAACAAATGACAACAAGACTGTATATCAAAAAGAAAACAATTGTAGGAGGGAGGAAAGGAGAGTGCAAAATATAAGGGATGGAGGGGGAGGAGGTAATACAGGGAGGCAATGGAAGATTTTCAGGATGAGCTTGGTGCATTTCTATTATGGTAACTGGTTTTACGTGGTGGCCACTGGCCATGACCTTCACTGACTCACGATGCGGTTTTTTTCATCTCACTCAAAGCAGGGAGCATACATTCTCTTCTTGGCTGTGTTGAGAGGTCACCTTCATAAGTGATGAATTCCTTTGGCAGTAGGCCTCATTTTAAGCATAATGCTTTTCAGCCAAACTTCTTTGAAACATCTTAACGTCACATTTGTTATTTGAAGGGATACTTCATCCCAAAATTAATTGTTTTAATATTTCAAACTGTGACCTGCTGATCCTCATCCATTTGCTCCAGTCAAAAGTTTACATACACGTTGCAGAATCTGCAAAATGTTGATTATTTTACCAAAATAAGAAGGATCGCACAAAAGGCATGTTACTTGATTTTGTTTAGTACTGACCTGAATAAGATATTTTACATAAAAGATGTTTAAATAGTCCACAAGACAAAATAATAGGTGAATTTATCAAATTGACCCTGTTCAAAAGTTTACATATCCTTGATTCTTAATACTGTGTTTTTACCTGAGTGATCCACAGCTGTTTTTATTTAGTGATGGTTGTTCATTTAGATCAGGTGATCCACAAGCCTACAGCACTTCCAGGGCAAATCTGAAGAGGGGCATCAAAAAGGCCAAGCACTGCTACAAACTTAAGCTAGAGGAGCACTTTTCTAATTCTGACGCATGTGGCAGGGCATTCAGGCCATCAGCGACTACAAACCCAGCCACTCCACCCCCACAGCCACCGATGTCTTCTTCCTGAACGAGCTTAATGACTTTTATGCTCGCTTTGAGAGAGACGATATAGACACTGCCACCAAAATCACTCCCTCAACCGACCACTCACCCATCACACTTGCCTCTTCAGACGTCTACACCGCACTGAGTCGGATCAACGCGCGCAAGTCCCTTATTTGTCCTGAACAGTTAAACTGTCTGCTGTTCTTCGGAAAAATCCTTCAGGTCCCACAAATTCTGTTTTTAAACCCTTTCCAACAATGACTGTATGATTTTGAGATCCATCTTTTCACACTGAGGACAACTGAGAAACTCATATGCAACTATTACAAAAGGTTCAAACGCTCACGGATGCTCCAGAAGGAAAAAAACATGCATTAAGAGCAGAAGAGTGAAAACATTTTGAATTTAACTTAGGGGTAAATTTAACTTATTTTGTCTTCCGGGGAACAGTACTAAATGAAAAAAAAATATATTATTTAGGCAAAATAAGAAAAATGTACACACCCTTATTCCGTTCAAAAGTGTACACCCCTGGCTCTTAATGCATCGTTTTTCCTTCTGAACCATCAGTGTGTGTGTTGAACCTTCTGTAATAGTTGCATATGAGTCTCTCAGTTGTCCTCAGTGTGAAAAGATGGATCTTTAAATCATACATTGTAGGAAAGGGATCAAATGCACAAAAATGCTGAAAAAACAGAATCTGTGGGACCTGAAGGACTTTTCTGCAGAACAGCGGGCAGTTTAACTGTTCAGGACAAACAAGGGACTCATAAACAACTATCACTAAACAAAACCAAAAAAAAAAAAAAAACACAGCTGTGGATCATTCAGGTAACAACACAGTATTAAGAATCAAGTGTATGTACATATTTGAACAGGGTCATTTTTAATAAATTCGACTTTTTTTTTTTCTTGTAGATTATACACTGCCCTCCAAAAGTTTGGAAACGCCCTAGAAAAGTGGGGTTTTGGAAAACATATTTCATTACATAAACAGTTAAAAATACATAGAAAAAACTTCTACAACGACTCATCAAAATATCCACCATTAGCAGCTATTACAGCTCTGCATAATCTTGGCATCCGAGCTGTCAGTTTATTCAAACATTGATGTGATATATTACTCCAAGCCTCCTGAAGGATTGCCCAAAGATGATTCACACTATATGCTGACATCATCCAAAACCACACTTTGCCAGGGGTGTTTCCAAACTTTTGGAGGGCAGTGTATGTAAACGTCTTTATGTGAAATATCCTATTCAGGTCAGTACAAAAATAAAAATGTACATGCATTTTGTATGATCCCTCTTATTTTGGTAAAATAATTAACATTTTGCAGATTCTGCAAGGTGTATGTAATCTTTTGACTTCAACTGTAGATATATTCCTATATAAATAGAGAAATACAGAAAGGCACCAGCTCTTGTCAGCTTATTTCAGATGGAATAATATTCATTTTCGGATAGAAACTAGGTTTTATTTCACAGTGTCCTTTGTGTCTTGCTCCAAAGCACATTTCACTACTACTATATTGGTCTTTCTCTTAGAACTGGCTTCACCTCATGCTCAGAAGAGAGACACAGACTAATTAGCACATGGTTTGCAGCAGTGTTACGGAAGAACAGGGGGTTTGAAGCTCTCACGCTGCGTAACTAGAACCTGACACTGCACACTCCAGAGGAGACAGCTAAAAATGCTGAAACATGACGCTCTGTCGACTTCAGTCTCTATGAACTGTTCCGTGGTCTTTGTCTTGCACATAAAGTGCTGACCTTGAAAAATGATGAACAGAACATGATAGTGAAAGGGCTTCATGAAAGTCTTGAATGTGCCAAGAAGCTGGTGGTGCTGTTGCTGTTGCTGTTGCTCTTTAGGGAACATAAAAACGGGTACTCAGTGGGTTCAGTGCATGTGTTTTAGGAGGGAATGAGAGCGAAGACCGTCTGTATGATCTGTCATGGACAGCTGGCCTCAAAGCAGTAAAGGATCTGTCAAGAACACCTGCGCGCTCACAAAGAGAGACATGTTTAACAAGTCAAATATGCAGCCTCTGTGTCATGCACATGACTGTGACATTGTAGAGGGTAAAAATGTGTCGCTGACTCCTGCTTTTATTGTTTACGAGTCACAACAAATGGCTGGCTAAATGAAAAACATTTTACCTTAACGTTTAAACTGTATAGCAAGTAACACTACAGATAAGTTTGTAAAGCTCAGTTGTTTCTCAAGGCCAGTGGAGCTCATCTAATGCTCATGACTTGAGAGTGAATTAGCCATTAGCTAGGTTTTTCCAGCTCACTGCCCTACAGTGTGGTTAAGTACAGCAGTTCCGCTAAGTGCTAATTATGAAATTGAAGCAATTAGCTGCTATATTGACCTGTTTGTCTGAAACAGTCCGCACTTTGTGTGCACACGTGGGCTGTATGAGGGCGAAATGGACCTTGCCGAAAAGAGTTGACTGAATCAGGACGATGAGTCATTTTGTAACTTTTACATCTCTGTCCATGAACGGCTTGCTGGAGAGTTCATCATACTTTGACAAGGTATAATTATAACGTGTCTATAATGGCTCTCTTTTGGAAAATAGCTTCTAAACGCTTGTGTCTTTATGATCCATCAAAAGAAGTTAAGTTATCCCTCATGCACCCCTTTTTTCTACAGAGATGGTGCCTGTTCTCATAACAGAACGGGTCATGAACAGTTTAAATAACTTAAATAACTTTTAATAGATTGGCCTACTATCCTAGCCTATACCCTATGATTCCTTATACTCCCTATATTCCCTATGTTCATTTATATACACAACACAACTAAATACAGAAATGTGCTGCAAATATTCACAATGCGAACAAATACAGAAACACGCTGCAAAATATGCTGCAAATACTCAGAACACAACAAAATACAAAAAGGCACTGAAAATATTCAGAATACAACCAAATACAGAAACGTGCTGCAAATACTCACAATGCGAACAAATACAGAAACACGCTGCAAAATACGCTGCAAATATTCAGAACACAACCAAATACAGAAACACGCTGCAAATATTCAGAACACAACCAAATACAGAAACACGCTGCAAATACTCACAATGCGAACAAATACAGAAATACGCTCCAAATACTCACAAACCAACCAAATACAGAAACGTGCTGCAAATACTCACAACACAATCAAATACAGAAACGCACTGCAAATACTCACAACACAATCAAATGCAGAAACACGCTGCAAATACTCACAAACCAACCAAATACAGAAACACGCTGCAAATACTTACAACACAATCAAATGCAGAAACACGCTGCAAATACTCACAACACAATCAAATGCAGAAACACGCTGCAAATACTTACAACACAATCAAATGCAGAAACACGCTGCAAATACTTACAACACAATCAAATGCAGAAACGCACTGCAAATACTCACAACACAATCAAATGCAGAAACGTGCTGCAAATACTCACAACACAATCAAATACAGAAACACGCTGCAAATACTCACAACACAATCAAATACAGAAACACGCTGCAAATACTCACAACACAATCAAATACAGAAACACGCTGCAAATACTCACAACACAATCAAATGCAGAAACACGCTGCAAATACTCACAACACAATCAAATGCAGAAACACGCTGCAAATACTTACAACACAATCAAATGCAGAAACGCGCTGCAAATACTTACAACACAATCAAATGCAGAAACACGCTGCAAATACTTACAACACAATCAAATGCAGAAACGCACTGCAAATACTCACAACACAATCAAATGCAGAAACGCACTGCAAATACTCACAACACAATCAAATGCAGAAACGTGCTGCAAATACTCACAACACAATCAAATACAGAAACACGCTGCAAATACTCACAACACAATCAAATACAGAAACACGCTGCAAATACTTACAACACAATCAAATGCAGAAACACGCTGCAAATACTTACAACACAATCAAATGCAGAAACACGCTGCAAATACTTACAACACAATCAAATACAGAAACACGCTGCAAATACTTACAACACAATCAAATGCAGAAACACGCTGCAAATACTTACAACACAATCAAATGCAGAAACGCACTGCAAATACTCACAACACAATCAAATGCAGAAACGTGCTGCAAATACTCACAACACAATCAAATACAGAAACACGCTGCAAATACTCACAACACAATCAAATGCAGAAACACGCTGCAAATACTTACAACACAATCAAATGCAGAAACGCACTGCAAATACTTACAACACAATCAAATGCAGAAACGTGCTGCAAATACTCACAACACAATCAAATGCAGAAACGCGCTGCAAATACTTACAACACAATCAAATACAGAAACGCACTGCAAATACTTACAACACAATCAAATACAGAAACGCACTGCAAATACTTACAACACAATCAAATGCAGAAACGTGCTGCAAATACTCACAACACAATCAAATGCAGAAACGTGCTGCAAATACTCACAACACAATCAAATGCAGAAACGCACTGCAAATACTCACAACACAATCAAATGCAGAAACGTGCTGCAAATACTCACAACACAATCAAATGCAGAAACACGCTGCAAATACTCACAACACAATCAAATGCAGAAACACGCTGCAAATACTTACAACACAATCAAATGCAGAAACGCACTGCAAATACTTACAACACAATCAAATGCAGAAACGTGCTGCAAATACTCACAACACAATCAAATGCAGAAACGCGCTGCAAATACTTACAACACAATCAAATACAGAAACGCACAATCAAATACAGAAACGCACTGCAAATACTCACAACACAATCAAATGCAGAAACGCGCTGCAAATACTCACAACACAATCAAATGCAGAAACGCGCTGCAAATACTCACAACACAATCAAATGCAGAAACGCGCTGCAAATACTCACAACACAATCAAATGCAGAAACGTGCTGCAAATACTCACAACACAATCAAATGCAGAAACACGCTGCAAATACTTACAACACAACCAAATGCAGAAACACGCTGCAAATACTCACAACACAATCAAATGCAGAAACACGCTGCAAATACTTACAACACAATCAAATGCAGAAACGCACTGCAAATACTTACAACACAATCAAATGCAGAAACGTGCTGCAAATACTCACAACACAATCAAATGCAGAAACGTGCTGCAAATACTCACAACACAATCAAATGCAGAAACACGCTGCAAATACTCACAACACAATCAAATGCAGAAACGTGCTGCAAATACTCACAACACAATCAAATGCAGAAACGCACTGCAAATACTTACAACACAATCAAATGCAGAAACGCACTGCAAATACTTACAACACAATCAAATGCAGAAACGCACTGCAAATACTCACAACACAATCAAATGCAGAAACGCACTGCAAATACTTACAACACAATCAAATGCAGAAACGCACTGCAAATACTTACAACACAATCAAATGCAGAAACGCATTGCAAATACTCACAACACAATCAAATGCAGAAACGCACTGCAAATACTTACAACACAACCAAATACAGAAACACGCTGCAAATACTCACAACACAATCAAATGCAGAAACACGCTGCAAATACTTACAACACAAACACGCTGCAAATACTCACAACACAATCAAATGCAGAAACGCACTGCAAATACTTACAACACAGTAAAATGCAGGAACGTGCTGCAAATACTCACAACACAGAAACACGCTGCAAATACTCACAACACAATCAAATGCAGAAACGTGCTGCAAATACTCACAAACCAACCAAATACAGAAACACGCTGCAAATACTTACAACACAACCAAATACAGAAACACGCTGCAAATACTTACAACACAACCAAATACAGAAACACGCTGCAAATACTCACAACACAACCAAATACAGAAACACGCTGCAAATACTTACAACACAACCAAATACAGAAACACGCTGCAAATACTTACAAACCAACCAAATACAGAAACACGCTGCAAATACTTACAACACAACCAAATACAGAAACACGCTGCAAATACTTACAAACCAACCAAATACAGAAACACACTGCATACTCACAAACCAACCAAATACAGAAACACGCTGCAAATACTTACAACACAACCAAATACAGAAACACGCTGCAAATACTTACAACACAACCAAATGCAGAAACACGCTGCAAATACTCACAACACAATCAAATGCAGAAACACGCTGCAAATACTCACAAACCAACCAAATACAGAAACACGCTGCAAATACTTACAACACAACCAAATACAGAAACACGCTGCAAATACTCACAACACAATCAAATGCAGAAACACGCTGCAAATACTCACAACACAATCAAATGCAGAAACACGCTGCAAATACTTACAACACAATCAAATGCAGAAACGCACTGCAAATACTTACAACACAATCAAATGCAGAAACACGCTGCAAATACTTACAACACAATCAAATGCAGAAACGTGCTGCAAATACTCACAACACAATCAAATGCAGAAACACGCTACAAATACTCACAACACAATCAAATGCAGAAACACGCTGCAAATACTTACAACACAATCAAATGCAGAAACGTGCTGCAAATACTCACAACACAACCAAATGCAGAAACACGCTGCAAATACTCACAACACAATCAAATGCAGAAACACGCTGCAAATACTTACAACACAATCAAATGCAGAAACACGCTGCAAATACTCACAACACAATCAAATGCAGAAACACGCTGCAAATACTTACAACACAATCAAATGCAGAAACACGCTACAAATACTCACAACACAATCAAATGCAGAAACACGCTGCAAATACTCACAACACAATCAAATGCAGAAACACGCTGCAAATACTCACAACACAATCAAATGCAGAAACACGCTGCAAATACTCACAACACAATCAAATGCAGAAACACGCTGCAAATACTCACAACACAATCAAATGCAGAAACACGCTGCAAATACTCACAACACAATCAAATGCAGAAACGCACTGCAAATACTTACAACACAATCAAATGCAGAAACACGCTACAAATACTCACAACACAATCAAATGCAGAAACACGCTGCAAATACTTACAACACAATCAAATGCAGAAACACGCTGCAAATACTCACAACACAATCAAATGCAGAAACACGCTGCAAATACTTACAACACAATCAAATGCAGAAACGCACTGCAAATACTTACAACACAATAAAATGCAGAAACACGCTGCAAATACTTACAACACAATCAAATGCAGAAACGCACTGCAAATACTCACAACACAATCAAATGCAGAAACACGCTGCAAATACTTACAACACAATCAAATGCAGAAACGTGCTGCAAATACTCACAACACAATCAAATACAGAAACACGCTGCAAATACTCACAACACAATCAAATACAGAAACACGCTGCAAATACTCACAACACAATCAAATGCAGAAACGCACTGCAAATACTCACAACACAATCAAATGCAGAAACGCACTGCAAATACTCACAACACAATCAAATGCAGAAACGTGCTGCAAATACTCACAACACAATCAAATACAGAAACGTGCTGCAAATACTTACAACACAATCAAATGCAGAAACGCACTGCAAATACTCACAACACAATCAAATACAGAAACGTGCTGCAAATACTTACAACACAATCAAATACAGAAACGCACTGCAAATACTTACAACACAATCAAATGCAGAAACACGCTGCAAATACTTACAACACAATCAAATGCAGAAACGCACTGCAAATACTCACAACACAATCAAATGCAGAAACACGCTGCAAATACTTACAACACAATCAAATGCAGAAACACGCTGCAAATACTCACAACACAATCAAATACAGAAACACGCTGCAAATACTCACAACACAATCAAATACAGAAACACGCTGCAAATACTCACAACACAATCAAATGCAGAAACGCACTGCAAATACTCACAACACAATCAAATGCAGAAACGTGCTGCAAATACTCACAACACAATCAAATGCAGAAACACGCTGCAAATACTTACAACACAATCAAATGCAGAAACGCACTGCAAATACTCACAACACAATCAAATGCAGAAACGTGCTGCAAATACTCACAACACAATCAAATACAGAAACACGCTGCAAATACTCACAACACAATCAAATGCAGAAACACGCTGCAAATACTTACAACACAATCAAATGCAGAAACGCACTGCAAATACTTACAACACAATCAAATACAGAAACACGCTGCAAATACTTACAACACAACCAAATACAGAAACACGCTGCAAATACTCACAACACAACCAAATGCAGAAACACGCTGCAAATACTCACAACACAATCAAATGCAGAAACACGCTGCAAATACTCACAAACCAACCAAATACAGAAACACGCTGCAAATACTTACAACACAACCAAATACAGAAACACGCTGCAAATACTTACAACACAATCAAATGCAGAAACACGCTGCAAATACTCACAACACAATCAAATGCAGAAACACGCTGCAAATACTTACAACACAATCAAATGCAGAAACGCACTGCAAATACTTACAACACAATCAAATGCAGAAACACGCTGCAAATACTTACAACACAATCAAATGCAGAAACGTGCTGCAAATACTCACAACACAATCAAATACAGAAACACGCTACAAATACTCACAACACAATCAAATGCAGAAACACGCTGCAAATACTTACAACACAATCAAATGCAGAAACGTGCTGCAAATACTCACAACACAATCAAATACAGAAACACGCTGCAAATACTCACAACACAATCAAATGCAGAAACACGCTGCAAATACTTACAACACAATCAAATGCAGAAACGCACTGCAAATACTTACAACACAATAAAATGCAGAAACACGCTGCAAATACTTACAACACAATCAAATGCAGAAACGCACTGCAAATACTCACAACACAATCAAATGCAGAAACACGCTGCAAATACTTACAACACAATCAAATGCAGAAACGTGCTGCAAATACTCACAACACAATCAAATACAGAAACACGCTGCAAATACTCACAACACAATCAAATGCAGAAACGCACTGCAAATACTCACAACACAATCAAATGCAGAAACGCACTGCAAATACTCACAACACAATCAAATGCAGAAACGCACTGCAAATACTCACAACACAATCAAATACAGAAACACGCTGCAAATACTCACAACACAATCAAATGCAGAAACGCACTGCAAATACTCACAACACAATCAAATGCAGAAACGCACTGCAAATACTCACAACACAATCAAATACAGAAACACGCTGCAAATACTCACAACACAATCAAATGCAGAAACGCACTGCAAATACTCACAACACAATCAAATGCAGAAACGCACTGCAAATACTCACAACACAATCAAATGCAGAAACGTGCTGCAAATACTCACAACACAATCAAATACAGAAACGTGCTGCAAATACTTACAACACAATCAAATGCAGAAACGCACTGCAAATACTCACAACACAATCAAATACAGAAACGTGCTGCAAATACTTACAACACAATCAAATACAGAAACGCACTGCAAATACTTACAACACAATCAAATGCAGAAACACGCTGCAAATACTTACAACACAATCAAATGCAGAAACGCACTGCAAATACTCACAACACAATCAAATGCAGAAACACGCTGCAAATACTTACAACACAATCAAATGCAGAAACGTGCTGCAAATACTCACAACACAATCAAATACAGAAACACGCTGCAAATACTCACAACACAATCAAATACAGAAACACGCTGCAAATACTCACAACACAATCAAATGCAGAAACGCACTGCAAATACTCACAACACAATCAAATGCAGAAACGTGCTGCAAATACTCACAACACAATCAAATGCAGAAACACGCTGCAAATACTTACAACACAATCAAATGCAGAAACGCACTGCAAATACTCACAACACAATCAAATGCAGAAACGTGCTGCAAATACTCACAACACAATCAAATACAGAAACACGCTGCAAATACTCACAACACAATCAAATGCAGAAACACGCTGCAAATACTTACAACACAATCAAATGCAGAAACGCACTGCAAATACTTACAACACAATCAAATGCAGAAACGTGCTGCAAATACTCACAACACAATCAAATACAGAAACGCACTGCAAATACTCACAACACAATCAAATGCAGAAACGTGCTGCAAATACTCACAACACAATCAAATGCAGAAACGCGCTGCAAATACTCACAACACAATCAAATGCAGAAACGCGCTGCAAATACTCACAACACAATCAAATGCAGAAACGTGCTGCAAATACTCACAACACAATCAAATACAGAAACGCACTGCAAATACTCACAACACAATCAAATGCAGAAACGTGCTGCAAATACTCACAACACAATCAAATGCAGAAACACGCTGCAAATACTCACAACACAATCAAATGCAGAAACGTGCTGCAAATACTCACAACACAATCAAATACAGAAACACGCTGCAAATACTCACAACACAATCAAATGCAGAAACGCACTGCAAATACTTACAACACAATCAAATGCAGAAACACGCTGCAAATACTCACAAACCAACCAAATACAGAAACACGCTGCAAATACTCACAACACAATCAAATGCAGAAATGCACTGCAAATACTTACAACACAATCAAATGCAGAAACGTGCTGCAAATACTCACAACACAATCAAATACAGAAACACGCTGCAAATACTCACAACACAATCAAATGCAGAAACGCACTGCAAATACTTACAACACAATCAAATGCAGAAACACGCTGCAAATACTCACAAACCAACCAAATACAGAAACACGCTGCAAATACTCACAACACAATCAAATGCAGAAATGCACTGCAAATACTTACAACACAATAAAATGCAGAAACGCACTGCAAATACTTACAACACAACCAAATACAGAAACACGCTGCAAATACTCACAACACAATCAAATGCAGAAACGCACTGCAAATACTTACAACACAATCAAATGCAGAAACACGCTGCAAATACTCACAACACAATCAAATGCAGAAACGCACTGCAAATACTTACAACACAGTAAAATGCAGGAACGTGCTGCAAATACTCACAACACAGAAACACGCTGCAAATACTCACAACACAATCAAATGCAGAAACGTGCTGCAAATACTCACAAACCAACCAAATACAGAAACACGCTGCAAATACTTACAACACAACCAAATACAGAAACACGCTGCAAATACTTACAACACAACCAAATACAGAAACACGCTGCAAATACTCACAACACAACCAAATACAGAAACACACTGCAAATACTCACAAACCAACCAAATACAGAAACACACTGCAAATACTTACAACACAACCAAATACAGAAACACGCTGCAAATACTTACAACACAACCAAATACAGAAACACGCTGCAAATACTCACAACACAACCAAATACAGAAACACACTGCAAATACTCACAAACCAACCAAATACAGAAACACGCTGCAAATACTCACAACACAATCAAATACAGAAACGTGCAACAATACTCACAAACCAACCAAATACAGAAACACGCTGCAAATACTTACAACACAACCAAATACAGAAACACACTGCAAATACTCACAAACCAACCAAATACAGAAACACGCTGCAAATACTTACAACACAACCAAATACAGAAACACGCTGCAAATACTTACAACACAACCAAATGCAGAAACACGCTGCAAATACTCACAACACAACCAAATACAGAAACACGCTGCAAATACTTACAACACAACCAAATGCAGAAACACGCTGCAAATACTCACAAACCAACCAAATACAGAAACACGTTGCAAATACTTACAACACAACCAAATACAGAAACACACTGCAAATACTCACAAACCAACCAAATACAGAAACACGCTGCAAATACTTACCACACAACCAAATACAGAAACACGCTGCAAATACTCACAAACCAACCAAATACAGAAACACGCCGCAAATACTCACAACACAATCAAATACGGAAACACGCTGCAAATACTTACAACACAATCAAATACAGAAACACGCTGCAAATACTCACAACACAATCAAATACAGAAACACACTGCAAATACTCACAAACCAACCAAATACAGAAACACGCTGCAAATACTTACAACACAACCAAATACAGAAACACGCTGCAAATACTCACAACACAATCAAATGCAGAAATGTGCTGCAAATACTTACAACACAACCAAATACAGAAACGTGCTGCAAATACTTACAACACAACCAAATACAGAAACGTGCTGCAAATACTCACAAACCAACCAAATACAGAAACACGCTGCAAATACTCACAAACCAACCAAATACAGAAACACGCTGCAAATACTCACAAACCAACCAAATACAGAAACACGCCGCAAATACTTACAACACAACCAAATACAGAAACACGCTGCAAATACTCACAAACCAACCAAATACAGAAACACGCTGCAAATACTTACAACACAACCAAATACAGAAACACGCAGCAAATACTTACAACACAACCAAATACAGAAACACGCTGCAAATACTTACAACACAACCAAATACAGAAACACGCTGCAAATACTCACAAACCAACCAAATACAGAAACACGCTGCAAATACTTACAACACAACCAAATACAGAAACACGCTGCAAATACTCACAAACCAACCAAATACAGAAACACGCTGCAAATACTTACAACACAACCAAATACAGAAACACGCTGCAAATACTCACAAACCAACCAAATACAGAAACACGCTGCAAATACTTACAACACAACCAAATACAGAAACACGCTGCAAATACTTACAACACAACCAAATACAGAAACACGCCGCAAATACTCACAAACCAACCAAATACAGAAACATGCTGCAAATACTTACAACACAACCAAATACAGAAACACGCAGCAAATACTTACAACACAACCAAATACAGAAACATGCTGCTAATACTTACAACACAACCAAATACAGAAACACGCTGCAAATACTCACAAACCAACCAAATACAGAAACATGCTGCAAATACTTACAACACAACCAAATACAGAAACACGCTGCAAATACTTACAACACAACTAAATACAGAAACATGCTGCAAATACTTACAACACAACCAAATACAGAAACACGCTGCAAATACTTACAACACAACTAAATACAGAAACATGCTGCAAATACTTACAACACAACCAAATACAGAAACATGCTGCTAATACTTACAACACAACCAAATACAGAAACACACCGCAAATACTCACAAACCAACCAAATACAGAAACACGCTGCAAATACTCATAACATAATCAAATACAGAAACGTGCTGCAAATGCTGCATTTAGTTGTGTTGTATTTTTAGCGTGTTTCTGTATTTGGTTGTGTTGTGAGTATTTGCAGCGCGTTTTTTGTATTTTGTTGAATTGTAAGTATTTGCAGCACGTGTTGTCAAACTGTAAAGAGAATTTTTTTTTTATTTGCAGGTGTTTTTTAATTTTCAGCGCAATAAACTGTCTCAGCCACCGTACTAAACTACTATTTAATACCATCAAACTAATCCCTGTTCAACTCATGTTTGTTCACATTATAGGAATTTGAGAGGGGGGGGTCCAATTTATTTATTTGCTTTCAAACTTAAGAGTGAATTTAAGGAATACATTTTGCCATTACATGTATTCTTTAAGAAATGAATACACAACCCTGGTAGTTGAGTAGATAATTGTTTTAAAACTACATTTCCCATCATGCTTGATGATTCTCACATTCAGGCTTGTCTCTAACCATTGATCTGTTCTGCTCTGTCCTACTACCAAATAAGCCAATTTGCATGTCTGAGATCTTTTGCATTGCAAATCAGCATTATCTCTCTGCCTTCTTCTCAGTTCTGCGTGCATCTATTCAACATTTCAGATGTGGTATTCTTTCATTTCTTCTTGGGAAGTCCACAAAAAAACTCTATTTTGTCTCACGCTTGCAACTCAAAATTAGTAATATTAATCACCCAAACTATGTGCTTTATCTTTGGTTCAGCCTGGCAGTGCCTCATTCTCTCCCTCATTCCCTTTCTCATTCTCTCTGCCTCTCTCTCATAATCAGGCCATCGTTTTATTTAAAGCCTCCAACTGCCTTTGTGTTCCACAGGGACGTTTCGGCACAGCTTATCTGATAAAAAGAGAAAGAACAAACATAGCCAGCACAGCATTATATGCAGTGAAGGAAGGAAAGTTTAACTAAGAAATAGTAAGCATCATATTTTGACCACCAATAATAAATGTATATTGTACTAATAATTGATAATGACAAAAAAAAAGTGGAATTTTTTTATTTGTATATTTGACTTGAATTTTTGCATACATTGTCTATAAAAATTTGATGTGATCTACAAGAAATCCACAACAGACAAGCAAATAACAAAAGCAATGATGCTTTTTCATGTCTTTTATTAAACACACAGCATGAACTGTGCAAGGTGCAAAAAGTGTGAACTCTTGGATTTAATAACTGGCTGACCCTTGTTGGGCAGCAACAACCTCCAGCAAATGTTTCCTGTAATTGTAGATCAGACCTACACAATGGACAGAAGGACATTTTACAAAACTGTTTGAGTTCAGCAATATTTTTCGGATGTCTGGTGAGAATTGCTCTCTTGAGGTCACGGGCCACATCAGAAGGCGTGTTTTCTTTTGCTGATGCTATTCTGTTGTTGATTACTCCAATGATTTGGGCTGTGGTCCTGTTGCATCATCCAACTTCTGTTAAGCTTCATTTGGCGAACAGATGGGCTAACATTCCTCTGCAAACGTCCTTAAAAAGTTGAGAATTCATTTTTCTGCATTTGATAGCAAGCCATACAGACCCTGAGGCACCAAAGCGGCTCCAAACCATGATGGCCGCTCCATCGCAAATTACCGCTGAGATTAATTTTGATGTTTTTGTTTGTGTTTGCCTATTTTTCTCCAGTCTTTTTTCCAGTCTACACAATATGTTGCCAGTAGCGCTATGGAACATCCAGGTGCTCTTTCACAACTTTAGATATGCATAAATGTTTTTTTAACAGCAGCAGCACCAGCAGCATCCATGGTGTCCTCCCATGAACTCCATTCTTAATTAGTGTTTTATGTATCATAGACACATTAACAGAGATGTTAGCATGTTTCTAACTCTTCTGTACTGTCTTTAACTGACACTCTCTGATTCTTCCTAATAGCATTGAGTATTTTGCATCTGTGTTCTTGCAGTCATCTTTGCAGGACGCCCACTCTTGGGATGAGTAGCAACAGTGCTGAATATTCTCCATTTACAGACAGTGTGAACTGATTAACATTAAAGCTTTAAAGATATTTGTACTATTTTTAACCTTTATTTGTACCTTTTTAACCCTTTTCCCAACTTTATGCAAGTCAACAATAATTTGGTGTTATTAATACGATTTTTAACTAAGCTTTTAGGCTTAATTATATAGGTCTCTTTTCTACAGGGTAGCTTTTGTTTACAGGCAGTTTTTTACATAATATTTTTCAGATTTAAATTGTACCAGTTCAGTGTTCAGATTAACAACGTGCATCAGGAACGAGCGCAGCTGACAATGGAAGTCAAGTTTATGAGTTGATTTATCTGCATTTTAATATGCCTCTGGTCATAGAGCTTTTTAGATACAGTGCCTTGCGAAACTATTCATACCCCTTCATTTTTTTTTCACATTTTGTTATGTTGCTGCCTTATGTTAAACTACTTTAAATTACTTTTTTTCCTACATCAATCTACACTCCCTACTCCATAATGGCGAAGCAAAAAATAGGTTTTTAACATTTGTGCAAATTTATTAAAAATAAAAAATTTAAATAAGTACATTGCATAAGTATTCATACCCTTAACTCAGTACATAGTTGAAGCACCTTTACAGCCTCAAGTCTTTTTGGGTATGATGTGACAAGCTTTATACATCTGCATTTAGCAATTATCTGCCATTCTTTGCCTCATCTTTTCACCTCTCAAGCTCTGTCAGCTTGGATGGGGGCTGGCAGACATTTTCTAGAGTCCTACTTTTTCCAATCGTCTTCCATTATGGATAATGCTTCTGTGAACCTTCAATGCAGCAGATTTTTTTTTTTCTGAACTCTTCCCTAGATCATTGCCTTAACGCAAGTCTGTCACTGAGCTCTACAGGCAGTTATCTTGACCTCAGGACTTGGTTTTTGCTCTGATATGCATTTTCAGCTATTAGACCATTTCTGAGAGGTGTGTGCCTTTCTAAATCATACTCATTCAAATGAATTTGCCACAGTTTAACTCCACTCGAAGTGTAGTAACATCTAGAAGCAATATGAATGCTCCTGAGCTAAATTTCGAGTGTCCCAGAAAAGGGTATGAATACTTATGCAACGGGATCTTTTCAGTTTTTTATTTTTAATAAATTTGCACAAATGTTAAAAACCAATTTTTTGCTTTGCCATTATGGAGTAGGGAGTGTAGATTGATGTGGGAAAAAAGTAATTTAAAGTAGTTTAACATAAGGCAGCAACATAACAAAATGTGAAAAAAATGAAGGGGTATGAATAATTTCGCAAGGCACTGTAGATGCCGAGGCTTTTTTGGTCGGGTAAAATCTGCGATCTCTGAGCCAGTTCGTTTACTGCTTTCAATGGCTTCAATATGCTGTGTTTTTCACCAACTGGCAACCCTGGGTGTTGAAATACTATTGGTTACACTGGCAGTGGGCGGAGTTACACAGACTAAAACACAACAGACATTCCAGCTTTTCAGTTCACTCCTATTACTTATGAATGGGAGAAACTACAACACGCAATATGGCGGAATATGCCCTGCCTTATAAATGAAAGAGGCAATTGCTGATTGATAAAGTCATCGCGTCACTGTAGCTGCCGTTAGAAATTCCGGTTCCCTTAGAAACTTGAGACTTGCGCTTATGACTGCACATGTGCATTGGCTGGTTTAGCCTGAAAAATAAGGAAAATTTACCACTATTTGCAGTGTTGCCAAGTCTACAGTTTTCCCGCAAACTGAGCTACTTTAACACTATTGCCGCAGGTTGTTTTTCGTGTCCGTGGGTTGAAGCAACCTCTATAATGTGATATTTAGCCCCTGGATTGCGAATTTTACCAGGGGAACCCCACCAAAAAATGTGTATTTCAACCCCCAGAATGTTTTTTGTTGCCAGGGGACCCCCTCCGAAACCTGATTGGGCTAGTTTTGGACTAGTTTTGAGTAGCAATTGGGCGGGTTTTATTGTGAATACTTGGCAACCCTGGCTATTTATGCATAAAGAGCAATATTTCTGGGGCAGTTCATTTCAGATTTTGTTGCTGATTTGAAATACATAATTTATTTGTGAGTTCAGCAAGCAGCTTTTGAAATTTCAGGATTCCTTGTTCATTTAGATAGGACTTGGTCTTGGATGCCTGAAATTGCACCATTTGCTGTTTGCTTTTGGGATCTGATAGAGTGTTTGGACCCAGAACATCAACAGGATACAACAGTAACAACAGGAATTTTGTACAATTGCAATGTAATGAATTTTCAAATGTTCGATTATGCAATGTCATGTATACTTGGCCAGACAAATGAAAACTGTATCTCGACTTAGCAATAACCCACTGTAGCTTCATTATAACTGCACTTGTAAATGTTTTTATTGATTGGACTCCAACTGTCTTTTGGAAAAGTCCTTTGTTTAAAGATTCACATATCTTTTCCACCTTTCACTGTGAGTGTTCACACTGTGTACTCAATAAAAATCATTTAACCAGACTATTGTTTGGCTCGGCTGTTGTTATGACTAAGGGTTCACTTACTTTCTATGCGGACATCTGATGTTTAGATGTATTTGTAGCAATCACATGAATGATCCAAGCCACTTTTAGCGTAATTGCGTGTGTGTTGTACAGGAGGTGGCTCACTCGTGAACTGACATCGTGACTACTTGTTATCCCATCAGTAGGTTTGACTAAGTGTTGTGTGTTAACATTATTATGACTGTAGGCATGTAAGTAGTCAACAGCGCTAATTGTTTGGACATATCCGCTGCCCTTATTTATGCGTTCAAGGGATTTGAAGGGATTGAGAGGTCAGTGGCTGTGTGTGGGTTTTAATTGCGTTTGCATGTATTTGTGTGTGTGGGAGAGCAGGGTGACTGTGGGCATGTGCTTTGCATGTGTCGAGTGAGTTGTTTGTGTATGAGTTGGTTTGTTTGTGTGTGTGAGGTGTAAGATGGAAGAAAGCAGGCTGAGTCACTGGTGCTGCATTGGTAATGTGTGCTGCTTAAGAGAAAGAGAGGGAGGGAAGCCCACCCACTGCCTCAGTATCAGCAACAAACATGACGATAAACCAGATGGGTATGCAAGAGAGGAGAGGGTGATGTGATGCTGTGGGGTTAGGGCGTTTGGATGGAGTGACCAAATGAGGCATGAAGATGACGCACTGTTTGATGGCTATTTCAGTGAACAACTGTGATGATGGAGATTGATTGCCTTTATCCCTGAGCTGTGTGAGTGAGTGTATGTGTGCATCTGAACTCATCTGAAGTGTGAAACAACCAAAAATCTTGTCTTTCTCTCTTTTCTCCCCTCCTCCTCTTCCTAGGAAATGAAAAACAGTCAGTAGCACAGCACATTTAGTGAGAAACGCTTCACTTCCCCCTCAGTGCTGAAGGCCATTCATGAGCTGTGGTAGCTTTCTGTATGAAATTTCATTTTAAGAAGCTCTATTTGCATTAATGTCTGCCAAATGATGTTGTTACAGCAACTAATAATTAACTATTTACTATTCAAAACATGAGATTAATTGATTGACTGAACTTAGTCTGATTTATTTTATTTTGTTTGTTCTGAATAATATCTAATATGTTATATTATTGTATATTATAATATTTAACTTAATCTAAGCTAATTAACATAAAAAGAACAGGAGTTGTAGCTACTGTTTCTTTTTTATTAAAGGGTTAGCTCACCTGAAAATGAAAATTCTGTCATTAAATTCTCACCCTTTTGTCGTTCCAAACCCGTAAGACCTTTATTCATCTTCAGAGCACAAATTAAGATATTTTTGATGAAATCCAAGAGCTTTCCCACACTGTGAAGATAGCAACACATGGAAGAGAAGAAATTGTTGAACAAAGTCATTATTTTTGCTTTATTTGCACACAAAAAGTATTCTCATAGCTTTGTAACATTATGCATGAACCACTGATGACACATTTACTATTTTAATGATGTCCTGTCTACACTTCTAGGCCTTAAATGTCTCAGTCACATTGCTGTATATGGAGGATCTATCAACATAGAAAACATAGTAAATCACTTATGCTTTAGAGCACACAGACAAAACGCTCTGACAAACTGTGTTAACTATCAAGCAGCAGATGACTTATCTTGAGTGACAGCGTGCCAATCATTTTGATGACAGGCTTTGGTTCCCGCTTTTCAGAATGACCAGAGTAACAATTGAGATGTTATACACTCTCAGAAAAAAGGTTAAAAAGCAGTAGTGTTACCTTTTCAAAAGATATGTACCTTTTAGGTACTAATATGTATCTTTCAGTTACCAATATGGACTCTTTAAGTGCAAAGGTGTGCCGTTTGAAAAGGTACCACCTCAGTGACAGCTTTTGTACATTATTTTTTCCTGAGAGTGCATTATATTTGGTCTGATGACATTTTGTTTTGTGAGTGAATTATTCAGACACCTTAAAGGAGAAGTCCACTTCCAGAACAAAAATTTACAGATAATGTACTCACACCCCTTGTCATCCAAGCTGTTCATTTCTTTCTTTCTTTAGTTGTTTTTTGAGGATAACATTTCAGGATTTTTCTCCATATAGTGGATTTCTATGGTGCCCCGAGTTTGAACTTCCAAAATGCAGTTTAAATGTGGCTTCAAACAATCCCAAATGCAGTTGTAAATGATCCCAGTCAAGGAAGAAGGGTCTTATCTATAGTGAAACGATCTGTTAAATTTTTTTTCATTACAATTTATATACTTTTTAACCTCAAATGCTGGTCTTGTCTTGATCTGCCTGAATACTGTTTTTTTTTTACAGTTCAAGACAGTTAGGGTATGTCAATAAACTCTTATTCATCTTATTTTCTCCCTCAACTTGAAAAATAATTTCCAAATCATCCTACATAGTTGCAGAAGTACTGACCCAGTGTTTGCAAAGTGAACATACAAAGAAGATCAAACACCTATAACAAAAAAAATAAAACAGGTAAAATTACATAAATTGTAATTTAAAAAAATAAATAAATAACCGATCGTTTCGCTAGATAAGACCCTTCTTCCTCGGCTGGGATCCCAGCCGAGGAAGAAGGGTCTTGAAGCTGCATTTAAACTGCATTTTGAAAGTTTAAACTCGGGGCACCATAAAAGTTCACTATATGGAGAAAAATCATGAAATGTTTTCCTCAAAAAACATAATTTCTTTACGACCGAAGAAAGAAAGACATGAACATCTTGGATGACAAGGCGGTGAGTACATTGTCTGTAAATTTCTGTTCTGGAAGTGAACTTCCCCAAACATCACATAAACATATCTGTAAGGAAACCTGGCGGCTATGCTGTGGATGTCCTTTCAATTATGAATTTTACTTTCCTAACAGCTATATCTCTCCACATACGGCTGAGCCTGCAAAACACATAATTAGGCCTATTTCCCTTGAATACCTCCATGTCATGCCGCACTGAGCACCTGCCACTGATGCCAAAAGCTGAACGCTGAGAGCAGCACACTGTAAAACAGACAGGAAAAAGGACACCAATTACATGATTCATAGCACAGAATGGGGGACATAACACATACAGAAATACCTTTGTTGTGTACTTAAAGTTGGTTAGGTTTGTACTTTAGATAGATTATAGTGAATACTTGTAAAATGTGATTAGCAAATCAGGAGAAACTTTATCTATTAAACCATCTTATTGAATTCAGTGCTGAAGTAAATTGTGTTAACAGTGTTAGCTGTGGGTTTAGTGGCTTGTAAATGCATCTGTTGATGGGGTAATCCTTTGAGCCTTCTCAGATTGTAGTGAATGTTAAAATTCTTGAACTAACAACACTGCAGGCTCCTGACTGAAAAAAACACTAGGTTTCCTAACATGCTATAACTGACTCATATAAGCATATTTTCCTTTGCAGTAAAGAGTGCAGCTGTTATCATGACTAGAGCAGACTGCTGTCCAAATTTCACAAATAACAGTAGCGTATGATGACTGATTGGTGTTATTGCCCTTCTGTGAGTTTTTTAATGCACTGTGCATTATTACTCTGTGTCTGTTTCATTTTATTGACTTCATAAAGTCTTATTAACGAATGTAAATCCAATTTTATGAGACACCTGACAAGTCTAGATTACTTATTATGAATATCGCATCCAATCTTACACTATATTTCCCTAAATATCTGCCCTTGTCTTCCAATGTCTAACTTTAAACCATAGTTTTAACTCTTTAGAAGCATTGTGACATACTGTAGAAAAACCATGACAATAAGATATGTCAGACAATGATATAAATATTCCCAGCTGTCATCTTTAGCTTGGCATACTTTTGCATGCTAAGCTTTGTTTGATTTTCCAACTTGAATCCTGTTTGCAGAGGGTCACATCCTCTCTGGGAGGAGCTCTTTGCCTTATATTGCAAACTAATGTTTGTAAACCTAAAAGTCAGCAGTCTGGATCATGCATGTTTGACTTAAATTAAATTAATTTTTACTTGGTAATGTACATTCCAGCACATTGTGTATATGTGTATATAGGCAATTCTACAGTGCAAAGTCAGAGTTGGAAACATCTTGAAAAATATATATATATATGCAAATAGTGACTTTTTTTAGTGAATTTTTTTACATAATGTTTCATAATTTGCTAAGAAAATATAAAATAAATATTTTTTTAACTTTACTTTAGAAAAATCAGAGAGATTTTTAAAAACAACAATGGAAGTCAAGTCACCTTTATTTGTATAGCACTTTTAACAATAAAGATTGTGTCAGTGCAGCTTTACAGTATTAAATAGATATATAGTGTGTCAATAATGCAAAAGGACAACAGTAAACACTCAATTTTCTGTTAATAAATAAAATTATTTCAAGATAATTTTTATAAGTTGAAGTTTAGGGGTTAGGGTTTGAGACAACCAACTCCCAAATGAAAGTACCCAATAAATGATGATTTTATATAAAGCTTACTATTATGTTAACTAATATTGTGGGTTTCAATAGATAATAGAAGGATCTTAGTAATCATCTAAGATTTAAATGCTTTTTAAATGGGTTTTTTGATTGTGTGACAGCATTTTGCACCATTCCGGTGGCCCATATATAATTGCATGTGTGCTTTTTTTGATGACTTATTAAGTTGGCTCCTTTCATAATCATGCCACTCACAACTTCAAGAAAATATGGGTGCACACCCTATTCATCCTTTTCATACAATAAGTCTCTTCTTTATCCACAGATATTTCCAGTGGGGAACTCTGATCTTCTGTCTAGTTTCATTATGGAAAGCAAGCCAAGCATATCTGCCCTCTTCCATAACTCTAGTATGAACCTTAGGTGAACTCATTCATAATTTTAAAATACATTTTAATATTGGCATTGATTGATTGCTAACTCATTTATTCATTTACTGACTTCTGCACAGCCTGCATATAGATGGCACTTGATGGTGATGACAGGAGAATTGTGTGACAGTTATAAAGGTTGCATCATCAGACTGGATAGATCACAGCTCATATCAGCAGAGTGGAAAAATCATTCATCTGTGCCTTCTTCAGAGAGAAGATATAGTGCTGCTGTTTGTGTGTATGTGTGTTTCTCTGAAAGAAGCGATTCAAAGGCATGGTGTGTGACAGAAAAAGTTTTCTTCACTTCCTGTTGATAAGGTGCGGAGGGCTGTTTATTTGACATTTCCTCTCTGCAGCATTTATAACATACGCTGCCAGACTACAGATAAATGAAATGAGCAGTCTGGCCTTCTGCCTTTACATTCCTAATTCTGTTAATAATGGGAATTAGATGGAGTACAGCTAGTATTACTTCCCTGTAAGGCATTTCTTTCCAGTTTGTGAGTTCCATCTTTGGTAAACCACTGATCTCATATGATTTTGTTCTCATGGTCATAATGGAAACAACCAAAATAAGGCAAAATGATATCAATCTAAGGTCAGTTCCAACACTGAGTCTTCTCATCCTTCCAGGAACATGTCGTTTCATTTGAAATGATGTTTACTACAGTTATATTGAAATTATGTAAGTCATATTTAATGCATTTATATGAACCATCATAATATAAAATGCCAGCGATTCTGAGAGACTGATCAAAACTACCAGAAAATGCACTTAAGGGATTTAGTTTCTCTTCTGTGGACACTGTAGCACATCTTTAAATTTTAAAATCCCGTCATGTTTCTTTTTATCATTCTCTCATCCCAGGGCAGGCATGAATCAGATACCATTTTTTTAAAAGGTCAAACGGGCAAGAAAATGACACATCCCAGAGGACCAGATCAGCGGCTGATTAGAGCTTACATCTGCCCAAAATGCTCCATATCTAACTCTCTAGATCTCTAATCCTAAACCATTCTCTATTCTTAGTCTTTGGGGTCTAAAGTAATGTTGACATTACTTTGCGTACTGGGAAAAAAGTGACAATGTGTAGACATTTTGGGAATTATCAAATATCTATCTATATGTTCAAAAGTTTTGGATCAGTGAGATTTCTTATTTTTTAGAGGTTCAAGCACATGACTAAGGATCAGCAATCTCCACATAAAAACTGATTGGGCAGACCAAACCGTAAGTCGTAGAGACTTGAAATTTCTACAACATCACCAAGGCTCGCCCCAATCGGCCTGACGGGGGTGCTATAGCGAAGTACAAATCGCTCATAACTCCTAAACCATTCGCCACAGGCTCAAGTGTTCTGTGATAATGACAGCTGTTTGCGTAGCTTCTCAGTGAACTACGGCTCTGTGTAGTAAATGGCGCTACATCTGAAAGCATGTGAAAATACCACATTTATTAACATGTTTTTACTCCAAACTCACTTTATAATGAAATAATGAAATAAATCCTTCTGAGATGACGTGGCTTCTTACACAGAACACAACATATTTCATAGTATTCTAAGCAGTGATAAAGGCATTGCATTATAAATATACTTTATTATAATAATATGAACACATATAACCGATATATTGTGTAGTTATGTGTTTATTAGTCACATTGAATCAATAAAAGCAGTTAAATCTTTTGTTTATTCAGCTGAAGCGATTCTTCTTTTGGGTTGTATTTGGAGTTTCTGCTCAAGAGCGCCCTCTGGCCTTCAGATGAAGATTTACTGTTGATCACAGAACCGTGCTTCACTGAAAGATTGCAGCTTCTAATCGTGATTGCGATTTAATTTTGATTTATCATGCAACCCTTCTCTGAGGTCACATTAAGAAATTTGCAAAGCTTGGCCACTTGGTGGCGCTATAAGATGGCAAAAACATAAAAACAGCCATAATTACGCACGGTCTTGGTCTAAGATTTGCGCATTTTGAAAAACATGGCTGCCATAGGCTGATGAACTTTGAGCATCTGTTAAACAAAGTTAACGGAGGTCGACTGTAACGAAACTCGCTGGGCCTGTTTGACTCACGGCCTATGAGAAATGTGAAAGAAATCGACCACTAGGGGTGATATTGCATTTTCCAAGGGCATTAAAGATTGTATATTGCAGTTTTGCATGATATCCATATCATACAATAGACCTCCTCATTCCAAACAACTTTGCATCTAGAACCACTGATGTCAATCAGATCACTTGTTAAATGATTGAGAAAATGTAAAAATAAACTACTGTACCAAACTAGTTTTTCGCTCAATCTGGAAATTGATCTGCAATTCTCTGGACTGTCTAGGTCAATAATAATCTAAAAATATGTTAAAATTTACCTCTTTGGGAGGCTATAGCAGGGTCGTTTAGAAAAGGGGCCTATCCAAATATACCCAAAACCCTATAAAACCTAAACTGAAACTCAAAACTTCATGATTATTATATTATTATTAAAAATTAAGCAGCACAACTGTTTTCAACATTATTAATAAGAAATGTTTCTTGAGCACTAAATCAGCATATTATTTTCTTGGTGAGAATTACTTGAGAAACATAAAATCTTACTGACCCAAACTATAAAATGGTAGTGTATATGTGCTATGGGGAAAAATAAAAACTTTTTAAAACTGAATGAACTGTTTTATTCAGTGGGATGGAAACACTCTTTACGCATGACCCCAATATTTAATCCTTGTCACCAAGACAGCCGCAAGACAGAGTTCATACCTCTTTAGTTGTTCACTGGATATTTAGTTTGGACTATGCATATGATTCTGCTGTACTATGGAAGTGGAGAAAGGCAAAGTTCTTTTCAATGTGGTGTACAGGCATAGCATTACCTTAAACACAGAGAAAGACAAATTCAATTTCTGTCAGAATAGAGAAAAAAGGAGGAACAGAGTGAAAAAAATCCAACGATCCCCTCCAAATTGACACATTGATGTATCTTATTTGCTTCTGCCTTTAGGGACATGTTGTGTCTATATCAAATGATTCTCTCCTAGTCAAAGCTGCACAGCAGATACAGCATTTGTTATAACAAAGAATATTTATGATGCACAGTTCATGTTTTGGAGAGTTCAGCTTTTACAAAAGGAAGCTGAATAGTGGAAAACATATTTAGAAAATACTATTTTAAAGCTGTCATACAGATTTTCCACACAGAGGAAGAAAGAAAGAGATTGATAGTAATATCAATGCTTTGTGGTTTACTTTCAAAATGTAATCCATAAAGGCATACATTGTTTTTCATTGTATGGACTTAAACAACAATTAACAACAACACTGAGACTTTTTAATATATATTCTCTTGTGTTGTACAGAAGACAGAAAATCATGGAAATGTCTTGGAAATGTGTGAGTAAATGATGCGTGGGTTTTTATTTTTGGCTGAACTATCCCTTGAAAGCTGAAAAACACTTTTCTCAGTCAGCTTACAGTGAATAAGTGCTGTACACAATGTGCTGCTATCTGACTGATTTATAAATAGATGAACTGCATCATTAAAGGGGTCATATGTTGAACAACTAATATTTCCTTGATCTTGTAAGATAAAAGAGATGTTTTATGAAAACATACAGTACTGTGACTTTCAGAACTCGAAACTTACACCACAATGGAAAAAGATCACTCAATATCAGAAAACAGCTTCCTTTTGGAGAGAAACAGCTTGGACTGTTTTATGACTGACATAACGTTTCACATTTTGTATGTGAAACATTATTAGTCTTAAACACTCAGTAGCAAGAGATGGCCAGTTTAATTCTAGAGAGAGTCATGAAATCTAATTAATAAATGTTTTTTGGTGCAAAAAAGAGTTACTAACATTGTAAGTGGACCTCAGGGAGAAAAAGTAAATGGGAAAAAAAGTATAATATTACCCCTTTAAAGACCTGTTTCTTCTGTGGTTACAAGGTGAAAGGGAAAAGAACAAGAAAATTATAGTATTGTGACCTGGATATAATAAAATTGATATAATATTGTAATGCCAGGCTCCTCCCAAGTAAAGCAAAAAAAAAAAAAAAAAAAAAAGACATTCACTAAAGCAGCTGTCAGTTCCTTATTACAAATGATATGACTGAAGAAACACTCGTAACCCAGACAAAAAAGATAGAGAATGTGGAAATGGAAAAAGGATAAAGGAAATGAGTGACAAAAGAGTACATCAAATTTAAAACGGAGAAGGATTAGAGGCATTTATGAGGAAACGCAGTGATCCTTGAACCGAACAAACTGGCAACAGGTTGACAGTTGTGTATACTCTCTGCTCAAAAGCTAGAGTGTGATACACTAATCACTTGGACATGATCTCTCCTTTGGGTACTTCATCAAGGGGGAACTTCAAGATCAGTCACCCATGTGAGCGTGCTCTGCTCATAGGGCAGGTAATCAAAGGGAG
Organism: Garra rufa; assembly: GCF_049309525.1. NCBI lineage: Eukaryota > Metazoa > Chordata > Actinopteri > Cypriniformes > Cyprinidae > Garra > Garra rufa. The sequence goes on along the minus strand of NC_133365.1, from coordinate 33,592,644 downwards.
GTAGAGTGTAATTAGAAAGTCAGATCTGTTTCCTATAAGTCCCAGTCTCTGGAGCTTTGACAAAGCTGATGACTTCTGCATTTGCTTATAAGTTAAAGGGGTCATCCGGTGCCACATGCACTTTTACAAGCTGTTTGAACTGAAATGCGTGTTGGGAGTGTGTGTACACAACCACCCTAGAATGACAAAGATCCACCCTGTAGTTTTCTTATAATTTAGTAAAATAATTTGTCCCTTCTCATATGGAGCCGTTCTCAGATGCCTGTCGTTGTGGCGTAACACCGACAGAGGCCGCTCCTGCGATAGTTGATAGACAGCAGTGTTTTAGCATAGACCCGCCCTGAGTGTAAACTGACAGCACTGAGGGAATGTGACCGCTGATCTATCTAAATGGGATCATGTTTACGTGAATCATTTCTCACCATACTGCTTTATAAACTAGGGTCAGTAAAGCTTAGCTTTGTAACGCTAGATGGTTTAAAACGGTGACTGTTCATGATTAAGATGTAACCTTAACGCAATACCTGCAAACGTGTTTACAGCCCGCAACTGCATATGAGTAAAGACTATAACACTCACATTTATGTATTTCAATATAAGGACGGGGTAAGTTATGTTAACCGATCACCTTTTTGCTCTTGTTCAATCAGCTATGCCTCAGTAAACACACCGCAAACCTCTCTTTACCACAGTAAACACAGTAAACACACCGCGTTCGTCTCTTTACCACAGTAAACACAGTAAACACACCGCGTTCAGCTCTGTACCACAGTAAACACAGTAAAGACACCGCATTCAGCTCTGTACCACAGTAAACACATCGCGTTCGTATCTCTCAGTACTCTACCCTGCCAGTACATATAAAGATAAATCAAAGTGACATTAAGCTTACTAACCATTCAGACATGTCCAGTATAAGCCGTAATTGACGAACTTCTTTGCGGGTGACTTCCTGTTCCGGTTCCAACTCTGGTTTTTAAATTAAATTTTAAATGGATGGGGTCGTACAGTGTCTTCAAAGCCCCCCAAGTGCACCGCAGGTCATGTGACATGAACCAACCAATCAGCTTCCTCACATTTTTCCGTTACATTGAAACCTCAGCAGAAACATGGAGGAGCAGCTCATCATTGTGGTCCAGGGATTTCCTGAACTTTATGATTTGTCAAGCCCCCATTATTTTGACGCTAATAGAAGAAACAATGCATGGAGACGTATAGGCTTGGAGCTAGAGCGCAGCTGATGGTTGCTTAGAAACGGCAGACGCTTCCGGAGCGCAAGCGCCCGAGCGCTTTGTTGATAAGGAAGAAAGCGGCGTGCCTAGAGTTTTCCACGTGTTTTTAGGCACGACATGTGAACGGCCCCTTAAGCATCATATTGGAAAATGGGCATCGGATGACCCCTTTAAAAAAAAAAAAAGAGGTCTAATTAGATACCTAAGGGGCTTAATAATATAGACATTAATTTTGTTTTTCAAAACTCAAGAGCTTTGAAATTGAAGTAAATCAATATTTCATGAATTAGGAAAATATGACTGACCGTGAGCAAATTTCTGTGTTTTATTTCTGTTTGTTATGTACTGTCTTTCTTTTGGTATTCTTTTGTTTTAGTTCCACAAAGTGTCCTTATCTTTATGAAAAGTGGTATGGAAATTATTATTATTATGGCATTTTTAACCTTTAAATAAAGGTATTTTATTCAACCTTATAATGTTTATTGGTTGTATTCCACTTTTTCTGACTAATTAGACCTATTATTTTAAAGTTGGATTTTTATATGATATTTGTTATTTTATTGAACTTGCCCAATAAGCAAGGTGATACACAGCAAGGTTTCTTGGAGGTGAGTGGCATCTTTAATAGAGATATTTATCTACAGTTAAAAAGTCAAAAGTTTACACACACCTTGCAGAATCTGCAGAATGTTTTATTTTAAATAATGTAAAGTATTTTACCAAAATAGGAGGGGTCATACAAAATGCATGTTATTTTTTTGTATTTAGTACAGACCTAAATAAGATATTTCATATAAAAGATATTTACATATCCAAAAGAGAAAATAATAGTTACATTTATAAAAATGACCCTGTTCGAAAGTTTACATACACTTGATTCTTAATACTGCTGAAAAGGAAAGAATTTTTCTGAAGAACAGCAGGCAGTTTAACTGTCCAGGACAAACAAGGGACTCAACAACTATCACTAAACAAAATTAAATAAATGAATTTATTCATGTAACAACACAGTATTAAGAATCAAGTGTATGTACATTTTTGAATGGGTCATTTTTTATCAATTCAACTATTATTTTCTCTTGTGGACTATATGTAAACGTATTTGATTTAAAATATCAGTCAGGTCAGTACTAAATTAAAAATGACATGCATTTTGTATGATCCCTCTTATTTTGGTAAAACATTTAACATTTTGCAGATTTTGCAAGGTGGATGTAAACTTTTGACCTCAACAATAACTCAACATACAGCCATTATTGTCAAAATAGCTGGGAACAAAAGTGAGTATAGCCTAAGTGAACTTGTTAAAACTGTGCCCAAAGTGTCAATACTTTGTGTTAGCACCATTGTTTTTAACACTGCCTTAATCCTGCTGGGCATGGAATTGACCAGAGCTGAGGATGCCCCATGGGTGCTTCATGTTCTTCTTCAGAATGTACAGTACATGTTGGAATTCCCTTGATGAACTGCAGCTCTCAAGTACCAGCAGCACTCATGCAGCCCCAGACCATGATGCTACCACCACCATGCTTGACTGTAGGCAAGACACAATTTTTTTCTTGGTACTCCTCACCAGGGCATCACCACACATGCTGGACACCATCTGAGCCAGTCTCAGACCATAGGGCATGGTTCCAGTAATTCATGCCCTTGGACAGGTTGTCTTCAGCAAACTGTTTGCAGGCTTTCTTTGAGCCAGCTTCAGAAGAGGCTTCCTTCTGGGACGACACCCATGCAAACCAACTTGTTGCAGTGTGAAGCGTATGGTCTGGGCACTGAAAGGCTGACCTTCTACTTCTGCAACTTTAAAAGCAATGCTGGCAGCACTTATGCATCTGTGTTAAAAGCCAAAAGAAGCAACTTCTTTGATCGACCCTTGCAAGGCCTGTTCTGAATGGAACCCATTTTGGAAAACCACTGTATGACCCTGACCATTGTAGTGTAAATCGATTTCAGGGTGTTACTGAACCTTTAATTGTCAGGATTCGTGTCTAGTTTGTCTTGTTTTTCCTAGTGTTTCCCCCCCCATGTTTCCCATTCAAATGGTTTAGTCCTTGTCTTCCCCTTTTGGTTTTGCATTAGTTGGTTTAGTCTTGCCCATATTTGAATTTCCCCCTCGTCATCCTGTTATCTCGTTTGTAACCACGCCTTGTTTGTAGTGTATTTAAGTCTGTGTCCGTTCACTCCCCAGTGTCCGTCGATAACGTTACATCTGTTTGTTTCTCCATGTTCATCATTGTTTTCTTTAATAAATATCAGTTTTACTTTATTCCGGTTCCTGCCTGTCCATCCTCACTCATCTACCAGCATAACTGTGACATTAATAGCCTTGGCCAATCGTTGTGGAGAGCAACAATTCTAGTTCTCAAATCCTCAGAGAGTTCTTTGCAATGAGATGCCACGTTGAACATCCAGTGGTCAGTATGAGAGAATTGTACTCAAAGCACCAAATTTTAACTGCTCTAATACAAGATACACAAGTTTGTATGGTCCTGTCAAGCAGACAAAAACATTAACATAATGTACAGGACATGTGGCTTTGCATGATTAAACGATATAATGCTGTTATCACTTAGGGTGTACTCACTTTTGTTGCCAGCTATTTTGACAATAATGGATGTAAGTTGAGTTATTTTCAGAGGACAGTAAATCTATACTGCTATACAAGCTGCACATTGACTACTCTAAAATATATCCAAGTTTCATTTCTATAGTATTGTCCCTTGAGAAGATATACTAAAAGGTTGCTGAAATGTAAGGTGTGTACTCACTTTTGTGAGATATTGTAAATACCTATCTAAATACCTTTTTGAACTTTTTCATAAGATGCAAAATATGTATCACCATGTACGTTTCATGACCTATTCGATGTGAAATGTCCACTGAGTGGTGCTAAAAGAATGTTCGTTCGTACATATGGTGCGTTTTATGTGACACTGGTTTTGAACGGTCACCGCAGTTCTGACTTGGAATGTTGGTTGAGTGGTGCTATAGCTTTAATGTGCCGTGATGTTTTAAACTAACATACCATTTGCACCACACCTAAACCTACCCAATAGTATGTACAAAAGCGAATGTAGCATAAAAATGCAATCGCAAGCATGCTGTTTTACCTTGTTTTTCAGTCTCTCATTTTTCAGCTCTTATATCAAGAGTCATGTTTTTCATGGGATTCGTACCCAATGATTCCGCATTCCTAAGCCGAGCTACCGAGCAAGCTTGGTATTTATATCCGGAAAGCGAAACATATGGGGCTGTAATCATAACTTTGTCCAGTTCTCGCTGTTTTACTGCCTCTAAAGTTAATTTCTGTTGGAAACTGCAGTGATATGTATTTATTTGTATGTATTTTGCATCTTGCGAAAAAGTTCCCACAGATATTTTTTTCGTCATGAGATAACGTAGGTTTATTGCTGTAGGTATGCAAAGCATAGATGTATACGCTACGCCCTCTTCTGAAGACGGGCGGGAATATGGAGCTTATTTGCGTTTAAAGTGATACACACCAAACAGTTCTTTCTTAGACATGCCCCATAAATTAAATTTTTCAAATGTTATAATAAATGATTTGTGGGGTATTTTGAGCTGAAACTTCACAGGCACATTCTGGGGATACCCAAGACCAATATTACATATTGTAAAAAGGGGCATAATAGGTTAAACAATTGAGACTGATAACGAATTGTATCTTTTGCTACATTGACATATAAGTATTATTCAGGGCTGTATTTCTTTAAGTTGAATTCATTTCAGTTGGTCAGTTAGTGTGCTGCATTTCTTTGCCCCCTTTTTATCTGCCTCTATACCTGTTTCTGAAAGGCCCTTCTTTGCCTTTGCTTCTTGGGCAGCGCAGTGTGCCTTTGTTTACACCAAAAAAAAAAAAAAAAAAACACTGGCCAGCTTAAGCAGCTTTGGCTTTGTAAATCAAGACCAGCCTGCTCTCAAAATCGATATCTACCTAAGCCTTTTCTTTACCACTGGGCTGTTCTGTCAGTAGGAGCCGAGCTATCAATGACACCAGCTCCAATTCAGTCTCTTTCTCTGCACTTCTCATTCACACATTCTCTTTGCATCCCTGATTTTGCCTGCCCTAACTCTTTTATTTTCTCTCAGCTGCCCTTTTTCCACTTCATCTGTGTCTCTTTCAATTTGGTTCATTCCTTCTCTCGCCCTCTCGTTTTTCTTTTACTGAGTCTGACTGTCTATTCCTTCTCTCCCTCTGTCTACTATAGTTCCCAATGCACACAACAGTGTTTTTGTTTGTGTATTTACCTTTAGTATAAAAACAGACTCCAGTACAATGGATGGACAGGTTGAACTGCAGCTGCTTAGCATAACAGCATTGATAAAAAAAAAAGTAAATAAAAGCAAGTTAGTTTAGACCTGTGCACACTAATTAAGATTTTAATAGAGCAGAAAACAGAGCAGTACAAGCTATGTTTTGTGGTTGTTGCTGACTGACAACCCAAAATGCCTTGGAAAACAAACCTACCATGACCATGAAGAAATACTTTGTTAGAATCAACTAGAATCAACAATTTGTTTAAAAAGATCACAGACCTTAGACTGGGAATGACTGAATGCATTTCTAAGACAAACCTTTTTTGATAAACAGGAGGGTACAACAGTCTGGAACTGTTTAAAGTTGGCATGAAATGTAAATTGTCTTTCTTCTTTATTGTGATGTACAGTACTAAATCCAAGTGAAATGGCCAAATGCATAAATGTACACTACCAGTCAAAAGTTTTTGAACAGTAAGATTTTTAATGTTTTTTTAAACAAGTCTCTTGTGCTCACTAAGCCTGCATTTATTTGATCCAAAGTACAGCAAAAACAATACATTTTTGAAATTCTTTTACTATTTAAAATAACTGTTTGTCATTTGAATATGATTTAAAATTAACTTTATTCCTGTGATTTTAATTTTATTTTAGTATCATTACTCCAGTCACATGATCTGTCAGAAACCATTATAATATTCAATTTTTTTCTGATATTTCTAAAATAGAAATCCTTTGTAACATTATAAACAACATTATCATCACTTTTTCAGATAAATGCTAATCTTTGGATCTTTCTATTCATCAAAGAATCCTGAAAAAAATGCACTCAACTGTTTTAAATATTGATAATAATAATAATAATAATAATAATAATAATCTATTTTTTGAACAGAACATTAGCATATTAGAATGATTTCTGAAGAATTTCTGAAGAATGATTTCTGTGACACTGAAGACTGGAGTCTGATATTTCTAAATTGTACTGTTTTGCTGTACTTTGGATCAAATAAATGCAGGCTTGATGAGAAAAGAGACTTCTTTAAAAAAAATTAAAATCTTATTGTTCAAAAACTTTTGACTGGTCATGCAGCGGCTTCTCGAACATGTAAAAATGTAGACTGGGACTTGATTTTGTCTTTCTGAAATTGACTGGGTCATTGTAATTTAATAAGTTACATTTTCAGGTTACTGGAGGGAAGGAATTATTGCCTTGACATAGTTAGACAATCTATAAACGTCATTATTTCACACAAAAAGTACAGATGAGATCAACAAATACAGATGATAATGTTTTGGAGTACAGTATCACTCACTGAAAGCTGCTCATTGTTTTTCCTCTGTGAGGATAATTACTTTGATTCAGAGTAACACTCAAGGTGCTTCCCCCTGCACCGTGCTACATACCTCTTGATGCGAGTAATTAACGCTGATTTAATTTACATCTCTACATTTGTTTGGTGCTGCGTTTATCCTGATGTTCTTTTTATGTTTAATGGAGGCCAATGGTGGCCAATGTTTATCAGGTTTCAGTGCATTATGAAATAACAACATATTTCAGTAATGCTTGCCCACACAATACATCACCCTTCCCTCTTCTGCTCTTGCTGTGTTGCAAATACTTTACATCACTCTGTGGTTTATATTTGCATTGAACATTAGTGCATGTGCTGAAGCACTGACAGCCCTTATTACAATGCTTCATGTCTGACAAACCCTTAAAGGAGTAGTTCACTTTCAGAACAAAAATGTACAGATAATGTACTCACCCCCTTGTCATCCAAGATGTTCATGTCTTTCTTTCTTCAGTCGTAAGGAAATTACGTTTTTTGAGTAAACATTTCAGGATTTCTCTCCATATAATAGACTTCTATGGTGCCCCCGAGTTTGAACTTCCAAAATGCAGCTTCTAATGTCTCTAAACGATCACAGCTGAGGAAAGAACGGTCTTATCTAGCAAAAAATAAATAAATAAATTACAATTTATACACTTTTTAACCTCAAATGCTCATCTTGTCTAGCTTTGTGTGTACTCTGTGTAGAGATTAAAAAGTATATAAGTTGTAAATGTTTTTAGAAAATAACCAATCCTTTTGCTAGATAAGACCCTTCTTCCTCACCTGGGATCATTTAGAGCCCTTTGAAGCTGCATTTAAATTGCATTTTGGAAGTTCAAACTCGGGGGCACCATAGAAGTCCATTATATAGAGAGAAATCCTGAAATGTTTTCCTCAAAAAACATAATTTCTTTATGACTGAAAAAAGAAAGACATGAACATCTTGGATGACAAGGGGGTAAGTACATTATCTGTAGATTTTTTTTCTGAAAGTGAACTACTCTTTTAACAGAGTGCAAATGTTGGGAGTAGAAAAAGAACTACAGAAAATGACAGTAAACTGTAAAAAATCAGCAGCCTTCTGACATTTGGGGCCAGTGCAAACTGTCTTTTGGTGTTAAAATAGTACTGTCAGGATATACTAAAGACGTGCAGTGAAGAATTAGCTAGTAGGAGTAGAAATGGAACTACAGAAAATGACCCCCCGGATCCAGTCCGTATCCAGCCTAGATGGTGGATCAGCATCTAGAGATGACCTCTACAGCCCAGAATGTCAGAGGAGACCACTTCAACTAAATGAGCCCCAGAGATAGATCCCCAGTAAAGACCTCGTCACCTAGACAGCCATCGGCACAAGCCCATGGGAAGCTGATGAGTCCTCTGCACAATCTGACTTTGCTGCAACGTGGAACAAACTGCTGATTCCTCTTGCCAGAGGAAAACTGAGCCAGGACTGAGCCTGGTTTCTCCCAAGGTTTTTTTTCTCCATTTCTGTCACCAATGGAGTTTTGGTTCCTTGCCGCTGTCGCCTCTGGCTTGCTTAGTTGGGGACACTTAATTTCCAGTGACATCGTATACTATTTGAACTGAATTGAGATGGATGATGACATAACTGAATTCAATGATGTGAAAATTGTGTGTTTACTGCTCTCCTTTTGCATTATTGAATCACTATTTACTACTGAAAAGCTGCTTTGACACAATCTGTATTGTTAAAAGCGCTATACAAGTAAAAGTGACTTGACTTGAATATGCATTTGTAGGAGTTTCCTTTTCAGACACAAAATTTACAGGAGGAGAGTATTAAAATGAATCATGCAACGTTTGCGCTCGTCAAATTTCTGGTATTTGCGCCATATTTTAACGCCATGTCTTAAAGCTTTTATGGAATTGCACTCTAACGCTAATGTGCCCTGTTTAGTAAATCTGACCCTTGGAAGATAGGAATTTTTGATGCATTGAATGTTCATTCATTTTGTTCGTAAATATTAGCGATTTCCTCTACAGAAACCAGTTTCAGCAGCTTCTGGGAAAATAAGTACCTTCCAGTGGATTGAAATGAATAAGATCATAATGAGATGAGACCACAAGTAATGTTTAGTGATGTCACTTCAATAGGCCACCTGGCTGACTGGCATTTTAACAGTCAACAACTTTCACTGCATAGTAATTGGTTCATTACAGACCTTTTGATTCCATTAGGCAGTGACTGATGAAGATTGGCAAAGCACTGAGATGTGACTCTTTTGTGCAAGTATAATATGTAACAAGAAAAAATGCAGAATAAATGAAGTTAAATGTTATGTGATTTTCATATTTGAACATGAACTACACTTGGAAAGACAGGCAATGTCAAAATATAAGAAATGTTTTTCATTTAGTCTCTCTAGTTTCCCTCACCCCTTTGTATGATATCTTTTATTTCTTTTATTTGAATAAAATTCCCAGTCACAAAGATTCCTGTGATCCGATTGGTTTAAATAGATATTAGATTTGAGTGGATCACACTTAATTGTTACTTTGCAATTCCAACAAACCTCTTTTTCTTCCTCCTCCCCTTTTCCCTCTCTCATCTCTTATTCCCGTCAGGCAGACTGGCAGACGGCGCATTGGCATCCCCTGGTACCATCCTGTGAAATGACTACTGCGTCACAGATGTAATGTGCTTGGAGTCTGTGTGTGTAACAGAAAGAGAGAAAGGAAGATGAAGTACATTGTATTTGATTGGGATGGAGTGTAGGGGATGTTAGCACAGGCACAATCTCTCTCTCTCTTTCTCTCTCTCTCATTCTGTCTTTCTTTCTCTGTGTCAGGTGCAGCTGCTGCAGTCTGGGGATTAGTCTCACTCCAGATCTCCTTGAGTCAAAGTCAATGAAGGTACCGCAGTACTGTGCCTATAGCAGATATCACAGCACCTCTTTCCCATCACGACACATCTGAGAAATAAAATGATGTCCATTATTACTTATTGTTTCTTTTATTTTATAACTATATTTTAGTATTACCTTGATGGCAAATTGGTGGATTCCTTACTTTAAACATGCAAGAGAGAGCAGAAAAAGAAGAGAGAGAGGGACAAAAGCATACCCTTTAAAAAAAAACATGGGGCATACAAAAAAGAAAATTAAACCTATTTAGGAACTGATTTCCATAATGCAAAGTGATGGTGCGACCAGCCAGGCTTGAAGGCAAATGCAGCTGGGAGGCTCGAAAACCCGAGTGGAAAATTTGGTGTCTGAAACTGTAACTCGCACAGACATCCATTGTATGCCAGTGTGGTAAAAGAGTCAGGGAAAAGGGGGAAGGATTTCCTTTCCGTAAGGACTTTGGCATTCAAGGGTCTCCCTTCTATTTTTTTTTCTCTCCTTTAGGGGGAGGGTGGCTTGGGTTTGATGTCCAATATAAAATAGTCACACTGATTTTATGGGGTGAAATTGTGTGGCCAATAAATTTGCAGTGTTAGTGATGAGACTGGTGTAACCATCTTCATCACAAATGTTATATATACATATGATTTCTGCAGCTTCATGCTGAGTCACTTTAGATGGGAAGCCTGAAAATTGCATCAAACCTGATGCTAAACCTGCACTGTATTGGAAATGGGAAGTGGCAAATGATGCGAATGATGTCCTATTAACATTCCTTCCATCAAGGCAATCTGATCCATCAGTTTGCATTAGCGTGCTGCCTTAAGCCACTGGCTTAACCCAAAGGGGCCTCTAGCCGACTCTATGTGGAGTCAAGAAGGGAGTCAATATCTCAATTGATCAAATGCATAAAGTGGTCTGAATGCTGATCGTCAGTGCGGTACGGTGATGAAGTAAAGTAGGTTGTTTTCAAGTTCAGTTTATGAAGTGTAACTTCTAAGAACATCATAATTGAGTACAGAGCTGTTGCCCTTTGCTTCTGAATATAATGATGAAGGTTATGTTTTTCAGCGGTGAAGGCTAGATCAGCACACAAGGCTTATGTCTAAACAGAGCTCCTGTACTTGAGCGGAAGCTGATTATGACCTGGATAGGTGGAAAGAGACCTGGGCCATTTTCAGATAAATATAGACCTCAAAAGCACATTGTGTTCTAGAGGCGATGGGTTTAAAGTAGGGTATCCACAGTATTCTCTGTTATGACAGCATTACTCTGCAGAAGCTTAACTTTAGGACAGAGCTAATATTTGTTGTTTTTTCAATGCAAGGTGTACTTCATTTTATAGTTTGGAATTTTTCTTTTTTTTAAGATTTATTTTTGCCATTTTTACCTCTTTATTAGGATAGGACAGTATATGAGACAGAAAGCATGGTGGGAGAGAGAGAGGACGAAATCGGGAAAGGTCCACGAACCCAGGACTCGAACTCGGGACACCTGAAGCGCAACGGTGCAATATGTTGGCACACTGCCTATGTGTAATAGACCTAATGAATAATAGACATATCATACAAATAATTTATCTTTAAAGTTTATTGGTATTTACTTGGAGTTTACTGATATTATAAAATAATTTATAAAAATTGTAAATGTTTTGTAGAACATGCCATTAAGCATATTTTTTGCATTTTCATGGCTTTAACCAGCAGATGTCTTCAATCTGTGCACTTTGAAACAGTGAATCATATTGCAGAACAATTGATTTAAAGTTTAAAAAAGCGTCGCTTCTCCAATCACTACTGTTCATAAGAAATTGAGGACAATCTGTCACAATAAAAACAATGATGTTGTGAAGATCTAATTTTAAAGGGAGTATTTCATTTCCAGAACAAAGATTTACAGATAATGTACTCACCCCATTGTCTTTCTTCAGTTGTAAAGAAATTATGTTTTTTAAGAAAAACATTTCAGGAATTATCTCCATATAGTGGACTTCTATGATGTCTGTGAGTTTGAACTTCCATAATGCAGTTTCAATGCAGCTTCAAAGGGCTCTAAACGATCTCAGGCGAGAAATAAGGATCTTATCTAGCAAAACGATCCATCATTTTCTTTCACATGCATACTCTGTGCAGTCCCGTTCAAGACATTTGAACATCTCATTTTCTCCTCCAACTTTAAAATCGCTGCAGAAGTAAACGTTCAAAGTAGGTCAAACAGCCATTACAAAAAAAGGTAAAACAGCAATGTAGGACGATTTTGAAGTTGGAGCAGAAAACAACATACCCTAACCGTCTTGAACAGGACTGCACAGAGCTAGACAAAATGAGCATTTGAGGTTTAAAAGTATATTATTTTTAGTTTTTTTTTTTTAGAAAGTAACCAATCATTTCGCTAGATAAGACCCTTCTTCCTTGGCTGGGATTGTTAAGAGCCCATTAAAGCTGCATTGAAACTGCATTTTGGAAGTTCAAACTCACGGGCACCATAGAATACTACTATATGGAGATAATTCCTGAAATGTTCTCCTCAAAAAACATAATTTCTTTACGACTGAAGAAAGAAAGACAAACATCTTGGATGACAACGGGGTGAGTACATTTGAGTACATTTTTGTTCTGGAACTGAACTACTTTTTAAACTTACTTTACCTAGTCACAATAGTAAACAATGCCGCTAGTACTGAACATACCCAACCTTGTAGCTGATTTGAAAGTTTATTGGTCCTGTGCTGATTGCCTAAACAATGCTAAAACACTAACCCCAAGTCAGTGGTGCTCAACCAGGGCATGTGATATATTTTATTTTAATTCACCCTCAAAATGTAATTTATTGTTACATATTTTAATGTACGGACATGCCTAATTTCCAAATATTAAAATAAGATGGGAGTTTAAGAAAAGTTTGAGAGCCACTGCCTTAACCCTAATTTTAACCTTGTCACATTTGTATCACATTTTTAAAAATAGCATTACTCTCTGTCACACTCTATGATATTTCTGAATCCAGAACAGAATCCATGAATTCAGAACTTTTCCTGACGTGACTGCGTGATTAAATTGACCAATGAAATCGGCTTCGGGACGGTGTCATTCATGACACGGACACACTGCGGTTCGACCCAAAAGTGCAATGTGAAAAGATGACCGGCGAGGACAGGGGGAGATTGGTGGAACTGAACTCAGGTTCATACGAAGCAATCAAACCAAGTGTGAAAACAGTCTGAGAGGTGAAAAGCCAGGCCAGATGGGGCTGCCAGTTTCATTTGTGATGCCAGCTTTGACCTAAGCATTACCTCATTTTCCCAAAGATCTCCTATCACTTCTACAGGCAAGGATGATGTAACCTATAAAGTTTCTTGTTTTACCATGAGTTTAGCAGTGTATATTTTCTATATATAGGCTTTGCACAGGGACAGATGAGAAACTATGAGCCAGGAAAGAACTGGAGCACCTTGTTCTAAATCCATCTCCCCCTCTGTGCAGTACACTGTTTTCCTTGAGAGCAAGCTCTTGTGCTTTATGATGCTTCACAAGTGAATTATTTTGATTAGCAAATGTTAAAAAGCAATTAATGTTATATAATCTATAACTAAACTAAATCGCTAAACTGTTTATCCCTTACTATAGCAGATAGTTTTGTTTCATACGTAACGGCCAGTTAATGGTTAATATCTTTCAGATATATTAATCAGATTCAGAGGCAATCCTGACACAAGTTTGAGCGGTGACGGTTTGACAAGCTCACAGATGACGCGCTCGGAGTCACTCGAGTCGACAGCTTCCTTCATCCACGACAAACTGCTCACCGCTTTATTCTCCTCCTGACGCGGAAATTAGGTTGGCGCAGTTCTCTCTTACGGCGGTTTTTCTTTTTCATACACACACCGCGAACGTGAGCTGCCTTTCTCTTCTCTCAGGTAACGCGAGCCAATAAGCGCTCGCGGACGGTGCTCAAACACTCGAGCTCACGGAAAAAGAGGCGGGAACCTCGCGCACCTTCAGAGGACGCGGAGCGCGTGCGCGCGCATTCACATCGCTCGAGCTCACACAGAGCAGCCAGCAGCTTCACGGGCTCAAACCGGCGGCTTGCAGAAGGGGCAGGTGGACGTCTGCGCAGACTACCACCTCCGCTTGGCGGTCTGAAAGCACCTTGGTGGAAATTTGGCCACTTCTCCCAGCCCGTCCGTGATCTCGGTGTCATTTGTCACAAATACATGCCGTTCAAGTGCTCATAGTAAACAGTTCCTCGACATGGAAAACGCCCACACTAAATCTGCATCAGAAGTTTTAGCAAACTTCGGTGTGAACGAAAACACTGGACTCACGCTGGAACAAGTGAAAAATAATTTAGAAAAATATGGACCGAACGGTGAGTAAGCTCTCATTGTATTTACCTGGCTGTTTCTCTAAGAAGTGTTTACTACTAGTGCCGGTGGAGTTGAACATAGGCAGAACATGCGCTCTCTACAGCGGAAGAAAGTTGTTCTTTATAACCCAGTGCCTTGTAGGCTTTTATCTCTATCTCTAAATAGAAAAAATAGAAGAAGAGGAGTTTCCAGCTTGGTGAGGTCCATAGCTGATGAGATGATGGATTATGATGCAGCCTCATAATTTTGGACTGCATTGTTAAAAACTTAAACGTTTACTATTAGGGCAAATGTCTTATTTCTCCATGTCATTGATAGTTTGGTAGACTAATTTATAATCATGAAGTCATATCTCTTCAGCCCTGCTCTTTTTTATGACATGGGACATTATGACCAACGAGACCGGCATTTTCCATTCACCCTCTTTTATGACCCTTAGTTTGAATTCAGGCAAATCCAAAGTGATTTGTGCTCTGTAATGTACCTGGCCGTGAGCCTCAGAGTGGAAAACCTTCTGTCGAGGTGGCTTGCAGGACTGAGATGCAGAGTGTCCACATCCTGCAAGGATTTCAGACACCCTTCATTATGAGCCACTGGCTCATCGAGCCGCACAAGTTTTTGGCTCAAAAGTATGTGCAGGGAATAGCCTTCCCTTTGAAAGGGAAATATTGTTTAAGAGATAAAGAGCTAGATAATGTACTGGTGACCAGCTTTATAGAACTTGAGAAACCAGTTTTCTACTTCCTCAGTGAGACAAAATGTTCACGTAGATACAGTGCGCGTCAGGTTACGCTGCCCTACTACTGTTTGTGTCAGAGGGCACTTAAAAAGAGGTATTTTTTGTCATGCAAGTCCATAAAGTACAACAGTATTTTGTTGTATTTCATTAAGGGATGTGGGCTGCTCTTAACAATCTTAGATAACAATCTTTACATTTCCATGTTGTCATAATTACAATTTTTTAAACCTTACTGTTTTTTTCTGTCATCTGAAGTGACACTACAGCTTTATTTGGTCGGTTCACAGCTGTGCATCGCATGATTTATTCTGGAGGGTCGAGTAATTGAGAGTGTTATTTAATGACATGAACAAGCATGAAAGTGTGCTTGTCCCATATGTCATGGTTTTGATACCCGAGTTACCCAGGCACTCGCTTCTTCCTATCAAACTTTCCCTGATGTCTAATCTTACGCTTGACAGCAGTGACTCTGAATACATTTTGTCAAAAGTTTTTGAAAAGCAGTTTAGCTTGCCGTTGCTTATCATATCCATCTGCACTCTGACGCATGACACATTTGCCACTGTAACACTTTTGTTCATACAATAACTGCATGCTTGATATTCAAATTAGAACAGTGACACTTCCAAATTAACATGGGGAAGATATCATATCACCTATCATTTATTACAGAATGAGCTAGTGTCAGTGTGTGATAACCCATCAGCGATTAATAAAGAATTCCCATTGCACCTGATTTCTCTGCAGACTCTACTGCTGCATAAGCACAATGTCCTGTGACTTTTCTATTTGGGTCGGTTAAAGTGACAGACTCATTAACTCATTACATACGCACTCAGCAATACTTAACTTTAGCTGGGATTTTTTTGTCATATTTGACCCTGGACCACAAAACAAGTCATGTTAATAGGCTTTCCATTGATTTATGTTTTGTTTGGATAGGACAATATTTGGAGATACAACTATTTGCAAATCTGGAATCTGAGGGTGCAAAAAAATCTTAATACTGAGAAAATTCCCTTAAAAGTTGTCCAAATGAAGTTCTGAGCAATGGATATTACTAATAAAAAATTAAGTTTTGATATGTTTACAGTAAGAGATTTACAAAATATCTTCATGGAACATGATCTTTACTTAATATCCTAATAATTTTTGTCATAAAAGAAAAATCGATAATTTTGACCCATACAATGTTTTTTTGGCAATTGCTACAAATATACCCATGCTACTTAAGACTTAAGATTAAGTATGAACTGACCCTGAGGAAGCCTCCTCTTGCCACACAAATGTTCAAGATACAGGAACAGTAGAGTGGCTAGAGATGTTTTGTAACATGATTTGGTTGAGACATCATTGCAGCCTTGAGGCCAACGCTTACTTAATGGAAAAAGTAACATCTTGTTGTAGATGATGTCTCTCTCGCTTTGAGCTGTCAACTTCCTGTTTGATATGCAGCTGAATGCCGCAGGGAATACCCTTCCGTCTTTGACCTTATTGCACCCAATGTTTAAGCGGTTTGCATTTTTGTGTATGTATATCTGTTTTTTTGCTTTCAGAAATGCATTTATTAATCTCAAATCTGACAGGTGTTGCTCTGAACAGTGATGCCTTTTGACGTTTGTTTCACTTTTGAGTAATTAACTCATTTGCCTGTGTTCTCTGATGCACTTTTTCTTTTCCAATTTTGTCTTACCCCCTTGTTTATATGCATTTTGTGTATGTAACAGAGTGCTTTTGTCCAAAGCCTCTGTGTTTGTTTTGTGTGCGTGTGTGGGTGGGAAATGCTCCAAACCCTTTTGAGATTATTCTGACACGCTGGCACATTATTAATGCAGGCGGACAGGAGGTTTTGTTTACCATTAAGCCATTAATCATTATTGTATATTAGCACCCACATGTTTTTTTTTTTTTCTTTTTTTCCCCAGAGGCAATTTAGACACAGACTTTTGCATGATGCGTCTAACATCAGAATCCATTAGAAAACATCCCCCATTCCTCTCTTTCTGTTCTTTGGGAAATCCCTTATAAAGTTAGAGCATGCTTTAATATATAGCAGCATTCCTTGTAATGATATACGGCTAGAACATCCAGACTTCAGCTACAGACATACCAGTAACAGTATAAACAGTTTTGCAGTTAAACTTTGCACTGTACATCTTTTAACTTCCTTAAAAGGAGTGTTAGGGATAGTCATCACTTTTTTTTCTGTGGAACATTTAAGATATTTTGAGAAATGTTTTGTTCTTACAGTGGAAGTCAGTGGTAACCGAAACTGCTTGGTTACTAGCATTCGTCAAAAAAGCTTTGTTTATATTCTGCAAAAGAAACAAAGTCATGCAAAAATGACATGGGTGAGTAATTGTTTTGGCTGAACCTATACCGTTAAAATGAGTTTCTATTAAATAGTTTACTTCTTAAGACCTATTCACTACAGTGCAAATATTTGCTTGATTCATTTGAATTAAAAACAATACCCGTGCGCTGTTTACACTGTCGACCAAAACTTTTGAAAAATTAATTTCTTGACTTTCTTGACTCACCCTCTTGTCATTTTGACTCGATATTAAAGCTAGGGTAAGTGATTTCGGAGAGGCTAGCTTTGAAAGCATAAGATCCCACCCTCCCTGCAAATCACTCTCCAAAGCCACACCTCCTTCAAAACACATGAAGCCACAGGCAGACCAGAGGCTAACCATGGACATGATGAGAGATGGCATTGGTGGAGATTTGAATGCAACTCTGTCAGATTACCTCATGTCTCATTCCCTGGTGAGAAAACATAATAACGCCTTCCGTTCTCACACGATCTGCAAAAGCGCAATGAAGCGTGCTGATGATGGTTCACAGAGGTTTGCAAATACATACGTTGACAGGCAGGTAGGACAGCCTATGTCGGACCGAGGGATATGATTGGACGAACATTTTCTGGTCCTATGCCTTGCACAGATAATATGAACCACAAAACCATATGGGTCCATTTTTTTAAATTTAAGATTCATATACTATATTGCCAAAAGTATTCGCTCACCCCCTTCTACTGAACATGTTTTACAACTTTAGTAATTTCCATGAGTACAAATCTTAATGTTTAAGCATAAAATTATATTCTAGGTAATTGTGTGCTTCTAATTTTATAGCAACAGTTTGGACAGGACCCTCTTCAATTCTAACATGACAATGCCTTTGTGTATAAGGCAAGGTTCAAATCGAAATGACTGATTCAGTCAGTGTGGAAGAACTTGATTGGTCTGCATAAAGCCAAGTCCTAATCCCAGCTGAACATCTCTGGTGTGACTTTAAATGCAGACCTTGAGCCAAAAACTCATCACCAAACACCAATGCTTAAACATTAAGATTTGTACTCATGGAAATTACTTAAGTAGTCAAACCTGTTCAGTAGAAGGGGGTGAGCAAATAGTTTTGGCAATATAGTATATGAATCTCAAATTTTAAAAAAATTGACCCATATGACTGGTTTTGTGGTTCAGGGTCGAATACAGCGAATACTTTTGGCAATATAGTGTATCTTCGATATATCTATATATCTTGAATAAATAAGCTTTCCATTGATGTATGGTTTGTTAGCATTTGGCCGAGCTACCGCTATTTAAAAATCTGGAATCTGAAGGAGCAAAAAATTTAAATACTAAGAAAATCGCCTTTAAAGTTGTCCAAATTAAGTCTTAGCGATGCATATTACTAATAAAAAATGACGTTTTGATATGGTAGGAAATTTATAAAATATCTTCATGGAACATGATATTTACTTAATATCCTTATGATTTTGGCATAAAAGTAAAATTGACCCATACAGTACAATGTATTGTTGGCTATTGCTACAAATATACCTGTGCTACTTAAGACTTAAGGTTTTGTGGTCCAGGGTCACATAAAAATACATTTAGACCACTTAACTTAGTAATTGCTATTAGGATGAAAGAGACTTTCAACCAGCATACCAAAATTTATTGAACCAAATCACTTATATTACCTTTAACTTCTTTCTTCGGTAAAACACAAAATGAGATCTCGGGCAGAGATCGAGCAGCACTTTTTCCTACAATGAGTAGTTGGTAGTCAATCGCCCAAATCAGCTCAAAAAATTACATAAAAATAGTCCATACGACTTTTATATTAGTCTAATATTTTAAGTATTTCAAAGCCATTCAATAGCTTTGTGTAAGCACTAAAATTTAAAATTTAAGACTAAATATTTTCAATGTCAAGTCAAATGTGTGTGCTTTTTACGATATACAAGTTTAAAATCAGGTTTACATAAGGTCATGCTATTATGTAACATAGCTGTTTTAGGGCTGGGCGATATAATGATATATAACAATAGCGTAAATGATCCTCAGAATTTAAAGCTATATTGTTTATATTTTTGTGTAGCAGACATATCAGTGCCACAGTGTCTCAATTAGTGAGTACATGTCTGAATGTTTGAATAGAATTCAAGTTGCAGTGAAACACAAGTAGTGTCTGAAAGTTCAATTTATGGCATTTTACATAAAACTTTTTAAAATGAAGAAAACGATGTATTTTTTCTAATCTACAGTATAACATTTATTTACAAAATAGATGGGGAGAATTTTAATTTCATGCTAATTTTGTAAGATATAAATATTAGTAAGTTGTTGTTGTTTTTTTACTTGAGAGTAAGCAGTTTTCAAAAAGTATTTATGAAAATATGATTAGTTTTCCCAAGTGATTTAAAACATTATTATTTAAGATATAACATCAGCTTATGTAACAAATGGCGACAACCAATGTTTGTTGTCAATGACTTACAAGTCACATCGAGTACTTTTGCTTATCATTTAAAATCACCATGCACTTTCACTGTATGGAAATGACACATCTGAATAAAAAAATAACTAGTTTGAAATGAGTAAATGATGACAGAACCTGTGATCTAGGAAATGTTTAGACATTATCCTGATCTGTAGGTCAAGGAACTGTAACTGCATAGTCAGCCTCTCTCTTCATTCTGTATTTTTGTGACGTCATGAACACTGCCGTGGCTGGAGTCTCAAAATGAGTGAACCCATCTTCATTAAATACCACAAATGCCAGTCTGTTAAACACTAAGTAGAGCCAACAATCAGCATAGAAGATACTATACTGCTCACTTTTGGGTTGAGCTGAATTGAGGTCACCTCTACCATGTATTTCACCTGTGTGCAGAAAGAGGCCAATGGTTAGATGCTGTTGTAACTGTGGTGGATTAAACCCTCTGGGGTTAAAGTCATTATCTGCTAGATGGCTATGTGTTTCCCACAGAGTTATTGTGGTAGGGAGTAAAAAGGTCCACATTTGATTTAATTTAAATTAGTGGTCATACTGTGATTAAAATGACTTGTCTTTGTGATTCGTCCAGCTTTTCCACATTTTTGTCCAACTCCTAGTAGATACTAAACACTGTTATGTCCAACACTGCTAAAACAGAGAGAGAGAGAGCGCGAGTGTGTGTGTGTGTGTGTGTGTGTGTGTGCGTGTGTACCTGGTATTCATCACGTTATGGGGACCAAATGTCCCCACAAGGATAGTAATACCAGTAGATTTTAACCTTGTGGGGACATTTCTTAGGTCCCCATGAGGAAACAGCCTTATAAATCATGCACAATGAGTTTTTTTGAGGAAGTAAAAGTATGCACAATCTCCTGTGAGGGCTAGGTTTAGGTGTAGGGTAGGTGTAGGGCGATAGAAAATACGGTTTGTTCAGTGTGAAAACCATTACGCCTATGGAATGTCCCCATAAAACATGTAAACCCAACGTGTGTGTGTGTGTGTGTGTGTGTGTGTGAGTGTGAGTGAAAGATGTAGCTTTCTCGCTACAGCTGTGATCTGAGGACTCTCTATAAGAGGATGTTTGGTGTTTCGTTCTTTGTGGTGCAGAGTTTTGCGCGCCTTGCTGAAGAGCATTTTGCGTGCGTCTGTGCACATGCGTGTGTTGTGTAAGTCATACAGGCAGTTGGCATAGGTAGATGACTGATACTATACATAAACACACATGACTGGCTGGCATGTAAACACCAGAAAGACACACACACTGACGACTGACCCGAGGCCATTTTTCGAAGACCCTATTTATTTCACTGCTCTTTTGTCTCCCTCACTTTAAAAAATGCATTGTAATGGAGATGTTTTCAAATTGTTGCATTTGTTTGGTATGGCATATCATCTGTGTGAAACTGCAGACTTATGCTTGGATGGTTTTGTTTCCTCCTTGTCAGAGCTCCCTAGTTACACCAGACCAGAATACTAAAATACTCATTACTCATACACAACAGCTCTTTAAGCCTACTAATAGTTTGTACTGGTGGCTTGATTCAAAAAGTTTTACATGTTGGATGTTTTTTGAAATGTCACCGTCTCCCCTGGTGTGGTTAAGTGATGCTATAATAAGTTTAAAGTGTATTATTGTCACAATTTCTCAGTTCTCTATGTGGCTGGCCTCATGAAAATAAGCACTGAGTTCTACCTTCTGTAGGCCTTCTGTAGTATACACTATAGGGTTGGGCGATGTCGACCAATTTGGCATCGTACGATGTCTAATGTGAAACATCGCGATGGACGATGGCATCGTCGGCGGGGGGACGGCAGGGGTGAGGATGGTTGTTGTTAAATAATTAATTCATAACGAATTAATTAATTGTAGCCTACCATTTCCACCAGTGCTTAATTTGAGCCGGATCCTGTTCCGGAAAATGTCAGATTTTGGATTTTTGCGTTCCGGTATTTGTTTTTAAAGATCCAGCATTAACAATGTTTTTGTAGATGTATTTGGAGGATGTGTGTTGGTCCTTAATATTTTCGACCAGTCAGCTTTTTTAAGTTCAAAATCGCTCTCACTGATTGCTTACTGCTTAACCCACTCTCTCCAAACGCATTTAATGAGCAGCGGAATGTTTAGAGAGAAAGTGTAATATCAGAAATAATACCAAATCAAGCGAAATATTATTATGTATTAACATTATAAACACTATAAACATAGCTATAAGTTAGTTACCCTGACTCCAAAACGAATCATTTAAATGTAATGGTATTCTGAACAGGAATGAAACAAAATATATAAAGTTAAGAAACCAAAACAAAGCGAAACTAAAAATAGCAGGCGTTGGGCTCACGTACCTCTGTAATTCGGCACAAATCCAAGTGTTTCCATATTCCCAATGTATTTGAATGATAAACTGTTATTTATAATGTATACTCGGCTTTGTACTGTACGTTTGTATTTCGATGGAAAAAAAAAATATTCTCTTGTTTTTTGTTCCAAGCTCGGTTCGTTATGGTAAAACCATGAGGGCATATTTGGTGTAGTTTATTTAATCTAATTTAATTAAAATAATTTAGATTTTTTTCTGCTGGTTTTTTTTATGCCTCATTTATTAATGTAAACGAACTAGTTCGTGTAATTCCTTTGGAGTTCACTGTAATTTATATTGTGATCGCTAACAACTTCCTTGTTATTATTTCCTCATAATAATAATAATAATAATAATAAAATAAGTAAAGATGCGGAAATTGAAAGCATGCATTTCATTTGGCTATATAGTGTGATTAAGTGTGTGTTTTTCGCGAGCGGGTTGCTGCGGGGGCGGGGCGGGGCGGAGGATCGCGATGCCGGCTCAGCATCGTGATGTCTGTCAGCCATCGGCGATGGACGATGACATCGTCTATCGACCCAACCCTAATACACTACCATTTAAATTAGGGCTGTACAATAATTCAATATGAATATATAGACATATGTATATACACACTATCAGTCAAACGTTTATATTTAGCCTTCATACAAACAATAATTGGACACATTTCCCTATTCCCTTTGATGGGGAAGTGTGTCCAAACTTTTGACTGGTAGTATATATATATATATATATATATATATATATCTACAGATATAGATTTTGGCCATATTGTCCAGTCCTAAATCAAATGTTTGCGATCAGTAAGATTCATTATTGTTTTTGAAAGAAGTCTTGTATACTCACAAAGGCTGTATTAATGTGATCAAAAGTAGTAATATGGTAATATTGTAAAACATTTTAAAATAACTGTTTTCTATTTTAAAATGTTTTAAATTGTAAAGTATTCCTGTTATGGAAAAGCTGATTTTTCATTGTCACGTCATGCTTCAGAAATCATTGCTGATTTGGTGCTTAAGAAACATTTATTTTTTTATTTCAGCATTTATTTTGAAAAAAAAATTGTAACAATGTAAAAATCTTTAATATTCATACTTTTTAAATAAAAGTATTCATTTCTTTTTTTTTTATCATACTGATCCCAAATGCTTTGTACTGTAGTGTTTGACAAATTCATCTTGTCATGTCAAGAAAGGCCTCATACATTGACCACTAAGTTTTAAAATTTCATTATGAACTGTTTCAACAACCCTAAGCACACTTAACCATTTTCTGTAGGCATACTGTAGCAGCATAACCACAAGAAAATATCATCAGCTAGTGCGAACCACAGAAAACGTCCTTTGCCAGTTCTACAAGTGGTGCATTTTCCACTGCTCCTTTTAGCATTACATCTAAAGCCATCTTTAATGCTGCAAGTTCACATGTGACCACATCAATTTTGCTTTTATACATGCAGTGTGCATTGAAATCTACAGAAGTAAATACTGAGGTTTTCGAAGTGTTATGTTGCATTGATACAGAATTTTACTAAAGTATACAAAAACTCTAGCATACCTAACACTACATACATATAATCATCACAATGCACAATATGTTAGTATGTTTGTGTCAGTAGCTACAGGTTTTTATTTTTAAATATTTTTCCATGCTTGTCTGAGTAAAGGAAGTAAACTGAGGCTAGAGCGTTATCATTAGCACATCTTGTGTGTGTATGTGTGTGTGTGTGTGTGTGTGTGTGTGTGTGTGTGTTTGTGATCTGCTTCTATCTTGTCACTCAGCTCTCATTCTCACCTCCCACTTCTGCTCACAGCATCACCTCCTTGTGGCAAACCGCTCATTTGACTATGAGTGTAGTGTTTTTATTAATCGTAACAATTTCTCTTTTCTTTCATGCTATACTGATAAGTAGCTAGGTTGCATGCACAGCAATCGAAAATGCTGTGCGTTCCTGTATGTCTGCTGCTGTTTATGAATGAGTGTAAGTGCATGCGTTTTTGCAAACATGGTTCTGTCTTTTCATCTGTTTCAGAGAAAGGAAAATACGTAGATTCGTAGCTCAGCTGATTTAACCCTGCAGACTTTCTGTATAACTTGTTTTTTTTTCCTGGTCCATCCAGTGGAAGTCAATGGTCACCAAAATGTTTGGTTACCCACATGTATTTTCTACTGTGTTCTGCAAAAGAAATTCATACTCACATGAGAGTGAGTAAATGATGACAGAATGTAACATTTTTAGGTGAACTATCCCTTCAAGACCCATTAGTCAGCTAGTCGTTCAGGCAGTCCACGACTTTTTGGCAGTTCTCTTATTTTTTAGTGTTTGTGTGAACTTTGTATTTTCTGTTGCTGGTAACCGTGTTTGATGTTCTGTGAGTTTTAAATGGAAACATCCAAAAAACATTTCTCTGAGTGAGAATTGATTTATGTTGTGCGTGTATGCATGTTGCAGATGTGAAGGATGTTCTGTTAAAACTGCGGATCACTGTGAGTGATGTATGTAGGGTTGCTGTACAGTGACAGTGGAAACTTTGTGTTAGACCAAGGCTTCCCCTTCAGGGAGAACCAGTGATGTTACGTAACGCCTCAGGCGGCCAATAACAATGCTTTGAGCTGGCCAAGAAGTAGGCAATTAATTAACATTAAATATAATATCTTAAATTAGTGTTTGTGTAGTTATGCATGTATTCCAGGAGTGCTTAAATGACTTTGAGTTATTTAAAGGGATAGTTCACCCAAAAAAGAAATTAAGTCATTAATTACTCACCTTTATGTCTTTCCAAACACATAAGACCTTTGTTTATCTTCGGAACACAAATTAAGATATTTTTGATAAAATCCAAGAGCTTTCTGATACTCTATAGACACCAATTCAACTAAAATGTTTCCAGGCCCAGTTTGTAAAATTACGGATGAACCACTGATGTCACATGGACTATTTTACCGCTATCCTTATCCTAGGGTCAGAAAGTTCTCGGATGTCATCAAAAATATCTTAATTTGTGTTTTGAAGAGTTTGGAACGACATACATTTTTGTATTTGGGTGAACTATCCCTTTAAGTAATAGTCTTATAAAATCTGTAACTGGGTATTATTAAACCTGCTATGAACTATAAATAGAAATTTTTTGCTTGTCTTATTCCACAGATTAATGATCATCTCATATAAAATGAAGGAAAATGTGCAAATTGGCCTCATAATACGAGTATTTCTAGTGAGCGGTGTATTGCTCTCTTTTTTTAAGCGGTGTTATGAGAAAACCTCTTTGAAGTTGTGAAGAGTCAAATATTTACATCCCTGTATTCATCGCTCATAATTCCTTTTCCATAAACTTGATTCTCCGCATCCCAACCTCATAAAGTACTGAGCGTTGTGCATGAACATTATTAGGATGCTCACTATACTAATGATGCCGACTCAAGAGGCAATGTGACTTCTAATTTTCAGTGAGAGTTGGCAGTGTCTGTCTGGCAGAGTGGGTAAAAGCAACCGTTGGTGATGCAACAAGTTGAGCAGAGTTCAACTTCATGCAAATGTGTAGCCACTTCCAATGGCCATACAGACACTGGAGCTCACATGATTCACCACATTTTACAGTTTGAATAAAAACGCCTACAAGAGACCTGGCAGAGACCTGGCAATCTCCTCAATCACTCTATGTGTGAACGCCTCTTTACGCAAAGGTTTTCCAGGCATTTTGGCCCTCACTGTGAAGTTTAACTTAAGCTTTTGCATGTTTAGTCCTCCAGTGTTTATGTACTGCAGTCATAGAAATCACATATAAGTGGATTATTAGCGATTTATTTACTATAATCGATAGTTACACTTTCAGTGACTTTCAAGTGTCTTTTTGTTGTAGTTTCCATCATGCCTATCTTGAGCAGAAGTAAATAACTCCAGCACGACTGCATAAGAATTCTTTCCAAGTTATTTCGAGAATCTGAAGGAGGCATGGAACTTCTGTTTTAATGACTGCTTTGTAAATGGCACTTAAAGCAAGGAATTATTTTCATCCTTCAATGCACAGTCCATTGATCCTAGGACTCGGTTCACATGAATTCAAACAGCGCCTTTATGTATTGAGAGTCACTTCTGATTTATAGTAGTGTAGTGTTGTTGTGATAATTGAAGTGGGTATAAATCAAGAGTAGAGGTTTATGTTGCGTAACATTTATTTTGGGTGAATGTTGACAGAGAGATGCTTTTCCAGCCATGTCCACAAGCCAGTTGGTCATGACAACTGCCTATAAAACTTCATGTTTTTGTGGTTGAAAGAGAAACCGACGGAAAAGTAGATCAGAAACATCATCCCATAATATTTATTTATTTATTTATTTTTGGAACAAACATAAAACAAATCCCTAATTCGTAAAATTAAATGTTGGCTGGTATTGCAGTGTTTGAGCTATGGACTTGAATGGAACTTCAATTCATTCACCAGGTTAAAAGGTTGTGTGCTTTTCTGACCAATTTTATCTTTGTCTGGTGGACTGTAAATAAGGTAAAAACATCTCATAGGCTTACATTTAAAAGAAGGGCTTGACTCTTATCTAGAGACCAGAATACAGACTTTAAAGGTAAATAGAATAGACATTTTCAGAGCTGATGGATTAAAAAAAAAGTATAACCAATATGGTTAGTACTGGATGAATACTTAATTTTGCATGCTCATTTTCGTCTATTTTTACAATTAGATAGATTTTGCCATCTAATGCATCCTTTCAGTTAATCTTCAAAGGTACAAATAATTTAATAACTTTGGAAGCCCATTTTCACCACTGAATAACGCATAATAAAAGGTCATTGTGACGTTTAACCTTACAATTCTGATTTTTGCAATTCCGCAGTTCTGACTTTTGCTTGATACAAACTCACAATTCTGACTTTTTTTCTAAGAATTATGTGATATAAACTCACAATTGTGAGTTATGAAGTCAGAATTCAATTCTGACTTTCTTCCTCGCAAATGCGAGTTTGCATCTCGCAATTCTGACTTTTTTATTGCAATTGCAGGTTTATATCTCGCAATTCTGATTTTTTTCACGCAATTCTGACTTTTTTCTCAGAATTGTGAGATATAATTGCGATATAAAGTCCAATTTTGAGGGGAAAAAAGATTGTTCTCAGTAGAGATGCTCCGATCAGCATTTTTGGGGCCGATCACCGATTACCGATCACCAAGATCATGATCTTCCGTTTGCCGATCACTGCCGACCACAGAATGGCAGGGGAATGGAAATTTTTTTATCTACAATCTAGCAGAGTTTGCACCATTTGTAGAAATGAAACTAACTCTAAATTAACTATATTGAAAAAAGAAACTGTAGAAATAGGCTATAGTCAAGATCTTGAAGAACCACCAAGTTAGGGTTGTAGACGATAGTATCGTGTATCGACGATAGTTAGAGATATCGCCAGTTGCTGATGCCTTTGACGATAGCAAGACGATTATTATTATTATCCGTCAAAAAGGCGCCAAACTTTAGCGATGCAGTGCAGAGAGTCGGTTCTAGGATGCTTCAGAAATTTGCCGTTGTATAAACACACGCATAGAGTGGCCACGTCGCCTTAATGCGCCACATGGGGAAGAGACTTTATTCATCATACAGTGTAGATAGATAAACTGATTATAACGGGAGTGTTTTTTAAAGTGCACCTCGCACTAGACTAGGCTACACTAGTTAGTGATGAAGTTCTTTGATAATGTAAATGTTCTTTGCTTGTTATTTGTAGCTGCTTTTTAAGATGATGTAAGGATTCTATTATCCAGCATTGTACAGTCATTAGGATAAAGGTAGTAAAATGTGGTTTAGGCTGAATTAAATACGATATATCAGAATCCGTCTGTATATAGGAAACATAAACATTCACCTCAGTAACATCTATATGCGTTCATTAGAATTACGATGCGATAAAATGGCGCTAAACATACGCACGTGAATTACACGGGCACCATTTCTCCTCATTCTATATGAACTGAACTACAACATGAGCTGATGACAACAATCAGACATACAGCGGTAACATTATTGCAATATGACGGGTATAGAAATATACATTCATTTACATTCAAGCACGCACATTTACCACTCACTGAAGATAGCAGAAAATGAAACGCTCTGTACACGCACAACTTCATGCCCAATAACAAGACTACCCTTACAAAACGAATAAGGAATTTAGTACTCATGTTGCCACTGGTAAGCTCCGCTCTGCCGTTGTTTACCTGTGCGACGTGCATGCACCTGTGAAAAAGTTGCGCGAATAATTTACGTCAAGTGATCGGCTTTTTTGATCGGCGCTTTTGGGGTTCGCCGATCAAGCTATTTTAAGCCAATATCGGCCGATCATGATCGGTGGCCGATCAATCGGAGCATCACTATAGTTCTCAGAATTGAGTTTATGTCTCACAATTGTGAGTTAAAGTCAGAATTGCGAGACAAACTCAGAATTCTGACTTTTTTCTCAGAACTGCAATTTTCTATCTCGCCATTCTGACTTTTTTATTTTATTGCAAACTTTATAACTCAATTATATCTCTCAATTCTGAAAACAATGTAGTCAAAAAAAAGTCAGAATTGCAAGATGCAACTCGCATTTGCAAGGAAGAAAGTCAGAATCGCAATTCGGACTTCATAACTCACAATTGTGAGTTTATATCACAATTCTTAGAAAAAAACGTCAGAACTGTGAGTTTATATCTCGCAATTCTTACTTTATAACTCACAATTGCGAGTTTGTATCATAAAATTCTGAGGAATTAAAGTCCAAGTCCTTTTTATATATTTATTTAATTTTGACCCAGTGATGTTTATCATAACTTTTTGAGTGCAGATCCCAATCTCAAAATCCCTGCCTTCTATTTGTACTTTTTTCTTTTTCATAAGCTACTTTCATTTCAATGCGTTTTTAATGTGGGAATGAAACATACTAGGTTGTGATTATTATTGGTCAATATTATTTTTCCCCACCCCTTTGTGGTATTAGAAATGATACCGGTTGTTTTAGAGGTGGAAAAAGTTTTGACTAAAAGCTTTTTTTTTTTTTTTTTTAACCAGATGATTTTGTAATATTTGTTTCTAAAAAAGAATAACATGTCAGTTAGGAGTCATATGCAGCAGTAAGACTGGGCTCATTTCAGGAAGTAAATAGAGTCAGAGTTAGTTCAGGTTAGCTGTGAGCTCAGCTGGGCCACACTTTCACTGCATCCTACTGTATGCTCTCGCTTGTCCTCCTACTTCCCCTGGTACAGACGTTACAGACTCTGTGTGTTGTTGGCAACTGTTTCCAGGAAGTGTTTCCCCTCTCCCACTGACTGGTGTGTAAACAGACTGCCACTTGTTTTCATTTACTGTGTGGTTGTAGAGTGAAAGAGAGCGAGAGAAAGATAGTTGAAAAAGAGGGTGGAAAAGTAGAACAAGATGAATTTAAAGGGGAACAAAAAAAGCAAGCTTGTGTGTGTGTGTGTGTGTGTGTGTTTGTTATGCATGAGGGCAGGGTGAAATCACGATGCAGGAATGTGCTTGGGCCAGACAAGCAGACACGGCCCAGATGACTCTGAGGGAATCCTTGGCACACCCTAACAGGGAACCCCTTCCATCCCTCCTCTCTTTCTCTGTCTTTCCCACCCTCCTTCCTCCCACCAAGGTTGTGTTTGTGTTCAGGCCAGCGCTCGAGCCCAGAAATGCCTACAGAGTATTTGTTTCTCAATAAGAAATGACTCTTGTTCTTTGGTTTGATATCTGATTAGTGATTTCCTAAATATGCGCAAAAAGGCAAAATGCACCTAGATCAGCAGAAACCTGTACCTAGAACCAGTAAAGTAAAGCGACAAGAGGACAGCGTGCCCTGGTAAACACACACACACACACACACATGACTGGAAAGAGAGGGAAACTCAGGGCCATTACTCCCCCTGTCCTGCCACCCACTTTTTCCACACCACTGGAGGAACATGCTGCTGCTCTGTGAGGTGATTTCTTTCCATAACAGACTTCAGATGAGTTCATATTCCTCTTACATAATATCATGTTGCATTAGAGCTGAAGCCGCTACGATTATCATAAGCGGCAGATTGTGCCATTGGGTTCAGGAAACAAAAAAGAGACCTGCAGTCTTTTGATGCTGTAAAGGGAAAGGTGTCTCAAGAACATTTACAGTAAGAGGATGTTTTTCATTGCTTCACTGAGTGGTCGCTGAAGTCTTATTGAGGTCATGGTCATGCTGAATCCACAGCAGTAATATCGTAAGATTGTTTGGTGTTATTTTTACTTTGTGTGTTTGTTGACAGTCACAATCTCATTTATATCGCTATGAAATTTAGCATACAAGTGGGTTCAAAAAGTTTTGTAGTCTGCGCCAATTCACAAATACAATCTTTGTGAGAAGACTGCGCATTGCAGTGATTCGTGTGACACGAATCCAGATTTAATTTGCCCCAACAGAATGCATATTTACATTGTCTGTATTGTTCCCTATCCCCTATACAGTGCCACTGACTCTACAGAAAATACAAATTCTTTGAATAATTGACCGATTTCAGCCGCAGCTTCTGCGTCTATTTATAATGTAGGGGGCGGGACGCTTTGGGTTCTGGAGAGCATTTGATTGGACAGACAGTTTGATGAGAAGCTGAAGTGCAGGGTGATGTCATCAAAATCGTTGATATTGCTGGAAGTGAGAGACTGTACGTTTTGGATTTTTATATCTTGTAAATGCAAATTTTGTCATTGTTTTGAAGCACACAAGCTTATAGATAACTTTAAGACATATGCATTAAAACATATTCATACTATAAGCCAAAATACTTCAATTTTGATTTCACAAGGACTTTAAATATTTAATTTTAAACTACATAATTAATCATTCTGAACTATGTAATTCTGAAATACACTGCTGTTTATTATTTTTTTAATTAATACATTCATTTAGGAAGGATGTAATAAGTTGACCAAAAGTGAAAACAATTTTGTTGTAAAAGTTTTCTATTTCAAATAAATGCATTTCTTTTGAAATTGCTTATTATCAAAGAATCACTAAATCAGCATAAGACTTATTACTAAGGGATCATGTGACATTAAATGCTGGAAAATTCACAGGAATAAATTACATTTTAAAAATAGAAAACCGCAATAATAGTTCATAATAGGGCTGCACGATAGATCGTTTCAGCATCTTCATCGCGATGTACGCATGCGCGATAGTCACATCGTGGCAGTCACGATGCAGGGCAAAAAATTTTTTTATGTGTGTCTGATTTAAAAATGTACTTTCTATATTTCCAAACTTTCTATTCACGGATCTA
The DNA here is from genome assembly GCF_049309525.1 of Garra rufa. Taxonomy (NCBI): domain Eukaryota; kingdom Metazoa; phylum Chordata; class Actinopteri; order Cypriniformes; family Cyprinidae; genus Garra; species Garra rufa. The sequence goes on along the minus strand of NC_133365.1, from coordinate 33,561,366 downwards.
TATTTGTCTAAAATAAAGTAATTAACTCATGTATAAGGGTTCTTTAAAAACTACAATGCACGCTTTGCTTCACCTACTTCATGCATGCAGTCTCTGCGTGCGCATGGCGAAATGAGCGCGGGACGGGAGAAAAGCGCCGAAATGGAAGATTTGGTCGCAAAAAGAAATGCAACGTCGGTCATATGGAAGTATTTTGGATACAAAAAGGATGCTGCTGACCAAAAACAGGTGCTTTGTCGGGAGTGCCTGGCAGTTGTTGCCACAACTCGCGGAAACACTACGAATTTAAGGGACCGTTCACATGTCGCGCCTAAAAACGCGTCTGCCGTTGCTAAGCAAGCATGACCCGCGCTCTCCTAAAGACGCGGAAGTTTCAGCAAAGGATAAATGGATTTCCAAAACTAAAAATTGCTTGCAGTAGCTCTGCTGCTAAAAATGTTATCCCTGTAACAGCTATAATCAGCTGTTCCTCCATCTTGGCTAAGCTTTTAATGTTTTTCGTGAAAGGAAGAAGCTGATTTCCCTTTCATCAGGGTAAAAGCAACATTTATTATTAATTTCATATTAGAGCCTTGATTTGCCTGAATTGACAGTGAATAAGGTGAGTCAGACTGTTTATGAAACTACCCAAAATAAGCTTTAAAAAGTATTTTATTTCAGGGTTTTGATTATACTGTACTTTTACATTTTTTTTATTCTTTGAAAATGCTTACAAAATTACCCCAATTATTCTTGAATTATTATTTGATTTTTAAGCAGTTCAAAACAACCTGATGAACATAAATGAATTTGTACACATCGCAATATATATCGCAAGAAATTAATTTTTTCCCAATATCGTGCAGCCCTAGTTCATAACATCACTGTCTTTTACTGTATTTCATCAAATAATTACAGCCTTGGTTAGCATGTGACTTTCAAAAATGTAAAAAAACAAAAAAATCTTACTAACCCCAGACTATGGAATGGTAGTATAGTTAATTTCAAACTACAATTCTGAAAATTCCAGAATCAGAAAATCTTAAAACACTAAAAAATTTCAGTAGACATTTCTGAGTTGCAATACAAAATTCTAAATGGAATTAAAATGTAATTCAAAATTCTAAACTAGAAAATTATGAAATGCTTTATTTTAAACTATTTAAAATCTGAAGCAGATTAAAAAATTGTACATGAATATTATGAAAAGTGTGATTTTAAAGTAGAACATTTTTGAGAATTGAGCAGATTTCATGAAGTCAGGTAGTGATTCTGTAGCTGGTAATTCAGAGGAGCAAGGAAAACAGTATGGGATATTCTTGCTTCCTGTAATGTATGCACAGGGCCCCTAAAGAGAAAAGAATGACTCACAGTTATCGGAGCATTTGAAGTACATCACTGTACTTATATCACATAGACGGAGCTCTCGACTTCAGATTCTCAGGCTCTCACAGATCTCATAGCCTGAGGAAAGATGAAGAGAAGATTCTGCTGTGTTCTTCAAAGCAGAACACACTCTTTCATGCCTTTCTCCCTCCCTCTCATTCACTTCTACATCTGAGCCGTCTCATTCCCTCCATTCATGCTTGTTTAATTACGAAAAAACGTTAAAAAGCAGTACAAGACTGAACAATATTAAGTAAACATGCGGTCACGATTGCTTGTGTTTTTCCCCGTACATTTTTTTTCCAAGTGTTGCTGGAAATTCAGTTGTTGATGGGCCAAATGTGTGTGTTAAGACTGTTTGGATGTGTGCCTTTTTTTGAAAGGGAAATGGGAATCTTGATGCTTTACCGCTGTGTAATTTCACTGCTGCAGGTCTTCTGCCACGAGCCAATTTCATCTTGGTTTCCACTGCACGTGCATCCAGCCTGTTCCCATCTGCAGTTGTGAACCGTGAAGACGTCATGACTTGCATTACCCGTTCCCAGCTTTTTCCTGAATGTATAATTGTGAGGCAAAAATTGTGTTAATCAAGAATAAGAGATGAAAGGAGTCAGATATTCATCGGACCGAAGCAGGGAACTCCCTCTTTCAATAAGTCAAAGACAAAGTCAAGTGCAATCAAGTTTTCTTGGTTATCAGAAATGATGTGGATGCAGGCTTTCACTCTGAGCCGAACGGCAGGGAAACTCCTGATAGTATCCACACAACGCAAGGCTAAACTTGACCTAAGTACACACAAACACATGCTCATTGGAATTCAGGAACGCCCTGTATTTTCTCTTGCTATCTTTTGGGTTGTTTCCAAGGATTTTCCATTGTGCTTTCTGTAGGTCCATTCATGAACAGTCTCCCAGAAACAAGCATGTTGTTCTTGTACACGTTGGTGTACCTTTGTCAAGCAATATCAGTTGAGATTAGTTAATGAAAGCACTTCATAGTCAGATGCTCTAATAGAGTGTCGTAATTGCACCTATAGCAGCCTCAGTGTGAACTGATTATTAATGAGGCCACTCTTTCCCCACGCAGACGGACATGCAAGTTAAATGGCTGCGGATCCTCAAGATTTCAGATTAGAGCCTCAACAAAGAGGGCATCTGTGTTCTAATTATGATGCGTGTGAGAGAGAGAGGTCCGTGAAGCTCCGCCCCCTCCCACTCTCCACATGCTCTTCGGCTCCCACACGCTCTGACTCGAGAACCTTCTAGAACTGACTAAACAGCAGTGTGTAGGCCACAGAGCGCATCTATGTCGTATGACTCTTGTACAATGCCAGAAATGTTTGTTTCATCATGAAATTCTCCCTCCTCGAAAGAGGAAGGACATTCACTAAACAAACGGCATCACAGTTGGTGGTCCATCTGTACATTTTCTACCCCAGATGATATTCTGTGTGTGCAATGGTTGTGGTTTACATTTAGCAAGCCATTTGTGAATGTACAGTCGTGGCCAAAAGTTTTGAGAATTACATAAATATTGGAAATTGGAAAAGTTGCTGCTTAAGTTTTTATAATAGCAATTTGCATATACTCCAGAATGTTATGAAGAGTGGTCAGATGAATTGCATAGTCCTTCTTTGCCATGAAAATTAACTTAATCCCCAAAAAACTTTCCACTGCATTTCATTGCTGTCATTAAAGGACCTGCTGAGATCATTTCAGTAATCGTCCTGTTAACTCAGGTGAGAATGTTGACGAGCACAAGGCTGGAGATCATTATGTCAGGCTGATTAGGTTAGAATGGCAGACTTGACATGTTAAAAGGAGGTTGATGCTTCCATTGTTAACCATGGTGACCTGCAAAGAAACGCGTGCAGCCATCATTGTGTTGCATAAAAATGGCTTCACAGGCAAAGATATTGTGGCTACTAAGATTGCACCTAAATCAACAACTTATAGGATCATCAAGAACTTCAAGGAAAGAGGTTCAATTCTTGTTAAGAAGGCTTCAGGGCGTCCAAGAAAGTCCAGTAAGCGCCAGGATCGTCTCCTAAAGAGGATTCAGCTGCGGGATCGGAGTGCCACCAGTGCAGAGCTTGCTCAGGAATGGCAGCAGGCAGGTGGAGCGCATCTGCACGCACAGTGAGGCCAAGACTTTTGGAAGATGGCCTGGTGTCAAGAAGGGCAGCAATGAAGCCACTTCTCTCCAAAAAAACATCAGGGACAGATTGATCTTCTGCAAAATATATGGGGAATGGACTGCTGAGGACTGGGGCAAAGTCATATTCTCCGATGAAGCCTCTTTCCGATTGTTTGGGGCATCTGGAAAAAGGCTTGTCCAGAGAAGAAAAGGTGAGCGCTACCATCAGTCCTGTGTCATGCCAACAGTTAAGCATCCTGAGACCATTCATGTGTGGGGTTGCTTCTCATCCAAGGGAGTGGGCTCACTCACAATTTTGCCCAAAAACACAGCCATGAATAAAGAATGGTACCAAAACACCCTCCAACAGCAACTTCTTCCAACAATCCAACAACAGTTTGGTGAAGAACAATGCATTTTCCAGCACGATGGAGCACCGTGCCATAAGGCAAAAGTGATAACTAAGTGGCTCGGGGACCAAAACGTTGACATTTTGGGTCCATGGCCTGGAAACTCACCAGATCTTAATCCCATTGAGAACTTGTGATCAATCCTCAAGAGGCGGGTGGACAAACAAAAACCCACTAATTCTGACAAACTCCAAGAAGTGATTATGAAAGAATGGGTTGCTATCAGTCAGGATTTGGCCCAGAAGTTGATTGAGAGCATGTCCAGTCGAATTGCAGAGGTCTTGAAAAAGAAGGGCCAACACTGCAAATACTGACTCTTTGCATAAATGTCATGTAATTGTCGATAAAAGCCTTTGAAACGTATGAAGTGCTTGTAATTATATTTCAGTACAACACAGAAACAACTGAAACAAAGATCTAAAAGCAGTTTAGCAGCAAACTTTGTGAAAACTAATATTTGTGTCATTCTCAAAACTTTTGGCCACGACTGTACTTGCTATGGATTTTATTACATCACTCTATTTTGGATTTGTTTTTTTTCTAAATGTAATTTTTTGTGATAAGTGAGGGTGCACTGATATTACAATTTTATCAGGCAATAGCTGATTATGGGTCGACTGATTATCAGCCTGACCAAGTATTGGTGCTGATAGTCATTTTATGGTTATATATGTTATTTTAATTTTTCCTGGCTGTTTATCGGTGCCGATATTTAGCATTTGTATGGTTATCCGTGCCACTTTTTAAAAACCAATTTGCAGATAAAAAAATGAAAAGTTTTTGTCAGAGCCCTTGTTATTCTTATTTTGCCTGGCCGATTATCGGTGCCGATATTAAGCATTTTTATGGTTATCTGTATCATTGTTATGGTTGTTGGTATCAGTCACTTTCAAAGTCAATTTGCAGATAAAATAATTGAAACGTTTTTGTCAGAGCCCTTGTTATTCCTAATTTGCCTGGCTGGTTATCGGTACCGATATAAAGCATTCTTATGGTTATCGGTATTAGTCACTTTCAAAACCGATTTGCTGATAAAATAATGTAGAACTTTGTCAGCCCTTGTTATTCTTAATTTGTCCGGCCGATTATCTGTGTCAATATCAAGAATTTTTATGGTTAACGATAATGGTCACTTTCAAGACTGATTTGCTGATAAAATAATTAAAGTTTTTGTCAGAGCCCTCGTTATGCTTTATTTGCCTGGCCAATTATTTGTGCCGATATTAAGCATTGTTATGGTTATTGGTATCGATCACTTTCAAAACGGATTTGCCGATAAAATAATCGAAACGTTTTTGTCAGTGTTATTCTTAATTTGCCTGGCTGATTATTGGTGCAGATATTAAGGATTTTATGGTTATCGGTATTTGCCGATAAAATAATTAAAAAGTTTTTGTCAGAGCTCCTGTTATTCTTAATATGCCTAAGAATATTAGGCATTTTTAGGGTCAAAATCGGTTCAAAATATCGGTGATCGGTCTATTTGATCTGTAATAATCAGTATCGGCATTGGGCCTGAAAAACAGTCAACCCCTATAGCTGATATTAAAATTCTATAGTATTTTTTACCCCCCAAAAAAGAAGAATTTGACATACAAATTGATGTGTACAAGTGTATTGCCGATATAGTACAAGTGTATTTAGGCATCACAGCATTATAACATATACAGTAGTTTGAAAAATTTAATATTTTGAGATAAAGCCAGCCCTGTCCCTTTTTTACAATCAACCTTTTTGTGTTTTTAAAGATTAACTATAAGTGAGTGTTGAAAAGTAAAGCCGCCAAAGGTATTGCAGTTTGTTTTTACAATGTAGGAATCTTTGTAAAGAATGGCTTAGATACTGCAAAAAAATCTCATACCTATTCTGCAGGGAGAAAAAGTCCATTAATCCTAAATCAATAATTGCCTACGCTAATCTGTAATCTTCTGGTTCAGCATTGCGCTGCATGTCTCTGTGTATTTAACATTCAGGCAGAAAATGAAGCCAACTCACGCCATCACAGGCAATGCAGTGTGATGTAAAAGAAACTGTTTAAACAACGTTTTTACCGTATGGCCTTTCTAACAGAATACCCTCTGTTTTGTCCTCTCTTTCTCTCTCTCTCTCTCTTCCTCGTACCCTGCCTCTCATTCCACAACGGATTGCCTCGCCGTGTTTTGACTGACAGAGCTCCCAGCCGAAGAAGGTAAATATTGATCTTTCCATCATGTTGTTACTGCTCTCTCTTTATGGGTTGCACCATTAGCATGGGCTCAGTCATTCTGTTTTACTAGAGAGAGGTAAACTTTAAGACTTACTTTAAGACTATGCACACATGCACTGCGTTATAGCTGTGTGGTTTCCGAAACTTTACCTAAGACCCACTTGTCATTGCATATTTTAAATTGTTGTCTGTCAATCTGTCTGTTTGTCATTCTCATATCCGTCTCTCTCACAGGTAAATCACTGTGGGAGTTGGTGGTGGAGCAGTTTGAGGACCTACTGGTGAGGATCCTGCTGCTGGCAGCCTGCGTGTCTTTCGTAAGTGATTTATTATCTGGTTTAGATGTGGTTCAGAAATTCTATTTTATTCCCAGCACAATAAAGAGTATGACAGCCAGACCCCACCATAAGTTTTATAGCAGTTGTAGTTCATGCAGTAAGGTGAGGTAATGCAGAACACCAGACAGAATGAACTGCCAACACCATCTTTCAGATCCAGTTTGCATTCTGGTGTGCGAAACCTCAGATTTCACTAAATGATTGACAGTAATTAGAGCACAGAGGAGAGGGATTTTTTTTATCTCCCCTTTTCATTTTAAAATGTGTCTTTGTAGTCAAATGATATATGTAAAAGCTTCACCAGAACTCATTTGTGTGGTTTAAGGTCATTTACCTGGGTGTCTTATGCTCACAGTAGAGAGCACATGTAAATGATTGGGTGACTTAAAGTCAAAGCTCATTTGTCCATAAACCATGTCAGAAAACTCCAAAGAAACTAGCTGTGCACTCAGCACTCTTTTCAGTTAGTCCTTGGAAAGAAAGCATTAAACATCTTTAGCTCTGCACATTTATCACCTGCAAGATTGGTACAGTTGTTTATCTTAAAAGTGTTAGGTCAGGTATAAGTCTTTGAATTAGACACTTTTAAAACTACATACTTTCATTATCGTCTACTCAGTTAAATTAAAGTCATTTAGATTGAGGTTTAACAACTGTTCGATACGGGGCATACAGTAAGACACCACTCTTATGTAGATAAAACACAGCAGAGAACAGAACAATCATGATGTTTTTAAAGTTTAGGTTTTAGTTACAGTTAAGTAGATAAAAGTATTTAAAAGTATTTTTAAAACTGACATCCTAAAAATGCAGTGATCATGGTGGAAGATGCAGAATAAACGGTGCGAGACAGGGTGCAAATAGGATGAATTTAGAAACAAATAATCTCAAGTTTATAGTGTCGAAAGTCTAACACCCCTCTCACCCTCTCTCAATTGGCTGAAATTTTCTCTGAGAAGTTACGTCTGTAAATTCATGGCAGTTAAAGAACCACAACTTAATATATTTAGAACGATATATCTATAATAATAATATGTATAAACACTACCTTTCAAATGTTTGAGCTCGGTAATATTTTTGAATGCTTTTTAAAGAAACTATTATGCTCACCACAGCTACATTTATTTGATCAAAAATACAGCGAAAGTGTAATATTAGGGATGTAACGATATCAAAATCTCACAATATGAAGTCCACGATACAACATTCAAATATGATATTTAAAAAAAAAGACAAATTAGGAAATTTTGTACATTTTAACTTTGAGAGACCAATGTTCTTAACTAAGAAAAAAGTCAGTGAATTGACTGAACTTTAAAGGGTACTTAAGTGTTATACTGTCTCAGTCTAAATTACATTCACACTGGTGTTTTAGGAAGCCAAACAAATTAGAATATAATAATAATAATAACAATGTTATGTTATTGTTATTCCTATGACAGTAATAGCCATATATTGTAAAACAATTGCACTGTAAAATAAATGAAAATGAATATTTTATATGTTTTTCTTTACACTACAGTAGAATAATTACAATACTTATTTCCTAATTTCTACACTTGAAAGAGATATTTTGAATTTGGACTGCAGTAACGTTACCCGTTTAAACCTCTAGCTGTCAGCAATTCATACTGCACTTTTGAACTTTTTATTGAGGGAAACGGCAGTGGAGTTTTTATTCTGATGGAAAACTCCAGCTTTGATGAAAACAGGCTTCCAAAAATGCTCGACAAATCTAGTGAAATGCTGTAATCATCTGCCATGAAAATAAAGCATAACCGGTGGCCGTTGCATTCCTAAGCGCACGCCAAACTCGCAGAACATGCAGTAAATGAGTTCTCTGCATTCACTGTGAACTGAGCCGTTCTGAGGTGCGGAAAACGCCGGATCGTGAGCTGATTGCTTGAATGAAGTGTTCGCTTCGCTTTGAAATGTGCAGCGAAAACAGACTTGATGAATGATTAAGCCATATTGTGCTTTCGGGCTTTAGTTTGTTTGACAGATTCTGAGCCAAACCATAATGGCACAAAAGACAACTTTAAAGACTTTTTATGTTAGAATATTTTAAAAATCGACACTTTTTGCATGGAAGACCTTTAGAGTTTCATATCATCATGTGACCATGACAATATCGCAATACCACAATATCGATAATATCGTTACATTCCTAGTATATACACTACCTTTAAAAAGTTTGACTTTAAGTCAGTAATGCTTTTGAAAGAAACTCTACAGTGAAAAGTGTAGTATTGTGAAATATTAATGCAATTTTAAATAACTGTTCCCTATTTTAAATTCATTCAAAACATTATATCTATCAATTTATTGCATGCTTGCTGACTCTATCTTACTTTCTTTAAACTAGAGTAGTAAACTAGAGTAGATAAACTATCCTTATGTTGTGACGTAATGAAAGTGTTGCTGTGGTTCTGCTGAGCAGGACTCCAGACTTTCCAAAACTCTGACTTGTTAAACTGTTGAGCATAGTCTGTTTTTCTTATTGGCTTTTATGAATTTACCTTTTTATGAACTTTCCGTCTGACTTCAAGTAGCAACAGGGGCCACGGTCGAACCACTCCAGCCCCCCGCCGTTCTGTGAGAGTAATATAACATGAGCGCATACACGCTCTTGCTCACCCGCAGTGGAACGGACGGTCAGACCAGACAGACAGTCTTTTTTTTTTTTTTTTAAACAATAACACACGTTAGCTGCTGTGGTCTTTGTGTAGATGCTTTTTGTTTCCAGACATCTGCATTCAGTGTCATCTTCAAGTGCATCAGCGTTTGGAGCTTTGCTCATGTCATCCATCATTGTGTCTTTCATCCATACTTTTATTGTCTTAACCATGGTTAAATTCTATGAGGCGAGCACCAGTCTTCCGACCACTGGAATCCTGCGGAGCACTTGAAACTGATAAAAATATTGCATTAGACCTCCCAGAAACCTTGTGTGTGTGTTTGTGTGCAGGACAACTGCTATGGTGCAATGGAAATACTCTGGGGAGATCAGCCCAGTCTTAGAACTCATTTGTGTGCCTTTTTGAATATATTAAAATCTTTAGCATTCAGCTTTCCTGACTTTTTTGCATGTTATGAGAACAAAGCCGACGGTATCTAAGCGACGGGGGAGCCACAGAGACAAAAATGTACTGTTTTGTTTTTTATTTATTTATTTTGTGTTTTGAAGTGTTGTGTTATGAGGGTATGATAGCCTGACTCATTCTAGAACAGCATGTGCTGGGAATGAAAGCTATTGGATGGAAACAAACATGTGCAGCCATGCGACTGCTGGTCCCAAGACACCCCGAAATGGCTGCCCATTTTCATTTCAGTTCATTTTAGATAACTAACTATATTGCTTCTGTCCTGATGAGTTTTTTTTTATTTCTGCTCTGTCGTCTTCATTTTTCATTTTAGCTGTTTCTGACACGTAGATCTAGTCCGTCGATTACTGGTGTACAGCGCTCTCCACATTATCAGTCACGACTTCAGAAGATCTCTGGCAGACTGTGCATCAGCGTAATGTCATTTAGCTATTTTCTATTAGACCTCAATATAAAATGAGAATCTTTCACGCTCGAGACTCCAGCACAGTGCCGCACGTCATCAGAGAAAAGGTCACTTGAACAATGGATAGACTTCCTGTATTTAAATGGTAAAGAGTATGCCCACTGAGAGGCTCTTCCTTTTGATGATTTGAGAAAAGCTTCTCAGTGGAGCAGTTTTAAAGTTTTTTGAGTTTTTATGTTTCCAGGGGGAGACGTTATGAATGATGCAATTTAGGTACCACTTCAACAGGTGGAAATTTATTATCAGAAACTTTCCTAAAGTCATATTTTGGTCACTGTGAATAACTTTTAGCTAGTGATGGCATGAAAACTTTTTATTTATGTTTGTGCTATAATTTTCAGTTCTTTCAGTTTCAAAAAAGTGTAGTTAGGAGTTTGTGTAGGCTATCAGATTCTAAAATCTCAAAACATTTGCAACATAGGGGTATTGGAAATACATGCCTCTGTATACATTTCTGCAAAACTGAAAAAAAAAATCACTGTTTCCAGTTGAAATGAACACTGAAGGCAGTAAAACTCCAACAACCTTTATTCCTTTTCACACAAAGTATGATTTACAGGTTCAGTTTTGATTAATAAAGCCTAATTTTCACTCAATTACTTGCACAATACAATGACTTCAAAACAACATTAACATCCTGCACTATTAGAAAACTGATACTTTTGACTGTTGTCTCACATACAGGTTAATATGCATGAGTTTTCTAATTCAGTGGGTTTGCTTGGCAGCTCACGCAATACGGCATCGCCCTTGAGTGATGAAGATCTCCGGTACGAACTCCGTGAAACAGCGGCTCGACAAAACAGCTCAAATCAACATAAGGAAGTTAAAATAGCACGGATGCATCAACAAATGCGTTTTTATATCACTTTTGCATTTTTTTTTACACTTTCGGTTAGGTTTAGGGTTGGGTGTAGGAGATATTTCCAACATGATAGAGCATTAACATTTAGTGACACTCCCTGGATATTTGAATTCTGAACAAAGGGTTCGTACACGAGTAGAAAATTTAAGGCCTGGAAAAGCCTTGATAATAGCAACATTCCTGAAGTGGTACTTAAAAACTACTTGAATTATTAAAATGTATCTATGAAATAAGTGTGTAATTTTTTCAAAAGCACATATCTTTTCATGCAAAATTCACACAGTTTCGAAAAACATCATGCCGTTTTCCCGCTTATTTCATAAAACTGTTGAGCTAAGCCAGTAGTAGTACTGACGGTGTCGTGTAAACATGGCTGAAGACTCGAAAAGATAAACAGATGAACCGAATCAATTAAGTGAGTCATTTACTCTCTGATTAATTCAAACTTGTGACTTCGATCATTCATTTCAAGCGATTCACTAGCAAAAACTGATCAAATTAAAAGAGCCATTTAAATTTTTTTTTTTTTTTTAAAGCATGTATAGTTATGGGTGAAACAAAGCTTTTTGAAACTCTAAATCAGTTCAACCATTGCGTTGCAAAATGATTCACTGTTTCGAAGTGCTCCAATCGGATCACGATCCACGCTCCAAGCTCCAAGTCCTGTTTTGAAATTAAATGCTTTGCGAATTAGTATTCAAATCGGGACTTTAGCGTAGATTTCGAATCATTTATTCGCAGAATGATTTATGAACCCACTTGTGAATCATTTGATTTACATTGGGATTTCGGAGCAGGTTCGTGAGTCATTTGATTTAGATTAGAATTTCACATATCATTTTTTTAGCAGATTTTTATTTATCTTTTTTAGAATTTGAAAGATAAGACATTGTTTGATAAGTGAGATCTCTGAGTGAAGTCCTTGAAAATCAAGTAGTGCTTGAAAGTCTTGGAATTTCATTTTACAGTATATGTATTATTAACCATGTAAACCGCCGCAATACGAACCTGTTTAGTAAAAACACAGCAATACGTGCCTGTACCAACGTAATAATAACATGCCACGGTTATGTATTAAACGTGTGTTTTAGCACCACTCTCTGGACATTTCACTTTGAAACCCTACATGCAGTAGGGTATGGAATTACAGTGATGCAAAAATGTATATAGAGGCTCGTATTTTCATGAGCCTGGGTTGCCAGAGATAATCTTGGTCACCAAATATTCAGTGGTCAAATTGATCCAGACAAGCAATACCACTCGTGTTGTAATTGTACGGGAATGCATACATGGTATCTTAAAGGGATAGTTCACCCAAAAAGGAAAATTGTGTCATCATATACTCACCCTCCATATCTTTCAGAACCTGAATGACTGACTTTCTTCTGTGGAGCACAAAAGAAGATGCTTTGAAGTCTTAGAAAAATGTTCAAACTAATAGCGGTTTGTTTGCCATTGTTTGTAAGCGGAACCGATCTAGTCAGTCCATTTGTATTCTGTTTGAAGTATAAAAACTCGAAGGAATGCAGAGAGGATCTACAGTCTACTGATATTTATGAGTGAATAGGCCGCCCAGAGCCATGACTTGACAGGATTTAGCTGAGCTCTGTGATCTAAACTCTAAGCCACTCATCTGTGTGGCTTTCCTCAATATTTCAGTAATTGTCATCTTTCCACCCGTTTTGTTTTATGGAGTCCTTTTTGCTCTTCATCACTTTCTCATTCTGCCTCTTCGACTATTTTTGGTCTCTGCATTCACTCCCCCCTCATTTGCCTGCCCATCTTATTTCACGGTTACTCAGCGACTTAAAGAAGCCTCTGCATGGGACACATCAGTTTGTAATGAAAGGTTAAAGACAGACTGCTCTATGACTGATCTAGCTGCTTAGAATTAGGTGGAAGGAGAGAGAGAAAGCACTGTGTGAATGCATAATATCAGAAAGGTCTGTGGAGGACACCAGGAAAACTGTCTTTTAAAAAGTACATGATGTGCCTAAAAGTCTTAGTGTATTCATGGCTATACAACTTAGCTCCTTGTTGTTGACTTTTAGTGCTATTGAACATCTTTCAGGTCAACTCACGTCTTACTTTTTCCGAGTTTCGATCTCTGATGTGAAGTTGAACAGATGAACACTGACAGAAAGTAATGAACTTCAAGGCCTTCTCTGCGATCTCCAAAAATCAAGCTGTCACATTCCATTCCAGCTGGATTTTCACTCTTATGTTTACCGTATCATACATATTGCGTGAACTGCTTTTTAGCTTCTAAGGTAACTGGGGTTTTACTGAAAAGGCCTCCCACCCTGAACTCTCACATATCTGCCCGGGGCATGTACCTGATGGCATGATTTCACTGGAATACTTGTAATGGGTGTGGAATAATCCAATATCTTGTTTCATAACAGACAGAGCCTGATGTTTATTGTACTGTTTATTTAACAGTGGTACTGTCGGGTTCTTGGGGTTCAACAGAAAGTACTTTTTCAGTTGTTTATTAGTTTTAATACTTTGCTTTCTCTGCCAATAGATGATGTTTTTTATGTTTATGAAAGAAGTCTGCTCTCCAGGGCTGCCTTGGTTTGATCAAAAATACAGTAAAAACAGTAATGCTGTGGAATATTTTTACAATTTAAAATAACTGTTTTCTATTTAAATATTTCCTATGATGGCAAAAATAATTTGTCAGAAGTTATTACTCCAATATTTAGAAATATAGAAATCTTTTGTGACATTCTAAATGTCTTTACTGACACTTTTGATCAATTCAATGTGCAATGTGTCCTTGCAAGTTAAAATTAGTTTCTCTTCTCCCAAACTTATGTAAGTGAAGACAGTGGTGAATTGTATAAGAATTTAGTTTTATTTAATTTGAAGAGAATTTTTGAATACTTGAATTCTCACTTCAATAACCTTAACAGAACGGAGCTTTGAATGTGAGGTAGGAGTAATTTATGTTTTGTTTGTTCATTAGGTGTTGGCACTGTTTGAGGATGGGGAGGAGTCGACCACAGCGTTCGTGGAGCCTATTGTCATCCTGCTCATTCTGGTGGCCAACGCAGTCATTGGAGTCTGGCAGGTGGGTGGTTGTGTGGGCTGAGAAATTGAAGGACCACAATGATTTTCAACTAATGATCAAATCTATCTTCACAACAAGTAATGTCAGAACAGCGGGTCTACTTGACTTCCTGCTGTTTAGCATTAGATATACTGCGACTATTACTACTACTACACCCACTACTACTACTACAACTACTACTAAACAGTTCTGTTCCTAAACAAATGATTATCAGGTGTTCAGATGTGTGTATTAGTGTGTAATAAGTTACAATTATTACACAATATCTGGACACAGTAGTGGACTGCATTGACAGTGCTAAGAGATTTACCTAATTAATCCTAATCTTATCAATCCTATAATCCTAGTCATGCTATATTTGACTTCTAGCTAAATGTAGAACTCACACATGTGCTATGCCTGTTATTACTGTTGATATTAATGATGCAGCTATAAAAAATTAGTCTTATAAGATGTTAATTCTGTGGCTGACAACCAATATGATAATGCCAGTATTTTTTTTATTTATTTTTGTTAATTTTAAATATTTGATTGATACTATTAATTTTAATATAATTCATTTAGTGCTGGGCAACAATTGATCATGATTAATTGCATCCAAAATAAAAGTTTTTGTTTATAAAATATGTGTGTGTGTGTGTGTGTGTGTGTGTGTGTGTGTGTGTGTGTGTGTGTGTGTGTGTGTGTGTGTGTGTGTGTGTGTGTGTGTGTGTGTGTGTGTGTGTGTGTGTGTGTGTTTGTGTGTGTACTGTGTACTGTGTATATTTATTATGTATATAAAGACACACACATAGAGTATGTATTTTGAAAATATTTGTGTATCTAAATTAGGGCTGGGCGATATGGCAAAAATGTAATCTCGATATTTTTTTCCCCATATTGAACGATAACGATATATATTTCGATACAAGCTGTTGATGTTGCCATCTTTAAAATAGTATCCCAACAATGACTAAAGCCACAAAAATGAAAGGGTTCATTAAATTACATTTAAAGTATAGTTTATTAACAAAAACAGATTACAGATTTGGCCTTAAAAATTAAAACAACTTACTAAAATAAAAAAAATAAAAAAGTTGTGACAGAGTATGTTAAATGAGAGTAAATGTACAAAATGTAAACATAAAATTATTGTAAAAACATAATTTGTAACACAATTATTTATTTATTATTATTATTAACACAATTGTTTATTTTCTCTATTATAGGTTGAGCTATTTAAATTAGAGGCAACCACTGTATTTTGAAACAATCTACAGTATAAATAACAAAAAATTACGACACGGTTCTTTCTTAATCGTATTAAGTGCAGGTAATTCAGCCATAATCAAAGTAGGCTACTCTCTAAATATTCAAAGTGCAAATAGAGACGGATATTTCAAGCATGATACAGAGCTATAGACATACACAACCTATCATAGCCTACATACAAATAACAGCCTAGATATGTCATGTAGCCTAATTTGCGTGCATTGGGGGGATTAAAATTGCTTTTGAATGCGCGTGCGTTTTTTGCTTTCGGTTTCAGTTTTAACAATCGCGCCAAACTCTCAGCTGAGCTAAGAGTCACTTTTCAGGTAGCCAAACCACTTATATAACGGAATTCGTGCTACCTTTTTTGTCGACAATTTCAACATCTTTGGATAATAACTCGAAGTTAGTTTCACTTTCGTCGCTGCTTCCTCTCTCTTTTTTTTGTCGTCCTGGTGTTAAGTTTGCTTCGCAAAGTGGAAATGAACTTTGTACTTTGACGTGCACACGCACGCTGTACGCTGATTGGCTGTTGTCGCATATTTCTACTGTGTGATTGGCTCTTAGATTAATCCATATCGAGCAAAAAATGTCTAGAGCCTATCATCGTTATTAACATAAATTTTATCGCGATTCGATATGATATCGTTTATCGGCCCAGCCCTAATCTAAATACGTGTATATTTATATTTATATAATTTATATTATATATAAATATAGTTAATATATAAACATAACATTTTTCTTAAATATATACATGCATGTGTGTGTATTTATATGCACGTAATAAATATACACAGTAATAGTGTAAATGTAATGTAATGTAAATGTAAATGTAAATGTAATAGTGACTGATCGTTTTCCAGCACTAAATTATTTATAATATAATATTTTGAATTCATATTATTTTTATATTCTAATATTTATTTTAATATTCTAAATTACTAGGGATGCACCAAAATGAAAATTCTGAAATGCGTTGTAATAATTATTTGATAAATTTATTAAATAATAAAAAGTAATTTTGTAAGACTTTTCAGTTTAGCTAAATAATTTTAATGATACAGATTTAAAAAAAACACACAAGGCAATAAAAAAACCCACTTTTATTGAAGGTAACACAATGAAATTGGGACAAATTATCCAGATAATGTATTTTCCTACAAAGCTTTTATTATCAGAGCATGTGACCAGGGTTTAGCGTCACAAGAGGGTAGGGTCACTTTGCTTTTACGGTGAGAATGAGCGGTACATAAGCAGAAGGCGCATTTATAGAGCAGAATATTGCTAGAGACAGCGCTCATATTTTCTGCCACTTTTCTCCTTCAGTGGTCAATTTCAGTGCATCCGAAAATGTTTATTTATTAATTTATTTTACTAACTTTTTTACCATTAACATTAAAATGTACAGCAAGAAAGCTAGATAATCATTTATTGATTTTAAAACCTGTTAGGGTTTCAAAAGAAATCTATAAGAGTAGGCTACTGTCGTTTTATCCTAATCAGACCAAGCATAAGTGAAACAAAATTAAAGGTTGTATCAGCGATTTCTAGCCTAAAACATAAAGTGTCAATTTCAGCTGAGCTTTCTTCACGATCCACTCGCTGCCTGCCCCATAAATTGTCTGTGAAAAAACACGTCTCTCTGGTCAGCCTAGGGTCCGAGATATGCCAAAAAAACAATCGGCGCTATCAACTATTGCACAGATAAACAAACTGTGTTCCAACCAATCAGCGTCAGGGGTTTGGAGTTGTGGACTTTCCTACTGGTGCAGGGATGTGAGGGAGGCGGAGCGAAAGTCCACAACACCAAACCCCTGACGCTGATTGGTTGGAACACTGTTTGTTTACGTGTGGAAAGGTTGGTAGTGCCGATTGTTTTTTTGGCATATCTCGGACTCTAGGCTGACCAGAGAGACGCGTTTTTTTCACAGACAATTTATGGGGCAGGCAGCGAGCGGATCGTGATGAAAGGTCAGCTAAATTTGACACTTTATGTTTCAGGCTAGAAATCGCTGATACAACCTTTAAATATGGACTGTTGCCAATGCGATCCATGTGTATCCTTGCTGATGCTTTGTGTGGCTTTGTATGGTCTCAGGAGCGAAATGCAGAGAACGCCATCGAGGCTCTGAAGGAATACGAGCCAGAGATGGGCAAAGTCTACCGCATTAACCGCACGGCCGTCCAGAGGATCAAAGCTCGAGACATCGTGCCTGGAGATATTGTGGAGGTTTCTGGTAAGCTTGGACCTGTTTTTACTCTTTTTCCCATTCCCCCTCATAATTGTTCCTCTCTCTCTCTGTCGATTTAATAAAACCTCATCTGCACTCTGTCTCTTCCCTTGAGTAAAGAGAGGGACTCAAATCCGCAGAGAGATGATGTTTCTGGAACAATAAGGATACGCCACAGCCTCCAGCTTAAGTCCTGTGGACATTTGGAGGTTTCTTCTGAACATTTACCCATGTGGTCTGACATAATATGCAGTGGAGGTGGCCCAGTGTTTTTTTTTTTTTTTCCTTTCTTCCAGTCATCACCACCTCTCACTGTACCCAAAACACACAAACACAGGCTGTCGTTTTCCTTAGTCTTCCCATTGGCTTATGTATGACTGCCCAGAGTGTGTGTTTGTGTGCATTTCACCGCAACTCTGCCCTGAACGGCAGCCCTTCAGGGTTTCTCTGTGTGTGTGTGTGTGTGTGTGGGCTCCTTGCCAAAAACTTGAAAGCAGAGCAGGAATATCCCAGACTGTCTTACGTAAGTGGCTTTCCTGTGAGTATGAGAGTGCCAAGCAGAGACATGCAGGAAAAATCAGTATGTGTGTGCGCATTCTGTTCATTGTACAAAGCTGAAAAGTGACTGTAGTGCTCTTTCTCTTTCTGTCTTACCTCTTTTTGAAACATGTAGCTTGTTTTCCATACTGTCAGTCCCACCGTTCTCCACCTTCATGTGACTGCAGGTTTGCCAATGCCTCCCTCACACATCCAAACGTGCCCAGTCTCTGTTGAGGACCCTGCCAGTGTATATGCAGACACTGAGATAAAAATAGACCTGTTGTCATTCTGTTAAAATTTGACCGTATCTGTGCATCACGCACAAATATAAATGTGCTAGTCTGGGCTTCAAAGTAATCAGTGTTTGCTTCTTTAAACCCCTGCTTGCTAATGATCTCCAGTCTGCATCAGAGTAGAAGAGAGTGTGGAGTAGAAGAGATGAGGGGAAAGGAAACGACAGCGAGGATCTGCTTTTTACTATTACAGTGAAAACAAAAGAAAGATCGCACTAATAATCCCTGTTCCACTGTAAGATTTCCAGATTCATGTTCGAGAGCAGCTGCATTCATTCAGAAACATGGATGCGGCAACATCGCTGTGAATGGGAGTGAAAGTGAGAGAGTCAAAGATGCGGGGGAAACGTGCGTACAGAGAGATACAGAATGTGTGAGGGAGGTAGAGAAGGGCTGAGCGGTGCGAAAGCGTGAAAGACAGATGAGCAGGAGGGAACGATAAACGCAGCAAGATGCACAGAGAAAGAGAGACAGGTGGAATTAAAGAGATGGGGATGAGATCTGGGTTACATTACCTGTCTTAGCACGGTGGTAACAAGCGTCTCTTTGTTCAGGTGCACTGTTTGGTCTTGTGCCTTGACAAGCCCGCATTCCAGCGGCCAGATTCCCCTCTCCGCGCACGTACACGCACTCCCGCTGTCAGACTTCACCCGTCTGACATCTGTGGGCCCTGTCACCATGGTAACCGGCCCTAGAGTCCCTCCCATGTCAAGGTCAAACTGACAGACATGTAAAGTAACTACCAGACATCACTGTCAGTCCAGATGTTTCCAGCATCAAGTTTTTGTCCTTCCTGAAAGCAAAAATTGTAGCACAATGTGACAAAACCATGCCCAGTATTTAAAGTTATGTTCAGCTGTGGTAATATACAGCTATGTTAAGTTGGATTTTGGACCAATGAGATGTTACTGGGGAGGTAACAAGCAAAATGCAACTTTAAAAGTAACAAGTTATGTCCTGGTTTGTGGGTAGATTATTTACAAATTGTAATCCATTACAGATTACATGACCGTAGTTAGTAATGCAATCTAGGTTACTTATTTTAGGTAATGTATTCTGAGTTTTTGGATTACTTTTAGATGCTTTTTGTTAAACTTGTTTAAAAAAAAAACTTCCATTCAAAACATAAATGTATCATATTGATATAAAAAAGCAAAACGAAAAAAAGTATGTAACCCTGGACTACAAAACCAGTTTTAAGTAGCACGGGTAAATATGTAGCAATAGCCAAAAATACATTGTATGGGTCAAAATTATCAATTTTTCTTTTATGCCAAAAATCACTAGGTTATTAAGTAAAGATCATGTTCCATGAAGATATTTTGTAAATTTCCTACTGTAAATATATCTAAAATTTTTGATTAGTAATATCCATTGCTAAGAACTTCATTTGGACAACTTTAAAGGAGATTTTCTCAGTATTATGATATTTTTTCACTCTCGGTTTCCAGATTTTCAAATAGTTGTGTCTTGGCCGAATATTGTCTGATACAATCAAACCAAACATCAATGGAAAGCTTATTTATTGTTTCATATGATGTCCAGGGTCACATATATTTCATTTCTGATATCATCAGCATAAAAGACATTAAACATTAGATTATAGAAAGATTAGAGTGAATAGTGAGTTTATAAAAACTAAGAATTATGAATATTTTATTTAGTTACCTGCATGTCAATACATCCATTAACAACATCAGAGAACTGTAAACTGTGTGGATGTGTTGTTAAATTCTTAAAATATTTACTTCCCCAGCAATATTTCAAGCAAATACTATATTTATTATGTTATAAACTATGACATTACATGCCCCAGAGTCTTCCAGGTTTGAAACATTTTTGTCCAGACTTCCAGAATCAAAAATTATGAATAATTTACTTCTATTGTGTGAATAATATGTAATCATGTAATCCATAAAAAGTAACTGTAATCTGATTACAACTTGATTGACTGGTGATCTGACCAATTTTGTCCGAAAAATTTTGTATATTGACATCTTTCCGTGGTTGAAATCAAATAAGTTCTGATGTTCATTCATTTTTTTTTTTGTGCTTTAAGTAAATAAGAAAAGATGATCGGTTCACATGTCGATTGATCTAATAAGACAATACAATCATCTGTTATGACACATTAAAGAGCCACAAAACTGTATTTTTTATTTGCTAATAGCTAAGACCTTGTTTCATACCAGAAGTAACCTGCTCTGTCTTGTATGTCAGTGTGTGGTCAGTTTCCTCTTTTTTTCTCGAAAGGTTAGTTAGAAGTACTTCATTTTTAAAATCTGATTATGTAATACAGTGTACATTTTAGACTTTAAAAAATATGCCATAAATTTAAGAAAAAGGGGTCCTTCGCAAGAGGATCATTGTATCTAGAAAACGTGGTGTCAAAAAATTTAAAAAATCCATGCTCAAGAACTATTTGAATAAACACTTCATTTTGTGTTGCTGGGTAGTTCAACACCATGGCCAGTTTGCTGGATATTTTTGGATTGCGAGTGAGATTTTTGGCATTTTCCTCTTCCTGAGGCCTTGAGCACTTCCCAGCCTGCAAGCTGAACAAAACTAGACAAGGTGAATTAGTCCGGGGGGAGAAGAGGAGAGGTGTTTCCACTCCAGAGGTCTGCGAGGGTGGAAACGGCTGGCACTCTATGTATCTTCTGTACGTTGTTATCATTGGTAGTGGGGGAAAGCGAGATGCCACTTCGATTCAAGATCCGTCCTCTGGTTTATAGCCACGCAAATCCACTAACGAGGTGCAGACACATTCACACGCATGCTGAGCTGCTTGTGCTGAGTTCACTGGTTATAGTCGTAGCATTTAACAAGTCCTGTTCAGTAAGTGGGAAGCGCTGGCAGGACGGAGGTGTTGTCAGCTGCATCTGCTGAAATATTTCTCAAGTTCTGTCTAACCCGACTATGCTGATGACATAATCTTGTTGCTAAGCACGATCAAACATGTGTAAGCAAACACACAACAACCCCAACCTAAAAAAACTTGCACTTTCTCTAGAGGTTGAATGAAAATTACTCATCGGAAAAAGGCACTTTGAGAACTATAAATTAGTTACTACAGAAAGAAAAAAAATCATTCAAAACAAACGGCAACCAACTTCTCGCTGCAGAGTGACAATTCCATCGGAACCTTTGGCGCAGACCACCACCGAGAGAATTGGAGGTCGGAAAACAGCGTTCAGACATTTTTTTGCATGCATGAGTACTATAGATATTTATAGATTATTTACACTTTTCAATTTCCAGTCAGCTCTTCATTGTGCCAGTGTTAGGCCAACGTTATGGTTGCGGTAATCACAGTGTCCGAAGTGGAACTTTCCTTTGACTGTTGTGGAGGCTCAAAAATAACATTCTCACTCTATTAGAATATCCAGAGAACCAGAAGGGGGTTTACAGAAAGCTTCAAGATTTGGAAAGATTTTCACGCTCTTTGGGATGAGCAACAGTGAAGTCATCGAATGTGTTTTTTCAAATAAATTCACTTTAGTCCCATCATCTTTTAGTCATGCCCACAGGCTCTTTTAGACTGTTTTGATCAGCGTTTGCAAACATCTTGAACTCGACAGCCTCTGTTATTACACCGTTCCACATTTACAAGTAAGCATGCGTCACCCGTTCTAATCAAGTTTATGCCCGATGTCCATGGAGGCCTGTTTCCTGCTATCAGATGCTTGCCATCTACTGTCATAATGTCTGTGTATATTTAGCTCACTTTGCATTGTTCTGGCTTGGTATGGCGAAAAGCGGTTCGCATTAGCATTTAGATGGGTTCAGTACCCATTCGCAGTGTGACCGAGTGGGTGGGAAACACCGCTGAGGGGGGAAAGAGAGAGAGAGAGAGCGATAAAATCCAAGAAAGAGAAGAGAAAGGTCCGTCGTTCTGGGAGCGTAAATAGGTTCCTGCCCACCGTGCCCTCTCTATCCCAACTCCCACGCAGAGCAGCCCCTGATGGGGGTGTTGTCTCCCTCACCAGAGACCCCAAGGCTGATGTGAGCCATTCCTGCGACGTGGGAGGAAGAGAAAGACCGCACTGCTGAGAAATCATGTCCAGAGGGTTGGAGCAAAAGAATAGAGAAAGCAAGATGGGATGAGAGGATGTTTTTTCTGTACACAATAGTGTTATGCAAGATCATGTGACTATGACTAACAAATGATTTGTCGTGCAGCAAAACACCATTTTTTTTTTCGTCCTGTAAAAAAGCTGGCATTCAACCTTCTTCGGAGTTTCACTTAAGCACAATTCTTTCTAGAATTTCCGGGCCGCTCGTCCACTATCTGTCTAACAGTGTGTAAAAGACTAATGGGAAGTGTGGCTGCTCTCTTGCATGTCTTGCTGCCCCCAGGCACCTCCAGCTCAGCCAAAGGGTTTAAATGGAGTATAATTACAACACTAAGGGTCTCTAATTGCTGTTAAATGTCCGTTAAGTGCCCCTGCAGTCTTTTTGTCCTGGTCCAGGAGCTACATGACATGGGGATGAGAATTTGCAAGCTCACTGACACCCACTGTTTTATATGATATATATACAGTTGTGCTCATAAATTTACATACCCCTTGCAGAATATGCTAAATGTTAATAATTTTGACAAAATAAGAGGGGTCATGAAAACTTTTATTTTTTTTATTTAGTGCTGTCCTCAATAAACTATTTAACATGACAGATGTTTTTATTTACTCCACAAGACAAAATAATAATTGAATTTATATAAATTACCCCGTTCAAAAGTTTACATACCCTTGAATCTTAATACTGTGTGTCGTTTCCTGAATGATCCATGACTGTTTTTATATTTTGTGATAGTTGTTCATAAGTCCTGAGCAGTTCATCTGCCTGCTGTTCTTCAGAAAAATCCTGTATGATTTTGATATGCAAACATAACTCATACATAACTATTACAAAAGGTGAAGACATTTACTGATGCTTAAGAAGGCAACACAATGCATTAAGAGCTAGGGGGTGTAAACTTTTGAACAGGATGATGATTTGGAAATTTTTCTGATTTTGTTTACAGATTTTTCCATTTAGTATTGCACTTCAGAAGATACATAAATATTATGTCTCCCAGACGACAATATAAGTAAAATTTGCCCTGACCATTCAATTCAAAAGTTTACACCCCCCAGCTTAATGCATTGTTTGCTTTCTTGATTTGTTTTCATCTTTTGTAACAGTTATGTGTGAGTTCCTCAATTGTCCTCAGTGTGAAAAGATGGATCTCAAAATAAAAAAAAAAGTTTGTTGAGAACCAAATCAGCATATTAGAATGATTTCTAAAGAATCCTAAGTAGAGTGTTGGTATATGTGACCCTGGACCACAAAACCAGTCTTAAGTCGCTGGGGTATATTTGTAGCAATAGCCAAAAATACATTGCATGGGTCAAAATTTTTGATTTTTCTTTTATGCCAAAAATCATTAAGAAATTAAGTAAAGTTCATGTTCCATGAAGATTTTTTATAAAATTCCTACTGTAAACATATCAAAATGTAATTTTTGATTTGTAATATGCATTGTTAAGAACCTAATTTGGACAACTTTAAAGGTGATTTTCTCAGTCTTTTTGATTTTTTTGCATCCTCAGATTTCTGATTTCAAATAGATGTATCTCAGCCAAATATTGTCCTATCCTAACAAACCATACATCAATAGAAAGCTTTTTTGTATATTATATCTTATGTATAAATCTCAGTTTTGTCAAATTTAACCTTATGACTGGTTTTGTGGTCCAGGGTCACATATGTAGAATAATTGGCATGAATTCAAAGGAAATCTCCAGAGCTTTCTGTGGAAATGTATGTGTTTAGATTACATGCAGATGTTCATGCCATAGGTCAAAACAGATTGGCAAGATGTTTGTTTGCAGTTTTCAGAAAAAAGAGGCTAATTATTTGTCTTTTGCTATTTTTCAATATGCTAAACTTGTGATTTGCTGTATCATCGTTTGTTTGAGCTGTGAATGCGCAAGCAGATCCGTGCATCTTGTGTGATGAGTGTATGTAAAGCTTTGTCATTAAAGGGATAGTTCACACATAAATGAAAATTAACTCACCCTCAAGCGGTCCTAGGTGTATATGACTTTCTTCCTTTTAGATCAGTGGTTCTCAACCTTTTTTGGGCCAGCGCCCCCCTACCCATTATTCAGGTCCCTCACCGCCCCCCATCAAATAAATCGTAGTCTAATTGTCCTCAATGAATATTAAAATTTATTGTTATTAGTATTTTGTGTTTATAATAGGACTGTTATTATATTTATAGCAATTCAAATGTATGGGGTCATTACAAATTTTACGAAATTAATTTAAGGATGCATTGAATTGAGCATTTTTTTTTACAGTAAATTATATATATATATATATATATATATATATAAAAATAACATTCATTTGCAGTTTTTAGCAAATTGTTGATTTTCATTGCTACAGCTTTAGTGTTTTTGTGATGCTGATATACTTTATTGCCCCAAATTTAAAAAAGACTAAATAAAAATTCCTGTTTAGAACATATCCAAAAGGACATTTTTACATAAGTGATTTTAGTTTGTTCTTCCATTTCTGGAACTCTTGAACACCCTTTTTACTGCTGTGTTATGTTTGGATATTTTCAATTAGCTTTCAGTAAAAAAATAAAATAAAAAATATCCCTTGGAAAATACCCTGCTTTTTGAGAATATATTGAATTCCCTTTTTTCTGAGATAGTAGACATGGTTAATTTTGTGGGTAATACCACATTTACACATGCATGGAAGAAATGTAAACTCTACTTTACTATATTTCACAATTTTTAGAATATTTAAAAGTTTGCTTACAAATACCTTAAAGAAAACTAAGTACAACACTAAAAGTTGGGACGTTTTGTAAAATGATAAAATCTATGATTTGTTAATTCTATTTAACTTTTATTTAATTGACAACATTACAAAGAAAAGAAAAGTCACAAAAGTGCAACACACTCCAAAACAATTGGGGCAGAAGAAAAATAAAAGTGAAAAGCTTATTATAGAATAAGCTAAACTGTTTTGAAACAGTTGACAGGAGGCAAGTGAATTGGTAATAGGTGAGGGGATCATCTTTGGGTATAAAAGGAGCTTCTCAGTCTTTGCAAGCAAAGCTAGATCGTGGCTCAAAATTTGTTTATATTAACAAAAATATATTGGCCAGTGTAAACATTGGAATTTGTTTCTTTGTACTTCAGTCAATTAATAAATGTTAAAGAGATCAAATTACATATTCTTATTTTTTTTGTAATTCAGCATGATTTCTGAAAGATCATGTGACACTGAAAACTAGAGTAATGAAGCTTAGCATAAGAGGAAAACACATTTAAAATATATTTAATTAAAAAAGCTTTTTTAATGGTATATATATTTTTTAAAACAAACAAATGCAACCTTTGTTCATTCATCCATTAAAAAATCTTATTTGCCTTTTTTAATAGTAATGTATATTTTATTTATAATATTTAGGCTATTTTAAAAGCATGTAACCTATCTAAACCCAAATATAACAGCCCACATTAGCATGTACATACTTTTATTTCAAATAGGCCTATATGTAATTGAATGCCACATGACATTCATGACATATTTGATTTGACTGGGCAAGAAATATCATTATCATTAGTTTCCCAAGGAGCAAAAAAGCAACGTGCAGTAAAAAATAGGCTGGGCTGTTATTTGTGAGCTTTGAATAAAATTAAATTTGGCATTTAAAAAATTAAAAAAAAAAAAGCTTTCATATTATTATTTTTTTCTAAACAAGAAAAAGCATCTCATGCTTGACCGTGACTATTGTTGTAAACTAGCAGCCAGTTAACACTTAAGGTCATTGCACACATTGAGTCCGAATTTTTCGCACGTTAAAAAATAAATACCTCACGTTATGTTAATCACACTTGCACACTGCCTCCAAATTTTTCGGATCGGGTTTGATTTTTTTGCGTTTTTCGCATCTGTAGCAAGCATTTTGAGAGGTGTTTTGACAGTTCAGAGCCACCGTACAAGCGAACGCCAAAATCCAGAATTGCGTCTGTCAAGTTCATTCACTTTGTCCCGCAGCACAAAGCACTGTAAAGGTCCTTGTACGCTGAGTTCGCAAAAATTAGTGGTCTTCTTAATATTATGTGGCTCCAGTAATGCTAGCAAAGCATCAAAGATTACTGACATCCTGAAATAAACTCTGAATCACCCGAGATAATCCCGCAGTTTATTAATAAGGAGGTGCGCCTTAAAAGTATTCCCTCACTCCTCTGTATCTGTTTCTCTTTTTAGGAAGAGAGTCAGTGGACAACATCGTTCTATTTCGTCGGACTCAGTGTGCAAGGTTTCTGTGCGTGACGAATTTTTAGGATTACGAATACGAAATAACCTATACGAACGTATACTGCTACACTGGCCGCGAACGGCACATCAAGTTGCGTTAAAGCACGTAGCTCCCGTTATAATGAGTCATTCAGTAACTGAGCGAGAGCGCTACAGTAAACGCATTCCTCGCGCTTATGCTGCAGACAAGTCGACAAATAGAATACAGAAAGTGCGCTTTGATGCATCCAGTGTAGAAATGGCTTTAGGATGTGGCAGACCATTTTCTTCTGCAAGATGTAGCTCAAACATATTCGGTTTGAACTCGTCTTAACCAAACGCCCCCCAAAACCACCTCAGCGCCCCCCTTTCAAAATTATTGCTTTCAGCGCCCCCCGAGGCTCTCCCAACGCCCCCTGGGGGGCGGTACCGCCCCCGTTGAGAAACACTATTTTAGATGAATCCAAGTTATATTTAAAAAAAATGTCTAGCTCTTCTAAGCTTTATAATGTCAGTGAATGGGTGGTGGAATTCAGTAGTCCAATAGTAGTCCAATAAAAGTACATAAATCCATCATAGAACATACTCCACACAGCTCCATTGGGGTTAATTAAGGCCTCCTGAAGTGAATCGATGCGTTTTTGTAAGAAAAATATCCATGTTTAAAACTTAAAACTGTAATCTCTAGCTTCTGCTAACTGTCGTACACGCATTCACAAGAGAGTAGTTTTACAGCGGATGATATAGGACAGAGGTGAACACGGTGCCAAACGTGTAAGTGATGAATACGAAAGCACTAGGAGAGAGCAAAACAAAACTTTCGTGAGACTAGCATATTCTCACCGCAGCTTACGCTACGCCTACATCCTAAGTGATCCACTGGAACGCCACTCTCTTGTGAAAACGCATACGACATTTAACAGAAGCTAGAGATTATGGTTTATAAAGTTTTAAATATGGATATTTAAAAAAAAAAACAGATTTGCTTCAGAAAGCCTTTATTAACCCACCAGAGCCATGTGGAGTATGTTTTATGATGGATATACTTCTATTGGACTATTGAATCTCAACAGCCATTTACTCCCATTATAAAGCTTGGAAGAGCCAGGAATTTTTTTTTTAAATATAACTCTAATTGGATTCGTCTAAAAGAAGAAAGTCATATACACCTAGGATGGCTTAAGGATGAGTAAATAATTTCATATTTGGGTGAACTATCATTTTAAGTCTACTGCTCAAAGCCTAAATGGCTGCAGGAGCTCACAAGACCTAGTTGAAAACAACACATATTGACTGATTCTGTCTCATCTAACTGGCTGGGCTTTTCCCAACTCGTTTTTTTCCCCTTTTGTATTAGAAACACTTTTTTTTTCTTGTAAGCATAGTGCATGAACCAAATATCGATCACTCCGTGTACTCTCATCAACTGGCTATCGAGCGGTGTTCCAGCGTGTCTGCAGTTAGTCTTCGAGGTGGTGTCTCTCTCCTCCTTTCTCTTTTTTTGTTTCAGTTGCTTTTTTGCTTTGCTTCAGGCTTTGTGTCCTAGTAGCTTCGATCTGTTGTAATTAAGTATTTACCTGGAAAACAAGAGGTCAAGAACCACCTTAAATGATGGGTGTGCAGTGACCTGTATTATTTCATATTAATGATTGCAGTTTTTACCCCTCCGGCATATGTCCTACACATCTTTTTTGACTTGTCCCATATTCATTCAGTAACGTAGGAGTGTCATTGCCTGTTTTTTGATAAAGTAACTGTCAACCTGTTTTGTTTTCTAGTTGGAGACAAGGTCCCAGCAGATATCAGGATCACTTCAATCAAATCCACCACCCTAAGAGTGGACCAGTCCATTCTCACAGGTACTGTGGATGTCTGTGATGTCTTAGCATTTCACTGCTCAGATCTCAATATGACTTGATTTAAAACTCCCAATGTGTTCTTTAGGCGAGTCTGTGTCTGTTATCAAGCACACTGATCCTGTGCCAGATCCACGAGCTGTCAATCAAGACAAAAAGAACATGCTGTTTTCTGTAAGCACTTCACTTCCTGTTTTGAACATGTAATAATCAGTATATTTGCATATGTGACCCTGGACCACAAAACCAGTCTTAAAGGGGTAGTTCACGTCCAGAACAAAAATTTACAAATAATGTACTTACCCCCTTGTCATCCAAGATGTTCATGTTTTTCTTTCTTCAGTCGTAAAGAAATTGTTTTTTTGAGGAAAACATTTCAGGATTTCTCTCCATATAATAGATATCTATGGTGCCCCTGAGTTCGAACTTCCAAAATGCAGTTTAAATCCAGCTTTAAAGGGCTCTAAACAATCCCAGCCAAGGAAGAAGGGACTTATCTAGCAAAATGATCAGTTATTTTCTAAAAAAAAAAATTACATTTGAACTGCAAATGCTCATTTTAGTCTAGCTCTGCGTGAAATGTGTGTATTCCTGTTTATGACTGTTAGGGTATGTCGAAAAACTCCCATCTAATTTTTTCCTCCAACTTCAAAATTGTCCTACATCACTGCAGAAGTACCGACCCAGTGTTAAAAAGGTGAACATGCAAAGAAGTTTAAACGCTCTTTACAAAAAAGCATTTCGGAAGTTCAAATTCGGGGGCACCATAGATATCCATTATATGGAGAGAAATCCTGAAATGTTTTTCTCAAAAAACATAATTTCTTTATGACTGAAGAAAGAAAGACATGAACATCTTGGACAATGGGGTGAGTACATTTATCTGTAATTTTTTGTTCTGGAAGTGAACTACTCCTTTATGTAGCATGGGTATATTAGTAAAAAGAGCCAAAAAGACATTGTATGGGTCAAAAAAATTCCTACCGTATCAAATTTTTTTTATTAGTAATATGCATTGATAAGAACTTAATTTGGTCAACTTTAAAGGCTTTTTTCTTAATATTTTGATTCCAGATTTTCATTTAGCCAAATATTGTCCTATCCTAACAAACCATACATCAATGGAAAGCTTATTTATTCAGCTTTCAGATGTATAAATCTAAATTGAAAAAAATTGACCTTTATGACTGGTTTTGTGGTCCAGGGTCACATATAACAATTACTTCATGAATATTTTCGGCTTACCTCATGGCATTTTTAATCTTGTCATGCAGTACATAATTATTCTTTGCCTTCTTCGTGTCAAGACTTAAGTATTCTGTTCAGTCTAAACATGCGCTTCCTGTCTGCGTTCACTTGCGGTCATTCAGATGCTCTAAGTAGGCATGCATTTGTCCACTCTCAATCCACTTATGTTGCGTTAACATCATCTGGGGATAGGGAACACC
Source organism: Garra rufa (assembly GCF_049309525.1). NCBI lineage: Eukaryota > Metazoa > Chordata > Actinopteri > Cypriniformes > Cyprinidae > Garra > Garra rufa. Next base: position 33,531,468 of record NC_133365.1, on the reverse strand, counting down.
CCAGGTGACGTTATTGGCCTAGTAAGTGAAAGTATGACGTCAGAGTTAATGCAGTCTGCCTGTTTTCTTCTTTAGTCATTTAAAATAAGCTGTATATGGCCTACGTGCTTTTATAGTCCTGCTTTATGCATTTTCCAACACATCGTGGTAATGAAAGATGTAGTTTCCTATTAGAGGAAAATATCCCTAATGACATTATAGCCAACTCCACACAAGTCAATGATTTTTCCAAGCTACGTTTTATAAAATTATATGGGACTGAGGAACTTCTGATGCTGCTGTTGTTGTTGTTTCCAAGTCTGCAGAAGTGTAAATTTAGATTTGAAAGGTCTTTTGGTGGCTTTGTTCCATTTAAGCGTATATGTGCTTATATGTGCATGTTCTCATGTTTTCCAAAAGGGCACAAACATTGCTGCGGGTCGGGCCATCGGTGTCGTCATCTCCACCGGTGTTTCCACCGAAATCGGTAAGATCCGCAACCAGATGGCATCGACCGAACAGGAGAAGACCCCGCTGCAGCAGAAGCTGGATGAGTTTGGCCAGCAGCTCTCAAAGGTCATCTCCCTCGTCTGCATCGCCGTCTGGGTCATTAACATCGGCCATTTCGCCGACCCGGTCCACGGTGGTTCGTGGATCCGAGGTGCCATCTACTATTTCAAGATAGCTGTGGCCTTGGCAGTGGCGGCCATCCCAGAGGGTCTGCCAGCTGTCATCACCACCTGTCTGGCATTGGGCACACGTCGCATGGCCAAGAAAAACGCCATTGTTCGTTCTCTGCCCTCAGTGGAGACACTGGGATGCACCTCCGTTATCTGCTCAGATAAGACCGGGACCCTGACGACCAACCAGATGTCTGTCTGCAGGGTGAGTGATGTGGCTGTTCAAACCAGAAGCAGAGTTGGTGTCTCATTCAGCATCAGAACTGATGTCTGCGGGGAGATCTTGATTTTATGTCTGGGTTGATGACAACTTCATTTTTCATTCTCAGGCTTCTGCTGACATATGGTCCTGTGTGAGCTTTTTTTCATTTTTTTTATATATAGCTTAAACAACATAGATTTGAAGCTCTTTTTTCCCCTACATTCACAAGAGGTGATTTATTGTGCACTATAAGCAGAGCCAGAACGTATTTCAAACTGAGGCAGTGGAGGTCGCCCTAAAAATTGCATTCTGTTTTCAAACTCAAGATAGATTCCCTCGAGGAATACCCCCTTTTTTGGGGAAAAATGAGACCCTTTAGGTCAGAGCACATCATATGAATTCCTTTTAGACAACGTCTTGGAATTCTTTCCCACTGATTCCAGACCTGTGTGTGTCCTGTTACTGTCGTTTCGGATGCACTGGCAGGTGGGTTTCACAGGCCTGGATACTACAGTGGTGTTTACCATCAGAGCAAGTCTTTGATGCCGTGCCAGGGCCTTTCATACAGAGCTGAGTGATGCAACAGCAGCAGCTTTCTCTGGCTGCCATATGGAAGGCCACAGAAACATAGCAGGCACAACATGAGAGGTGAGAGAGAGGGAGTTGGAAGAGTACTGAACTTGGTTGGATGCTGAAAAGCAATCCAGAGCCAGTCCAAAGGCTCAGCTGCACTTTCAAATTAAATAATGTTTAGAGACTTGTCTTGAGGGTTGGGCAATAATCCCTTCCCTTCAGCAAACAGTCACTCACATGTAATCACAGCAATTAGCAAATGAGAATTACACAGTTCCCTATGAACAAAATCAAGGCCCGTCTGACTTTGAGAAGCTACACTGATATACGTTACAATAGAGAGGAAAAGTGAGTAATCCGTTGATTATTCAGACGATTAATCGAGTAATCAGATAATTATAATTTTTTTTTGTAGTAATAAAAATAGACCTAAACAAACAATAGCCTTTAATATTACTTAAAAGACAGATATAATAGCAACAAAGCAATAATAATTTGTTCAAATAAAGTATCAAAAGCAAGTAATCAAATGGTTTAATTGAGCAAAACTGTTCAAATACAGTACTTAATATATTATAAACAATAGAGCTAATGTACATTACACATTATAACAAATGACCTGAGAGGGCGCCAACGGCCTGACGATTGTTTTTACACTTTACTGCACGATCTATTCTTTGTTTAATTTTGATGAAACCACATTTAATTCAAATTTCCACTTAATCTTTAACATTTTTCCAATTGTTTACAACAGAAATGGTACAGCCAGTGTAATTTCTTGAATATGTGGACACAACGTGTAAACAGTTGAGTGAGGGTTTAAACTTTTATTTTGGAATTGCGATGAACAGTTAGCATATTAAGAAAGATATTGATGTTATCTATAACTCTGATGCAATGGCACACGTTGCGATCCCAGATGAACGTTTTAATAAACCCAAACTCACAACAATATGCAGATATGGAGTTTGAGACGCTCCACACACATGGATTCATGAATTTTCGTCCTTGGAATGGACCTCTTGAGTATTCAAATTGAATCGAGGAATCGTGACAGCCCTAATAATTTCTGTTTTATGCTGTCTTTAATGTTTTAGTTTACATTACCACATTACAAACAAAAACTGAACTGCCTTCTAAATAGCTAACTTCACAATGGTCCTCATCGGAGCACTAAAGTAAAACAGTTTAAGTGTTCATTTATTGTAATAGGTATAGAAATGCATACAAACTACTAGTTTCCTGTGTAAAATATATTCAACATATCAAAACTGCCAGTTTATTTACACTGTGTGGCATATGAAGCGCAAACACCATAGACAAACTTATTGATTATAATGGGGGTGTTCTGTTTTTGTAACATCACTCTATTTAAGTTGTATATTGTGTGTTCACATAGTTTAGTCTAAGTGAATTACAACATAATTTGAGGTTACAGACTCGCTCCAAGTAACAAATTCACTTTGGATTTACAGCTGGGGTTTTTGGCACAATTGGAGCTGGAATGCATGTAATTGACACTTTGAATGATTATTTAATCACAGCAGTTGTAAATGTAATCTTGATTGTTAATAGTGCAGAGACATACACTACCATTCAAAAGTTTGGGATGTAAGAAAAAGAAGTCTCTTATTCTCACCAAGGCTGCATTTATTTGATAAAATACAGTAATATTGTAAATTTTACAATAAAAAAAAAAATCCTTCAGAGACTATTATAATATGCTGATTTGGTTCTCAAGAAACATGTATTATTATAATGAACGCTGAAAACAACTCTGCTGCCTAATAGTTTTGTGGAAACCGTGATCATGTTTTTTCCAGTATTCTTTGATGAACAGAAAGTTTAAAGTAACAGCATTTATTTGAAATATAAATATTTTCAATATATATAATAAATGTTGATCAGTTTGCTGAATAACAGTAAAAATTACATATATACTTCACTTTTTAAAATTAAGGTTTCTACATCATCTGAAAGCTGGATAAATGAACTTTCCATTGATGTGTAGTTTGTTAGGATAGGAATAGGATAGGACAATATTTGGTTGTCGAGATACAACTACTTGAAAATCTGGAATCTGAGGGTGCAAAAAACAGAAATATTAAGAAAATTGCCTTTAAAGTTGTCTAAATGAAGTTCTTAGCAATGCATATTACTAATCAAAGTGGGAAACCAGTGTGAAAACACTAGTTATTTTTGCAGTTGCCACAAATGGTGCGGAAAGTACACACTTCATCTTAAAGTTTCTTGATCCATGCAGTCTTGATCTGGTTAACCAATCACATCCTAGCAAACTACCACTAAACTTGTTCCTTTCATTCTTCCCGCTGTCATACCTTTATGTTCTCTAAAGAGAGAAAATCAAGTGCCCATGTTTTTGTTGGAATAACTGTCCCACCTGTACAGGTGTGTGTGTGTGTGTGTGACACAAAGTAACCTGACTCACAGTGTAGCCAAGAACGCCATGCACTTTAATTACTTCTTCTTTTGTGCTTTAAGGTGTCATGTCATCATTTCAGTGCCATCACTCTGGCCTAGAGGCTCTTTAACGTTCTTGTTATTACCGAGGTTTTCCACTGTCCTAAAGGAGGACAGTTTAAACCTGCTACAAGCATTAGTAACCACCATTTTAGGATTTGAGGTGATTGGCATAGATTCTTTCATAGGTGTCTTTGAAGAGTAATGCAGTGTTGTGGTCTCTTTTATGCTGTTGCATAAAGAGTTGAAGTCCTCCTTGTGGAAGTCACTCTGGGACACTCAAGGTGTATATTCATGTTTGTATGCAATGGAAAATCCTTAACTTGTACAGACAAGTCGGCAAGACGTGATTGCAACATCTTCTACGTTATATTCTTCCACAGCTGCTGACGTTGATCCATAAAGACCACAGGTTTTCTGTCAACAATATCACAAGACATGGTTCTCAGTTCAGGCCATTTGTAGTCAGAAGTCAGGCTTTCATATACACAGCTTTTTATAGTACCATTTTGTCACTACTTATTTCATGCCCGTGTTATTTCAAAAAAGAGGGCAGGAAAGGTTTGGAGAATGAATTCTTTGTTTTTTTTCCTCCATGTGTACCTCTCCCTCCCTTTTATATTCATTTATCAGACTCCTTGGATCTCCCGCTTCTAGTTTTCTGACCTTTATGATTTCAATTGGAAAATCATGATTGCAATATTGAAGTTATATCACATCTAAAAAAAAATTCCCAGTGTTTCCGTGTGGTGCTGCACATGTTCATATAAAGCAGCTACTAGCATTTCCATTGTGAGCTATTCCATTGTTTTCTTTGTTTACAAAGAAAACCCTATGTTTGTTTGTGTGTGCTTTTGAGTTTAATAATGCCCCATGGTGTGGGGATGTTATATCCCTGGTTGCAATGCCTCACTGCGTGTGTGCGTGTGCGTGTGCGTGTGCGTGTGCGTGTGTGTGTGTGTGTGTGTGTGTGTGTGCTCAATGCCCGTCTGTGTGTGTCTGCCCGAGGTCTCTCCTATGTTGAACAGCAGGGTGTTCCCTCTGTTCAGAAGCTGCTTAATTCCCTGCAAGTGCCGGGAACCTTCCGGAAAGAGTCCCACTGCACTGTGGTAAATATTTACGCACTCCGCACCCTGATCCCAGACCTGCAATGATCAGAGCTCAAACATTAAAAGCAAGCACCGTAGTCAAACATCACGACATTCACTTTGCTGGCTCTTCACTTCAACACCAATGACTGTTTCCTGGACACAGATCAAACCTAGTATCAACCTAATACATCCTATTTAAGGGGATCCGTAATTAAAACACTTTTTAAGTTAAGAAGGTTCACCTGTATCTTGGAAACAAAACTCCTTTCAGGCTTAGTTATGTAATAGACAGTGCTGTTACTTCAATTCCAAAAGACCAATGTACTAATATATATAGACCAGACCAATATATAAACTAGATATTTATATACAGTGTGTGAGTATACTTGGGGAGAGAGAGATGTGTATATATGGCAATTCATTAAAAGGATTAGTCACTTCCAGAATAAACATTTCCTGATCATTTACTCACCCCCATGTCATCCAAAATGTTTGTCTTTCTTTCTTCAGTCAAAAAGAAATAAAGGTTTTTGAGGAAAACATTCCAGGTTTTTTCTACATATAGTGGACTTCAAGATCAGTGGGTGAAGGTCAACAACCATTTCAATGCAGCTTCAATGCAGCGTTAAAGGGCTCTACACAATCCCATCTGAGGAATAAGAGTCGTATCTAGCGAAATGATCTGCCATTTTCTAAAATTTCTACATTTATATTAGGCTGGCCCCTAATAGTCGACTAATCATTAGTCAACGAGGAGAGGCGTAGTCTACCAAAATTTTATTAGTCGCTTATTTGCAGAAAAAAAAAATTCCACAGAAAGTGGTGGTCGGCTGGTCTATGTGGTAATTAAGTACATCGGGCAGGACATCCAAATGCTTACCTATCATTCATCAAACTCAAATATGGCTTTTCAACTGAAATATATAAGTAGAAGTACATGGCTGCTTAATTTAATGTTAACCTAAAAAAATGTGTGCTCCTGAAGTGTCTGTACGGAATGTGAAGGCCGAGTACTGCATTACAGAAGGAGGCGCCAGTGCGGTCACTTGCTCTTAAAATACTCCTTTTTGGTCATACAGATAAAACTAATACATCTTTTGATTCTGTAAAGACTCTGTTTATTTGAGTGCACTCACAATGACAACGAAACGTTGTGCTTTTGTAAAATAATTAAAGCAAACAGGATGCACTTTCTGTCGTCTCTGTGAACTTAAGCTTCAAACTTTGAAACTCAGTGTATACTTGCCTTACAGACATTAAAAAAATATATCTATAGAGAGTGAAATGTCTACTTTTAAATGAACAAATTCCAGTAGAAAACAAATATTCTCAGATTATGTAATCCATGTGAAACATGCATACAGGTGCATCACTTCTGTGGAGAAGAGAAAATCTAATTTTTGTGTAGAGCCCTTTGAAGCTGCAATTTGGACCTTCAACCCATTGGCCACCATTCAAGTCCACTATATGGAGAAAAAGCCTGGAATGTTTTTTCTCAAATAACTTAATTTATTTTCGACTGAAGAAAGAAAGACATGAACATCTTGGATGACATAGGGGTGAGTACATTTTTAGGAAATTTGGTTTCTGGAATGAACTAATCTTTTAATATTTCATATCAATTTGTATATAAATAAATAGCTTTATTTGTCGAGCAGCGGTAAATTATGGTAATATAAAATCAGCCAGTTATTGCTGAATATTGCTATAAAAACAATTTATGATTATCCTGTTAATATATGTAAATTAAAAACTCAAATACCTACTTTATCTGACATCATTTTGTCCCCAATTTTTCTGATTAGTGAATGGTGCAGAAATCACACAGATTTAGTCTTTTCTAGCTTTTAATTGTTTCAACCTGGGCTTTGTGTCTGATAGCCTTTTTCCTACTCTTCTTTTCCCATCATACCTTGGCTTTCTGCATCACACCCAGTAAGGGATTCCCGCCTGCCATCTTTCATTTCCCTCATATTTTTGTGCTCTGTCATTTCTATTCCTCTCACGCTCTTCCTTGCATCTGCTCCTGCTGCAGCATGATCCAAGAATGCCGTAGGGAGCAGAGTCACAGACGCACGTGTTTGGGAAGCCTAATGCCGACAATTCACTGTAACATACTGTATGTTGAACACTTTTTGGTATACCTTGTGCCTTTCATGTTAAATTGCTTTTTATTTTGAAGAGCGGTGCTTGTTTGGATTGCCTTTTACCATTTATAATAATATTATAAGACATTACCAAATTTAATGCACATTTTAATGCATAGTACTGTCACAGGAAGGAGACAGAGACAAGGTTTGCTTCTAAACTGAAATTGGCCCCAGTTTGTTTGCCAAGTTAGATGTATGTCTCTGTGTTTGTTGCTAATTTTTCATCAGCTCCCATTCTTCACGGTGGGGAACAGCTAATAATGTCAGCCGAAGCCTGAAGCAAAATGACAATTCATCACCTAAAGAGTCCCTAAAGGAAAGAAAGAAAAGACATTTCACATGCAGGACAAATTTTTACTGAGCTTGTGGAAATAAAGGTGTCCCAAATGGATTCAACATTCTGTTAAACCTCCTGTGCCTCGTAATGTTAAGTACTAAAAGCGTAACGCTGAGAGGCTTATTATAGGGACAGACAAGATGCTTATCCCAGGCTTGGAATTAGTGCTGTCACTACGTTGCAGCGTTGTTCAGGCTGACCTGAGCCAATCAACTAACTGTGTGCCTTGTTGAGGCCAGACATCATCCAAGTCCCACCGTCACTAATGCGGAAGTCACTTTGGCTAAATCAGGTGGAAATACGGGTGCCTGGAATCTTTTTCCACTGCTGTGAAATGCACGCACGCATACACACACACACATCCTTATCAGAGGCTCATCATTGCATATCACTGCTGGCTACCCTGTTCCTTGGTATCTGTTGCTATGACAACATATAGCAACAGAATTCCATGTCTGCCAAGTTATGGGATGGTTGTTGGTGTTTTTGTTGCGGATCTGATTTATAAATGACTATAAACAAACAAAACAGTCTAGCAACAATCCTTATCATGATGTTTTTCCTTGTGATTATTTAATGCTACTGGTGCATAACTGCTGCTTGTTGGAACATTTCAACCCCCAGAATTCTGGGGAATGAGTTTAAATATGGTCAAATGTGTTTAACAGTGCTGTACAGTGGATTTTTAATGATCAGTGTAATGTTTATAAATATATACAATAGTGACAAAAACATTTATAGTGTTACAGATTGCATTTATAGTTACACTACCAGTGTTTTTTTGACAACCATCTTAGATTTAGTCTTAGTCTTAGTCTTTTAGACTAAAATGCTTCTTAGTTTTAGTCAAATTTTAGTCACTTCTATATGTGATAGTTTTAGTCCAATTTTAGTCGACGAAAAGTCAAAAAGGTTTTAGTCTAGTTTTAGTCAAAAAAAGGGAAAAAAGTAGTCTTTTAACAAATTAATGTAGGTCAGTAAGTATTTTGCTGTTGGGTAGTGTCACTTATAAGTTCTGAAAATAGCAGATCTATAGTTCAACACAATGTGAGCTTCCGGATCGACTATTTTCACCAATAATTACAATAATGAAGGAATGTTTTAGAACATAAAAGACAAACAAGGATGGAATGCTAAAACGGCTTGCCATACTAGTATAGCAAAGAGTATTTAATGCTAAAACGGCTTGCCATAGCGTCAGATACTTTTGAAGTTTTAATTGGCATGCACAATAAGCGGAAATGTCATGCATTTTAAACGTCTGACGGACCACCCACTAACATTTTCGTCTATTCTCATCTTGTCAACGAAAACTCACACACGTCTCGTCATGTTTTAGTCATCAACGAGCCATTTTTATCTCGTCATCATCTCTTTATCGTCATGAAAAAAAGTGGCGTCAACGAAATGATTTCGTCATCGTCATCGTTGACGAAAACAACACTGTACACTACCAGTCAAAAGTTTTTCATGTTTTTTTAAAAGAGGTCTCTTCTGCTCACCAAGCCTGTTTTTATTTAATGCAAAAACAGTTGAGTGCACTCACAATGACAACGAAACGTTGTGCTTTTGTAAAATAATTAAAGCAAACAGGATGCACTTTCTGTCGTCTCGGTCTCTGTGAACTTAAGCTTCAAACTTTAAAACTCAGTGTATACTTGCCTTACAGACATTAAAAAATATATCTATAGAGAGTGAAATGTCTACTTTTAAATGAACAAATTCCAGTAGAAAACAAATATTCTCAGATTATGTAGTCCATGTGAAACATGCATGCAGGTGCATCACTTCTGTGGAGAAGAGAAAATCTAATTTTTGTGTAGAGAATGAGTTTAAATATGGTCAAATGTGTTTAACAGTGCTGTACAGTGGATTTTTAATGATCAGTATAATGTTTATAAATATATACAATAGTGACAAAAACATTTATAGTGTTACAGATTGCATTTATAGTTACACTACCAGTCAAAAGTTTTTCATGTTTTTTTTTAAAAGAGGTCTCTTCTGCTCACCAAGCCTGTTTTTATTTAATGCAAAAACAGTACAGGTTTGAAATATTTTTTTACTATTTAAAATAACTGCTTTTTATTTGAATATATTTTTAAATGTAATTTTTCCTGTGATCAAAGCTAATTTTTCAGCATCATTACTCCAGTCTTCTGTGTCATAATCCTTCAGAAATCATTCTAATATGTGGATTTGCTGTTCAAGAAACATTTTTATTATTATTCTCAATATTTAAAACAGTTGAGTACATTTTTTAGTACAGGACTCTTTGATGAACAGAAAGATCGGCATTTATCTGAAATAAAAGCTTTTGTAGCATTATACAATACACCATTCAAAAGCTTGGAGTCAGTGTATATTTCTTTTTTGGGGGTAAAGAAATTATAGAAATTAATACTTTTATTTAGCAAGAGTGCCATAAATTGATCAAAAGTGATGACAAAGACAGTTATAATGTTACAAAAGATTTCTATTTCAGATAAATGCTGTTCTTCTGAACTTTCTATTAATTAAAGAAATCTGAAAAAAAATTCTACTTAGCTGTTTTCAACATAATAATATTTTTTTTTTAAATTGAGCAGCAAATCAGAATATTAGAACAATTTCAGAAGGATCATGTGACTGGAGCTAAAAATTCAGCTTTGAAATCAAAGGAGTAAATTACATTTTAAAATGCATTCAATTAGAAAACATTTTTAAATTGTAAAAATATTTACAAATTTTTATGTTTATGCTGTATTTTGGATCAAATAAACGCAGGCTCGATGAGCAGAAAAGACTTCTTTACAAAAACATAAAAAAAAATACTGTTCAAAAGTGCCCTAAAAAAAATCAGGATTTCCACAAAAAATATTAAGCAGCACACAGATCCTGCATACCTTTTCTCTTTTTCTGTGCTGATTGTGGGGGGAAATCTGCAGAATGGGTTAAAGTATTGTATGTGTTAAACTCATGAGGATTCAACATGATAAATTTAACCAAAATTGGCCAAAATATTTAATGAAAGAAAAATAAAGAGTTGGGTGATGTTTGTATAACATGAATGATTGCCATGTGAATTCTGCTAAGGTTTCTGTAGACTTATTGCAGGCCTATAAATACTGAATTCCTAAAGATGACATTAAAACCAAACAAAAAAAAATATATCACTAAACGAACATGTCAGAGCAAAGCATTCCAAGGTCAAGACGTACAGTGATAGTGAGCAGGCAACTGGATCTAATTTTGTTCCTCTTTCCCTGTTTGCCTGTTCGCATGGTGTTTGACTGTGGAAATTAAGCGGCAAAGATTCCTGTACGGTACAAACCATAGAAGCAAGCACTAAAATAGTGTTCCTCAGAAAAGAGAACCTGCCACTTTTGTAACTTGTGTTTAGAATCAGATTAGCCTGCTGTTCAAATAATATAAGGCTGTAATGTTCCCGAAAATATGCATCAAAAAATGATTCGTTCTTTTTTTGTTCGCTTTAAGAAGTAAAAAGCACTTGTGCACGAATGCTTAGAAATGGCACTGTGCAGCAGTACTTGCTATGATAATTTGGCCATTACTTTATAAAGGCACATTTTTGCCTGAGAGACTGTTCTTTCCTGCAGAGCAAGCTAACTCAATAATCCATTTATTTTAAGGGCTTAGGGGCATGATCCAGCCCTCTGATTGCTGCTGCCTGCCGCTCGCTTTGTGTTTTCCACAATTAAGTTTTGTGTATGTGCGTCCCCTTCAAACAGGAAGCACTGTGGAGTACTGCGGAGCTCCCAAACTTTTACAGCTTAACTGCTTCATTAATTCTTTAATCAGACACATTTAATTGAGTCTTGCTTTGAGTGATGTCACGCCAAGAGAGAATGTTTTTCCTCTGCGTGTTTGTGTATGTTTGAGACGACCTTTCATATGACCTCCCTTTGGAGGAACTGCCCATACATGGCTTTTTGGCAAGTGTCGTGTTAGCAATTTCTAAGTTTAGATGCTTCATTATGAAGCCGAGTGCTGATGTTGATAAGAACCTACTTCTGGAATTTGTGTGTATTTGTGTGTGTGTGTGTGTGTGTGTGTGTGTGTGTGTGTGTGTGTGTGTGTGTGTACCTGGTATTCATCACGTTGTGGGGACCAAATGTCCCCACAAGGATAGGAATACCAGTAGATTTTGACCTTGTGGGGACATTTCTCAGGTCCCCATGAGGAAACAGGCTTATAAATCATGCACAATGAGTTTTTTTGAGGAAGTAAAAGTGTGCACAATCTCCTGTGAGGGCTAGGTTTAGGTGTAGGGTAGGTGTAGGGCGATAGAAAGTACGGTTTGTACAGTATGAAAACCATTACGCCTATGGAATGTCCCCATAAAACATGTAAACCCAACGTGTGTGTGTGTGTGTGTGTGTGTTTTTGTGTGTTTGTTTGTGTTTTAGCGTCCATGCAACTATTGAGCTCACCCACAGTGGCTTTTAATCATGATAAAACACATTTCAGCAAGTCCACCTACTGCATAATCAACATTTACGACACCTCGTAAGATCAGGATTCATTTTTACTCCTTTCCCGTGCGCACCTCCATTTCAGACCTGTCTGAACAGAAAGGTGGGTCTTCGATCAATGGCGTTCGCCAAATTGGCTTGATGAGTTTCATTCCGGCATCCACCTGTTTCATCTGCCCCTATGCCCACATACTAGAGGAAGGGTATAGTGTGGAAATAAGATCTTTCTTCTCTCCGCTAAAACTCACCCAGGGCTGCCACTTTTCCTGCTGGCTCATTTCAACGTGATAAATGTCATAGCAAAAACTCCATGTCAAAAAAAAAAGCGTTTTGTTATGGGTTTGGCAGATTTGTCTGTTGTTGTCAGGCTGAACTCATCTTCACCTCATCCAGCTCTCTTGGACACTTCTGTGTTGTTTATTCTAAGAATAAGAATTGTTTTATTTGCTTCAGTCATGCAGTAGAGTTTGGCCTTGGTTGTGCACACAAGACAACATAATACAGTACAACACCTGGAGTTCATTATAATAAAACTAGACAAATGTCAGCCAAAACATGGGCAAAGTGATTGTCACTCTTTCACCTCATCTGGTTTGAGTTGGGCCGGTGAAAGCAGACATTTCAGTAGGAGGCAGTAGTTTATTGTAGTTTGTGTTGTCTGTTGGCAGTTGTGTGAGTGTGTTGGTTCAGACAGGGAAGAGCTCATGCCAGGCCACTAAACACAGGAACCTACACACTGCCAGTGCATTATGACATCATTGCTCTGCCTCTGATTGGACGGAGGATAAGGGAAACCCCAGAGCTGATTGGGTGGAGTCATAACTGCCTGTTGGTGGTTTTTTCTTTTCTTTTCTTTTTCTTTTTTAAATGCAATTGGGGTTTGTAACTATTTTCAGATGCCTTAGAGAACTTGTTTGCTTATTCTTCTTGAGAGCGTGTTTTCTTGGGCACAGTAGGGGAGTTCTTAGTTTTTCTAACTTTAATTACAATAACCACTTTTTAATTGGTAAACTTATGAGCATTTAGATCTTTATGTGCCAGGATTTCCTTATGGAATATCGAGGAATTTTAAGAAAATTCTATAGAGAAAGATTTGTTTTTAGTACCAAGGCTTAAAGTTAATTTCCAGAACAAACATCTACAGATAATTTACTCACCCTCTTGACATCCAAGATGTTCCTTTCTTTCTTTCTTTCTTTAGTCGTAAAGAAATTGTTTTTTCAGAGAAAACATTTCCGTTTCAATGCAGGTGCAAAGGGCTCTAAACGATCCCAGCTAAAGAAGAAGGGTCTTATCTAGTGAAACGATTGGTCAGTTTCTAAAAAGAATTACAACTTATATACTTTTTTAAACCTCAAATGCTTGTCTTGTCTAGCTCTGTGTGAACTCGATAAATGAAGTGCATTTTGCATAAAGTTATCTGCCAGCAAACCCAGAAAACAAGAATAAATATCTTACATAATCTAGTAAATGCTTCTTCATTTAAATTTTTTTTTTAGAAATTTTTACTAAAACAAGACAAAAATACTAAGTAGGATAAGTCTTTTTTTTATGGTGTATTGTTGAGCCTCGAGTTAGTCAAACTAAAAATTATTCAGACACCAGATATAATTTTTGATATTTTTTTACTAGTGGGTGCAGGACACTATAGTTCATTTATGTAAGTGAGGATAGCAAAATAAAGTTACATATTAAATTAAAAAAATTAAATGTGACATATTATACCCCCAAATTCTTCATGCTGTGGACTACCAGTAAAATTGATAAAAATTTGGGACCAAAAATTTGATTTGACACTTTGACTTGACCATGTTTTGTTACATACCTTTTTATCAAAGTTATCTAAAAATATCAAGATGAATTTGTTCTGACACAGTTTAACTCTTGAGCTCTTGTCATATTTTAACAAACAAACTGTGGTAATGTGAGACATTTTGAAGGTGTCTGAATACATTTTGGTTTGACTGTAATTCATTTGTGATTATCAAGATGATTTTGTTCTGGCACAGTTTAACTCTTGAGTTCTTGTCATATTTTATTACCATTTTATAAACTATAGCGAATAAACTGATAATGCGAGAAATTTTTCAGGTGTCTGAATAAATTTTGGTTTGACTGTATGTTCAGTTGTAAAATGTTCCTTCATCTGGAAATTTTCTGAGCGCAATCTGCAAACAAAACGTCTTTATCCAGTAATCATGAACAAAAAAGTGTGAATCTTAAAGTTTGTTTAATCAATCTGTATACGTTTCTCATGCTGACTGTCTCCCTTCTGTCTCTCATAGATGTTTGTGGTTAATAAGGCTGATGAGACCAGCTGCTCCCTGCATGAGTTCACCATCACCGGCTCAACCTATGCTCCGGAGGGAGAAGTGTAAGAGCAAACAAACACACTCGGAGCCCTTGATCCTTCCCGAAACTTCTTGTCATTTTTACCTCTTCCAAATAATCTAATGCTCATTCTGGATACTTGTATTTACATCCCTTCATCTTGAAATAACTGTCTCTCCCTTAGGCTGAAAGCTGACAAGCCAGTGCAGAGTGGAGAATATGATGGTCTGGTGGAGCTGGCTACTGTCTGCTCCCTGTGCAACGACTCCTCGCTGGACTATAATGAGGTCAGCGGTGTGTGCATGGATCTTCTCCATCTAATACTCCGATGCCACATTTACCCTTCTAAGTTTAACAAAGAGTCTCATTCAGTCTTTTGAGTCTGTCCTGCTCTCATTGCTGAAGTGTTAACCATGCACCCTCTGTCTCTCTGTCTAATTTGCTTGTTTTGCACATTTGGCTTGCATTTCTCACCTCTGTGCCATTGCCATGGTATCATGGTTTCTGCATTGCATAATATCATGCTTATTCCGTGGTTGTCAAGTAGGGTAAAGGACAGTGCAAGTTAGGACAAGCCGAAGAGCTTTAAAGCGTGCTTTATTGTTGAAGGCACCCGATCCAATTTTACAGAGTTAAAAGACGCCACACGAGTAATAGTAAAGTGTTAAAGGCGGCCATATCAACAGATAGTCTTATCAGTGTATTCTGAACATGTTTTTAATGTGATAAATTATCACTACCTAATTAAATGTCATGTTCCAACACCACAGTAACCTGCTTCCTGGAATAATGCAAATATTTCCACAGAGAGTGACCAGCATCCTTATAGTGAACTGTGAACTTCGGAGATCTAATAAACCATTATAGATGTTAACACAGGAGCTATGTGTTTGAGTAACAGTGTTAGGTTGGGTCTTTTAAAGAACACACTCATCCACCGTTTATGATCATTGGGTGTAGCCTTTATAGTTACATACAGGTTTCCCACGGTTTTGGGAAGACCATGAAAATAAATAAAGACATTTCTATTGTAACCAATAGAAAAAAGCTTTAAAGCAAATAATGTACATATATACTTAACAATTCTAAAATAATAAACAATATATATATGTGTATATGTATATATGTATATGTGTATATATATTTTTCCTCTGATGCAAAGCTGAATTTTCATCAGCAGTTACTCCAGTCTTCAGTCTCACATGATCCTTCAAAAATCATTCTAATATGCTGATTTATTCTTAGAATTATTAGAAGTTGGCAACAGTTGTATTGACAATGTTTTGGAACCTGTGATACTTTTTTAAAAATTAAAAAAAAAAAAAGCATATAATCAAAATATAAATCTTTTCTAACAATATAAATCACATCCTTGCTAAGTTTGAAATTAAAAGTATTAATTTCTTTCAAAAAAGAATAAAAAAAAATTGACCCCAGACTTTTGAGCAGTAGTGTATATTGTTAGAAAAGGATTTTTTGACATTGAAGACTGGAGTAATGGCTGCTGAAAAGTCAGCTTTGTCATCACAGGTTAAACAAGTTATATGTGACCCTGGACCACAAAACCAGTCATAAGGTTAAATTTGACAGAACTGAGATGTATACATCATACGAAAGCGCTCAGTAAATAAGCTTTATATTGATATATGGTTTGTTAGAATAGGACAATATTTGGCCGAGATACAACTATTTGAAAATCTGGAATCTGAGGGTGCAAAAAATCAAAATACTGAGAAAATCACCTTTAAAGTTCTCCAAATTAGGTTCTTAACAATGCATATTACTAATCAAAAATTACATTTTGATATATTTACAGTTGGAATTTTACAAAAAATCTTCATGGAACATGATCTTTACTTAATTTCCTAATGATTTTTGGCATAAAAGAAAAATCAATAATTTTGACCCATACAATGTATTTTTGGCTATTGCTACAAATATACCCCAGCGACTTAAGACTGGTTTTGTGGTCCAGGGTCACATATAACAAAACCCTGGCATTTTTTCTCATTCAGTCATGAATCCTACTGAATCCTAATTCAGTAATTAAGAAGGACTGAAAAATTCATGAAAATCAACTAATCTAATATGTTGGAGCCCTATATAGAAATGTAAATATTATAATAGGACATGCTTTGTTGCTGCACTTACCAGAGATATATGAGGTTAGATCTTACATACTCCACTGCTTCCATGTGACATTTAATGTGCACTGTAACAATCATTTCTGAAGTGAGTGCATTACTCCAGGCTTCTGTTTTGAATGATTATGCAAGTGCTGTATGCTTCATGTTGTTTGGGCTAATAGAGCACTGAATGTTTACTCACTTGTGTGCTTATGTTGTCCCACAGGCCAAAGGAGTGTACGAGAAAGTGGGTGAAGCCACGGAAACTGCGCTCACAACTTTAGTGGAGAAGATGAACGTATTTAAAACAGACCTTTCCGGACTCAGCAAAGTGGACCGAGCTTCTGCATGCAACTTGGTAAGAAGGGAGCCAAGGGGTGCACCAGGATATGAGAGAGAGCGATAAAAGGGAACATAACGGGAAGTGATGAAAAACGATCAATAGAGGGATGGATAGATGAGGCTTCAGAAGAAATATGAGAGCTCCTGAAGTTTGGCCAGTGTTGCAAGACAGGATATTTAAAAGAAATGGGACGTCTTTAATGTATTCTTTATATATAAAGTATACAATTGAGGTCAAAAGTTTACATACACCTTGCAGAATCTGCCATGTGTTAATTATTTTACCAAAATAAGAGAGATCATACAAAATGAATGTTATTTTTTATTTAGTACTGACCTGAATATGATATTTCATGTAAAGGATGTTTACATGTAGTAAAAACAGTTTAATTTTGAAAAATGATCCTGTTCAAAATTTTACATACACTTGATTCTTAATACTGTGTTGTTACCTGAATGATCCACAGCTGTGTTTTTTTGATTAGTGATAGCTGTTTATAAGTCCCTTGTTTGTCCTGAACAGTTAAACTGCACCCTGTCCTTCAGGT
Source organism: Garra rufa (assembly GCF_049309525.1). Lineage (NCBI taxonomy): Eukaryota > Metazoa > Chordata > Actinopteri > Cypriniformes > Cyprinidae > Garra > Garra rufa. The sequence continues at coordinate 33,514,153 of NC_133365.1, read as the reverse complement.
CCCACAAATACTTTTTTGTGTATTTGAACCCTTTCCAACAATGACTGTATGATTTTGAGATCCATCTTTTTACACTGAGGACAACTGAGAGACTCATGCAACTATTACAGAAGGTTCAAACACTCACTGAGCTGGGGGTGAAAGCATTTTGAATTTGAAGATCAGGGTAAAATGAACTTATTTTGTCTTCTGGGAAACATGTAAGTATCTTCTGTAGCTTCTGAAGGGCAGTACTAAATTAAAAAATATATATATTTAGCCAAAATAAGAAAAATGGACACATCTTCATGCTGTTCAAAAGTTTTCACCCCCGGCTCTTAATGCATCGTTTTTGCTTCTGGAGCATCAGTGAGTGTTTGAACCTTCTGTAATAGTTGCATACGAGTCCCTCAGTGTGAAAAGATGGATCTCAAAATCTTACAGTCATTGTTGGAAAGGGTTCAAATACACAAAAATGCTGAAAATCCAAAAGAAATGTGTCTGTGGGACCTGAAAGATTTTTCTGAAGAACAGCAGGCAGTTTAACTGTTCGGGACAAACAAGGGACTCATAAACAACTATCACTAAAAAGAAAAACAACAGCATATTAAGAATCAAGTGTGTGTACACTTGAACAGGGTCGATTTTATAAATTCAACTGTTATTTTCTCTTGTGGACTATGTAAACGTCTTTTATGTGAAATATCTTATTCAGGTCAGTACTGAATAAAAATAACATGTATTTTGTATGATCCCTCTTATTTTAGTAAAATAATTTACATTTTGCAGATTCTGCAAGGTGTGTGTAAACTTTTGACCTCAACTGTATACACACACACACACACACACACACACACACACACACACACAACATAACAGTGGAGCCCTAGTCAAAAACATGTCCAGTGTCATGATATTGACTTCTATGTGTGCAATCCATCAGTATAAACAAAATTATAGTGACTGAAACCCTAAAAACACACTGGGAAATGTCTCTGTTTTAGACACAAACACTCTTAAGAAGTTACTAAACTTTATGCATCCATACTGATAGGTGTGGATAAAACAAAAACATCAAGAAACTTGCTGTGTACACCTTGTGCAAGCCATATTAAATGGCTGGTTAATTCTCAGTAGTTAGAGAAAGACTAAGAAAAAGGCTTGAGGTTTGTGTACGCTTGTGGATGTTTATAGAAACCAGTCACACGTCCCAGACTGCTGCATGAAAGCTGGGAACAGTGGACTGGTCTTGATCCGTCTCTTCCTTTTCCCTATGGGAAACATTTTTCTCTGAAAGAGTGAATGACCAGCACTGCTGTCTTTATTCTACTGACCCCTGAATCCTTCTCCTCTCCAAAAAAGAATCTTCTGTGACACAGACTCCCAGAGGCAAAGCATAATATTTAGATAACCAGGCGAGTTTATGAAGAGGTTAGCTAAACTTTCCACTCCAATCCAAAATTTCACTGGCCTGTGAAACCAAAAGAGATGTTGCTTCTGTCAATACGTATTGACTGCAGACTTTCAAAGATGACTGGTCGTTCGTTGGATGGGCGCATGGATGGATGTAAGGGATGGATGGATTTTTTTTTCATAAAGAGTTAGAAGATAGAGAACACAGAAACCCTAGTAAGGAGTGACGTCATGTTGTTCTCTGGGGAGCTGGGAAGAGGAGACACGGTTTTCCTCTCACACATGCCTGCCTTATTTAAACATTTGTAGAACTGAGTACTGATCCTAATTTTAAAGAGAGCCACAAACAGAGACAGCAACCAGAGACATAGCATGTTGTACATGACTTAGGTAAGGTAGGTAGGAAAGCATAAATGCTCTGTTCTCATGTGCTGGAGATGGTTTCCACCTAGTGGCAAAATAATTCCCTTGCCTCATTAAATTTTTGTCCTGTATATCTGAATTGCATTTTTTTTATTTTGTTTTTAAAATTGAATACAAATTGAATATTTATTTATTTATTTACTGTTTTATTCATTTATTAAATTTTTCTAGAATTATGTATACTACTGTTTGGGGTCAGTATGACTTCTTTATTTTTTAATGTTTTTTAAAGACGTGTCTTCTGCTCACTAAGCTTGCATTTATTTGATCCAAAGTACAGCAAAAACAGTACAATTTTGAAATTATTTTTGCTATTTAAAATAACTATTTTCTATTTGAATATATTTTAAAATGTATTTATTCCTGTGATGTCAAGCTGAATTTTTAGCATCATTACTCCAGTCATGATCCTTTAGAAATCATTATTCTCATTTGCTGCTCCAAAAAACATTTTCATTAGTATTATGTTGAAAACAGCTAAGTAGATTTTTTTCAGGTTTCTTTGAATAGAAAGTTCAGAAGAACAGCATTTATCTCAAATAGAATTCTTTTGTAACATTATAAATGTCTTTATCATCTCAATTTAAAGCATCCTTGCTAAATAAAACTATAAACTATCGGTAACACTTTAGAATAGGGAACACTTATTCAGTATTAACTATGACTTTTCCCTCAGTAAATTCCTAATTTGCTGCTTATTAATGGTAAGTAAGGTAGTTGTTAAGTTTAGGTATTGGTTAGGATTAGGGAGGTAGAATAAGGTCATGTAGAAATTAATAAGGCATTAAAAGTTGCCTAATTAGTACTAATAACTGGCTAATATTCTAGTAATATGCATGCTAATAAGCAACTAGTTAAGAAACCGTAAAATAAAGTGTTACCAAACTATCTATAATTTCTTTCCCAAAAAATAAATAAAATCATACTGACTCCAGGCTTTTTAATTGTATTGTGTATAATGTTACAAAAGCATGTTATTTTAGATAAATGCTGATTGTTAGATCTTTCTATTCATCAATGATCCTAAAAAAATGTACTCAACTGTTTTAGATTTTGATAATAATAATAAAAATGTTTCTTGAACATCAAATCAGCATATTAGAATGATTTCTGAAGGATCATGCGACTCTGAAGACTAGAGTAATGATGCTGAAAATGTAGCTTTGATCACAGGAATAAATTACATTTTAAAATAAATTCAAATAGAAAGTAGTTATGCTAAATAGTAAAAATATTTCACAATATTATTGATTTTGCTGTCTATTGGATCAAATAAATGCAGGCTTGGTGAGCAGAACATTAAAAAATATTACTGTTCAAAAACCTTTGTCTGGAAGTGTATATGTAAAATGTTTATGGATGCGATTAATCCATTTGACAGCACTATTTGTAATCTTACAAGACATTTCTGTTCATCTGGAGATTCAGCTTTGCCATCACAGGAATAAATTACATTTTAAAATATATTCAAATACAAAAAGGTTTATTTCACAGTATTACTGTTTTACTGTATTTTTGATTCAATGAATGCTTTTAATGAGCAGAATCTTAAACTTTTGAGCTGCTGCTCTAATCTTTAACATTTGGCTAAACACTTTTTGTTGTTGTTGAGAAGACTGATGCAGTGTTCCAAAGAGCCTGTCAATTACTATGTGTGAAACTCCTGTTCAGCCACCTGGGCTTGACTGCTGACTACAAACACTGCTCTCTGTAGGCAACCCTAGAAAACAGCTGAGAATGACATCTTACCCAACACACACACAATGACAGCAGTGTTTCGCTTTTGTTTGATCTAACCCCACATTCTCTCTCTCTCTCTCTCTCTCTCTCTCTCTTTATCTCTGATTCTTTCCTTCAGATTATCAGAAAACTGATGCAGAAAAAATTCACACTGGAGTTTTCCAGAGACAGGAAGTCCATGTCTGTGTACTGCACTCCCAACGGCTCGAACTCTCAGAGCAAGATGTTTGTCAAGGTACTGCTAACTTAAACACCCATCTTAAAACATCTAACTTTTATAAATACTGTCAGTAAACTTTGCTGTATGCATCACACTTGCTTCTTTTTGTATACAGGGTGCGCCAGAGAGCGTGATTGACCGTTGTCAGTTTGTGCGTATTGGTAAAGACCGTGTCCCGTTGACCATGGCGGTAAAGGAGAAGCTGATGAGCACTATTAGAGACTGGGGGACAGGCAGGGACACACTGCGCTGCTTGGCTTTGGCCACACGAGACGCTCCCCCACTTGAAGACAAAATGGACCTGGAAAACTCTGTCAAGTTTGCAGAGTATGAGGTGAGAGAGTTCGGATGTGTAGAAACTTTATGAACATCTGTCCATATGGTTTACAACAATAGTTTTACCAGTTTTCTTGTTTGAAACTCAAGTCGCTATGTGTATTATTAACTACAATGACTCCAAAAGTATTTAAACACTTAAAGGCACAATATGTAACATAAATTTATTCAAACATCCAAAAAAACACTAGAACAGTGTTATGTAATTTTGTTGACTTGTGTACTTACTTTATCCCAAATGTTTCAAAGAATGTTTAAATCCAGAGAAATAAACCATTTTTAAATAGTGGCCCGTCCCTTGTCATTGCGTCTCCTGCAAGTGACACCACACACCCTCGGTTTCCAGTTTTATTTTGTAGAAAACACGCAAACACCAAAGACGCTTTAATATGTTATGTGTTTTATTAGACAGGTGATGAATGCACTGAGTGGCATTATAACAGAACTTTCAACACACTCAAATTAATCTAGTATGATAAGACAGCACTGCTTTACCCCACATACGCATGACTGGAAGGAACAGAAGCAGTTGACTGTGGCATAATAAAAGCTCTGCTGCTTTCAAACCATGTATTGCACTCGTCTCTCATTAGCAGTCGAGCCAGTGGCCTTGTTTTGCTTCCACGGCTTTCACTCCCACCTTGCTTCATACTACAGTGACTTTAATAAATCTTTAATACATTAGCTCATTTATGAACATGATTTCTGCCAGAGTACTGTCAAATTACATGGCCTGTGGGGATAACAACTCCTGTGATTGCATGCTCAATCATGGTGTCATCAAACTATGCCTTTGTTTCTTTGTTTGTTTTGAAACAGCAGTAAAAAATCACATACTGTGCCTTTAAGCAACAGATAATTTTTTTAGTTGTATATACAGTAAATTATATACATTTTAGATTTTTTTAAATGTATGTATCTGGGATAACATGCAAAATATGATTATCTATTTAGTCAAGTCTTACCTTCGTGGGCTGTGTGGGGATGTTGGATCCGCCCCGAAAGGAGGTGATTGGCTCAATTAAGCTGTGCAGTAAGGCTGGAATACGTGTCATCATGATCACGGGGGACAACAAGGGCACAGCTGTGGCCATCTGTAGACGCATAGGCATTTTCAGTGAGGATGAAGATGTGGAAGGAAGAGCCTACACCGGCAGAGAGTTCGATGACCTGACTCCAGAGGTCCAGCGAGAAGCTGTGAAAAGGGCACGGTGCTTTGCCCGTGTCGAACCTGCACACAAGTCAAAGATCGTCGCTTATCTGCAGTCCTTTGATGAGATCACAGCAATGGTAAGATATAGTGGTTAGTGACTGTTCCTAAGAATGTAGGAAAGTTCCTAAAACTGTTGAAACACCGAAAGAGGGCCTAAAATAATCACCAACCACTAAATTCTAGTAAAAATTGGCTTAAAAAAAGTGAAAGGCAACTATTAGTTAGTTACTATATTAGGAGCTGCAGCATAATGTAACAAATTATTTAACTGAATTTTAAGAAGGATAGTCTTTTAAGAAGGATAGAAAAAACTTTTGGACTTAAAGGAGTAGTTAACTTCCAGAGCAAAAAATTTACAGATAATGAACTCACCCCCTTGCCATTCAAGATGTTCATGTCTTTCGTCATAAAGAAATAGTTTTTTGAAGAAAACATTTCAGGATTTTTCTCCATATAATGGACTTCTATGGTGCCCCTGAGTTTGAACTTCCAAAATGCAGTTTAAATGCAGCTTGACAGGGCTCTAAATAATCCCAGCCGAGGAAGAAGGGTCTTATTTAGCAAATAATATATATATATATATATATATATATATATATATATACTTGTATACTATATATATACTTTTTAACCTCAATTGGTCGTCTTGTCTACCTCTGCGTCAACTCTGTGTTTTCCGTTTAGTTAGGGTATGTCAAAATACTCCCATCTCATTTTCTCCTCTAACTTCAAAATCATCCTACATGGCTGTATTACCTTTTTTGTAAAGGGCATTTTACCTTTTTTTGCATGTTTACTTTGTAAACACTGGGTCGGTATACTTTGCAGCGATGAAGGACAACTTTGAAGTTGAAGGAGAAATAAGTTGGGAGTTTTTTAACGTACCCTAACTGTCATGAAGTGATAAATGAGCGTTTGAGGTTAAAAGTATATAAATTTTACATTTTTAAAGAAAATAACTGATCGTTTCGCTACATAAATCCCTTCTTCCTCCATGCATTTAAACTGCATTTTGGAAGTTCAAACTCGGGGGCACTATAGAAGTCAACTATATGAGAGAAATCCTGAAATGTTTTCCTCTAAAAACATTAAAAAAAAACATTGCTTTACGACTGAAGAAAAAAAAAACCATCAAGGATGACAAGTGGGTGAGTACAATATCTAAATTTTTGTTTTGGAAGTGAACTACTCCTTTAAGTTAATTTTTTTCTGCACGAAAGCCTTTCTGAATTGTATTGTAGCATGAGAAAATCCATGGATTTAAAAAGATAGTTTACCCAAACATGAAAATTTTGTCATTAATTACTCACCCTCATGTCGTTCCAAACCCGTAAGAGCATCATCCACCTTCTCAACACAAATTAAGATATTTTTGATGAAATTCGAGAGCAGTGCAACTACCAGCAGTGTTTCCCACAGACTTGCATTCTATGTGTGCCAGGGCTTCCCATGTGGGATATATACTGCTCAAAAAAATAAAGGGAACACTATTGTGTACATTGTGTTGTTTCAGTGTTCCCTTTATTTTTTTGAGCAGTATGTATACCGGCTCACATTTACAGCTCTGTGTTTGCTGTGTAAAACCATCAGTCGTTTTTCGTGTTGGTCTGAATGATACTGTGGCGGGCCGCCACAAATAAATCAGTGTATGGGAAACACTGACTATGTTCAAGGCCCAGAAAGGTAGTAAAGGCATCATAGTCCATGTGACCTCAGTAATTCAACCGTAATATGAAGCTACGAGATTTTTTTTTTTGAGCAAAGAAAACAAATATAAGAAAACTATGTGTTTTCATTAGAGTTCCACAACATGTGCGTATGGTGCTGCTGATGTAGAACCCGGATGTGTTACGCATTTTTTTCAGTCAGAGGAATGTATATGAGTCCGTTGTGGTACTCACATGAATGCATGCTGAAGACTCACGCAAAAGAGAAGAAATTGTTGAATAGCCGTTACTTTTCTTTGCACACTAAAAGTTTTCTCGTAGCTTTATAACATTACATTTGAACCACTTATGTCACATGGACTATTTTAATGATGTCCTTACTACCTTTATAGGCCTTGAATATAGTAGTTGCATTGCAGTCTATGCAGGGTCAGAAAGATTTCATCAAAAATATCTTAATTTGTCTTTCAAAGATAAACCAAGGTCTTGTGGGTTTGGAACGATCTGAGGATGAGTAATTAATAGCAGAATTTTCATTTTTGGGTTACCTATCCCTTATAGTATTAACCTTACATTTAACATTAACATGATTGGATAATCTAATTGCTATACTTTTGGTTTGAGTTAAAGAAAATATTCTTCATTACCACCAACGAATGACTTTAAATACAGCGTGTCATCGTAGTTGGCCTGATAATATGAATGAGGGTGGCAATTATACAATCAGAGAGCTGAGAGGATCATATGAAGGATGAAGTCTCTGATTCTTCTCTCCAGTCTCTTAGCAATAATGTAATATTCTGCAGCACCTACATGCCTCAGAAATAGACAGCCTTGTCTTGTATGCTGTTTGTCCCTGCTGGAGTTACAGTATGAGAGCATGTCAGTGCTCTTCCTGTTCACACGCTGTCGCCTCCAGCTCTGTTGTATGTATATGTCTGTTTGTCATTTGGGGACTTGAGGTATTTCCCAGACACCAGTGTGCATGACAGCGGCTACTTTGCTTTCTGTAGAACATGAAAACAAGGATTTCCTCATCCTCCGCTTGACTCTTGTTTAATCCACAGCCTATATAAAAAAATTTAATAAGAGCAAATATTATTTACCTTTGGATCATTAGGTCTCTTCATAAGCTTAATATTTGGCCCTGGACCACAAAACCAGTCATAAGTCACACGGGTACATTTGTAGTAATAGACAACAATACAGTCTATCGGTCAAAATTTTCTTGATTCAATTCGAGGTTGGTTTTTCTTTTATGCCAAAAAAAATTAGGACATTAAGTAAAGATCATGTTCCATGACGTTATTTTGTAAATTTGCTACCGTAAATATATAAAAACTTAATTTTTGATTAGTAATATGCATTGCTAAGAACTTCATTTGGACAGCTTTAAAGGCGATTTTCTCAATTTTTTTTTTTTTTTTTTTTTTTTTTTTTTGCACCCTCTGATTCCAAATTTTCAAATGGTTGTATCTTGGCCAAATATTGTCCTAACAAACCATACATCAATGGAAAGCTTATTTATTCAGCTTTCATATGATGTATAAATCTCAATTTCCCAAAATTTTCCCTCAATTTTCCCTTTAATAAGCTTCACCCCTTTTTGTTACTATTAAAGGTTGTATCAGCGATTTCTAGCCTGAAACATAAAGCGTCAATTTCAGCTGACCTTTCATCACGATCCGCTCGCTGCCTGCCCCATAAATTGTCTGTGAAAAAAACGCGTCAACCTGACGGTGATTGGTTGGAACACTGTTTGTTTATGTGTGGAAAGGTTGGTAGTGCCGATTGTTTTTTTTTGGCATATCTCGGACCCTAGGCTGACCAGAGAGACGCGTTTTTTTCACAGACAATTTATGGGGCAGGCAGCGAGCGGATCGTGAAGAAAGGTCAGCTGAAATTGACACTTTATGTTTTAGGCTAGAAATCGCTGATACAACCTTTAATAACAGTTCATAAAGTGGAATCAATTAAGTTAATATTGTTTTCTTGAACGAATTGTGACATTTTAAACATTTTATCTGTGTTTTTTTGTAAATAAAATGTTAAATTGCACAGTAACATGATTAATACATAAATGAAATAGCTTCAGTTTATCTTGGAGCAAATGTATACTTTCATTTAAAAGTTTGGGGTTGGTTTATGTCTTTTATGCAAACACAAAAAAGGTTGCATTTATTTGATCAGACATATATTACAAACAATAATACTGTGAAGTGTTATTACAATTTAAATGAACTGTTTCCTAATGTAATATATTTTGAAATGCAGTTTATTCCTGTGATGGCAAAGCTGAATTTTTAGCAGCCATTGCTCCAGTCTTCTAAAATAATTTTAATATGCTGATTTGGTTTTTAAGAAACATTCCTAACTATTATCAGTGTTATAAACATTTCATATTTCTGGGGTAACCATGATACATTGTTTCAGTATTATTTTTATGAATAGAAAGTTAAAAAAAAAACTGTATTTATTTAAAATATAAATCTTTTATTATAATGTAAGTATCTTTACTGTTACTCTTGATTAGTTTAATGCATCCTTGCTGAATAAAAGTATTAATTTCTTAAAACTTTTAACTTCTTTAAATGATAGTGTGTTCTTACTGATGTTTAATCCTTAGCATTCAGATTTGTTTTAAGTGTATATTTGTGTAGTTTTAATTTACTTTTACGAAAGTTATCCAACACACATGACTTTTATAGATGTCTGTTATTAATGTCTGTTAACCCTTATCATTCACTCTGTTTCTTCCCATCTCACTTTCAGACTGGTGATGGCGTGAACGATGCCCCTGCCTTAAAAAAGGCTGAAATCGGCATTGCCATGGGCTCAGGCACAGCTGTAGCCAAGTCAGCCTCCGAGATGGTGCTCTCTGATGATAACTTCTCCACCATCGTGGCTGCAGTGGAAGAGGGACGAGCCATCTACAACAACATGAAGCAGTTTATCCGTTACCTCATCTCCTCCAACGTGGGAGAGGTGGTGTGGTGAGTGAGAGCCTGATTGGTGTATTGCTTCAGTTTCCCATCCACATTAACACTCACATGGGTTCCTTCTTTTTCCCCATCACAGTATTTTCCTGACAGCCATCCTTGGCCTGCCTGAGGCTTTGATCCCAGTCCAGTTGTTGTGGGTGAACCTGGTGACAGACGGTCTGCCAGCCACTGCTCTGGGCTTCAACCCCCCTGATTTGGACATCATGGACAAGCCTCCCAGAAACCCTAAGGAGCCTCTCATCTCCGGCTGGCTCTTCTTCAGATACCTGGCCATTGGAGGTTAGCCCAATGTCTTGGATATTGCATAAAATCCAATATTATTGATATTTTTTTTATATTAAGTGCACTTACAGATCTTCCCTGAAAACTGCAAGTCAGCTCTATGAAGCATTAAACCACACTGAGTTATTGTGCTCTTGTTTTTCTAGGATATGTGGGTCTAGGGACTGTCAGTGCTGCCACCTGGTGGTATTTGTTTGATGAGGATGGGCCACAGGTGACTTTTTATCAGCTGGTGAGTCAACAGCGAGATCGTATGTGATCATGGAACCATACTTGTAGCAATAGCCAACAACACATGATTGTATGGGTCAAAATTATCGATTTTTAAAAAAATCATTTGCAAGTAAAGATCATGTTCCATTAAGAAAGTTTGTAAATTTCCTACCATATATATATTAAAACTTAATTTCTGGTTAGTAATATGCATTGCTAAGAACTTCATTTGGACAACTTTAAAGGCGTTTTTCTTAATATTTAGATTTTTTTGCACACTCAGATTTTCAATTTTTTTTTAATTAGGCTAAATATTGTCATATCCTAATAAACCATACATCAAGGAAAGCTTATTTTTTTAACTTTCAGAGGATGTGTAAACATCAATTTAAAAAAAAATTGACCCTTTTGACTGGTCACATATATTTATGTTTAAGTTTGCTTATTACTAGGATCATTTCTCTTATGACGTACAAATAAAAAAATGAAAAAGTTAATTTAAGAAGTATTTTTATAAAATGATATACCAGACTTTAAGAAATATATTCTAAATGAGCTTAGACACAACAAATTAAAATAACTTTATTAATTACAAAAATGGCAGGAAAAATAACAGGATGCCTAACAATAGCGGTGGGCAATATGACCAAAATCTTTTCTCACGATATGAGTAATTTTATTTCACAGTAGCTATACATATAACAATATAGTTTTGTTTATGATATCAACATTTTTGATACCATAGAAATTTCATCATTCTTGTCACCGTTGCCAATATTACAAAAAACTAATACTAGCCTGAATAAAAAATAAAAAAACTCAAGCTCACTGAAGTCAAGTAAACAGTCAGCATTTAAATAAGAATAAGAAACTAATTACAAGCAATAGGACAAAAAACTACAGGACAACAAATAAATAAGAAATGCTACAAACATTTTATGAAGTAAACAAATGTATAAAACACTGCACATTCTTCACTGTGTAAATTAAATATATATTTCTTCGGTAACACTTTATTTTAAGGATCAGGAATTAGACAGTAATTAATGACTAATAACTGCATTTGTAAGTGACTAGTTATGGACTTGTATGCCATTACAAGCTATTTATAAGGCCTTTATTGGTTGTTGACTTATTTTTGTCTTATAGACCCTTTATACTGTACTTGTTTCTGTCCTAACAGTGTACTAATTAGCTAAACATAAAACAAACTTTCTTCTTATTTAAGTTATGAAAGTGATTAAATCAAGAGCAGTGAGAGATTTTCTTTCGTTTGTTGTTTGACAAACATGAATGACAGACAGCAGGAATATTAGACTGCTGTCACTTTAAGAGCTGCCCGGATCAAATATACAGTTACACACGTGTTTTCTTTCTCAGCTGTTTGCTTTCACTTAAGACCTAAAATTATTGTGTTCACAAGGATAGCAAAGATGGGCATTTTGACAAATACAAGTGTGTGTATTTAACCACTCAAGGCCTATAATGCGGCAAAAATAACCCTGTTTAATACTCCTGCACTCTATGAGCACCGTCTTTGCCTCTCTGACATTCGTTTCTTTTAAAAACAAAAGAAAAAGGAAAACAAATATTTCAGACTTTTGCATTTCATAATGGAAATATATATACAAAATGTGAACAAGAAAGTATTATAGAGTATTACATATTATAGCTGCATTCTAAAGTTAAAGAAATTCTAAATTAAGTTGTTTTCTTCAAGATGATTGGGATTGATTTGGAATAAACATCTCCGCCAAGGCTTACTGCCAAAATAACACATTTTAAACTGTTCTCTGAGTTTTTTTTTTTTTGTCTGAATATTTTAAAATAAAGACGCAGCTGTTCAGTGTCAGGGAGTTCAGATCTCACAGGATGATCTACACAGCTGCTCTTTCTGATATCATATCGGTTCCTCAAAGGTCACAAAGACTGTCATCAGCGGGTCAAATGATTTCCTGTCTTATTGCTCTTGCATCTGATATGGTGACTATATTAGATGCGCTAAAGCACAGCCTTTCTGTTTTATGGAGAATAAAGCCACTTAGAAAACAAACACTCGAAGATCCTCAAGATGACTTGTGATACTGTTCCACATTGACTCTAAACTGTCTTTTTCTCATCTGTAGCGGCACTTCATGCAGTGTACAGAAGAAAACCCCATGTTTCAAGGCATTGACTGTGAGGTCTTTGAGTCTCGTTACCCCACCACCATGGCTCTTTCTGTGCTTGTTACCATAGAGATGTTCAACGCTCTTAACAGGTAAGACCTGCTGCCATGGAGATAGCACTGCATCAACTGTGTTCTTTCAGTATGTCTAAGTAGTTACTGTAAAACACCTTTCAGATGTCTCATGAGCTGTGACAGTTCTTTAAGTTCATTTTCTTAAAAAAAATACTTTGTTTTTTCTTCTTCCGTTCTTCTCATTGTCATTTTTAATGTGCGCATAACTTAAATGACTATTTGGTAACTGGTATAAATGAGTCAATTAAGACCCAAAGCGTCTGTTTCTTCTCTCTTTCAGCCTGTCAGAGAATCAGTCTCTCCTGAGGATGCCACCCTGGGTGAATATATGGCTGCTAGGGGCCATAATCCTTTCCTTGTCTCTACACTTCCTCATCCTGTATGTGGAGCCTCTACCGGTGAGTGAAATGTACAGGGACATCTCTCTTTTCTGTCACTATTCACCTTATTTTTAATGTAAGAGAATTGTAACTTGAATGTGTGAGGCTTTCAGTTTTTTAGCAGTTCAAAAACAGTCTGTTATGCTGCCTGTTAATGCAAACTGGTATTTATCATATTATTTTACTTTATTACTGTAACCTTAAAGACACTAAATTTGTAGAACGAATAGTTTGCTGATCTATATTTTTCTAGTTATTTATCTGAATTTGAAGTCTTGCACATTCACAGAAAATAGTTTACTTTCACATTGCAAAATAAAGTATTTAAAGAGACTCAACCTAAAAAATTATTTACTAATTTAAACATTTACTACATTTATTTACTGTACCTTCATGTCACTCCAAATGTGACTTTGTTTTTTTTTATGTGGATTATGTACAGTTGAGGTCAAAATTTTACATATACTTTGCTGAATCTGCCAAATGTTAATTATTTTACCAAAATAAAAAGGATCATACAAAATGCTTTTTTAATTTAGTACTGACCTGAATAAGATATTTCACATAAAAGATGTTTACATAAAGTCCACAAGAGAAAATACTAGTTGAGTTTATAAAAATGGCCCCATTCAAAAGTTTACATACTGTACACTTGATTCTTAATACTGTGTTGTTACCTGAATGATCCACAGCTGATTTTTTTTTTTTTTTTTTAGTGATAGTTGTGTTGTTTATGAGTCCCTTGTTTGTCCTGAACAGTTAAACTGCCTGCTGTTCTTTAGACAAATCCTTCAGGTCCCACAAATTCTTTCTATTTTTAAGTATTTTTGTGTATTTGAACCCTTTCCAACAATGACTGTATGATTTTGAGATCCACATTTTCACAATAAGGACAAGTGTGATAATAATTATTATTACATTTATTATTGTTATCATCATCATAGTTATATTAAATGGGTTTCATAAAAACAATACAAAGTTACCATTGCAAATCTGCATTTATTTGATCCAAAGTACAGTAAAAACAGTACAATTTTGAAATATTTTTACAATTTAAAACAAATGTTTTCTATTTGAATCTATTTTAAAATGTAATTTATTCCTGTGATTTCCAAGCTGAATATTAACATCATTACTCCAGTCACATGATCCTTCAGAAATTATTCTAATATTCTGATTTGCTGCTCAAAAAACAATTATAATTATTATTTTTTGTTGAAAACAACTGAGTCAAAAAAATTTCAGGTTTCAGAAGAACATAATTTTTTAAATAGTAATCTTCTGTAACATTATAAATGTCTTTATCATCGCTTTTGATCAATTTAAAGCATCCTTGCTAAATAAAATGATTCATTTTTCTATCATTTCTTTAAAAAACAATAATGACTCCAAGCATTTGAATGGTATAGTGTGTAAAGGTACAAAAGCTTTGAATTTTAGATAAATGGTTATTATTTAAATATTTCTATTCATCAAATAATCCTGAAAAAAATCTACTGTTTGATATGTTTTTACTGTTTTAAATATTGAGAATAATAAAAAAAAATGTTTCTTGAACAGCAAATATTAGAATGATTTCTGAAGGATCATGTGACACTGAAGACTGGAATAATGATACTGAAAATTCCGTTTTGATCACAGGATTAAATTACATTTTAAAATATATTCAAATAAAAGCAGTTATTTTAATTATTAGAAATATTCCACAATATTACGGCGTTTGCTGTATTTTGTATAAAATAAATGCAGGATTGGTGAGCAGAAGAGAATAAAAAAAAAACATAAAAAATCTTACTGTTCAAAAACATCAAAAATATAACACCATCAGTTTACTGTTGATCATTTATGTTGCAGAATCAATGATTATAGTGTAGACCGAATCAATTATTATAATGATGTTTTTGCATTCATGCATGGTATTTACAGAAAATATGGAGCGAGAGGTACACTATTCTCTCTATTTTTCAGACCTCTCATTTCTCATTTTGTGTTCCCCAGCTGATCTTCCAAGTCACTCCACTGCATTGTTCCCAATGGATCGTAGTCCTCAAGATCTCAATTCCTGTCATCCTATTGGACGAGGCACTCAAATATATCTCCCGCCACCACTTAGAAGGTACAACCCACATACAGGAACATGTTTCCCTCTTTATTTGTAACTAACATGTCGTCTCTGTCAGTGCTTCTGTCTCTATTATATTGACGTTTTCTGTTTGTTTCTTCTAACCTGCTTCTCCTCCGGCAGTTTAACTTTCTCCTCTCATCTTTAAAAAGGTATTTCCTTTAACTACAGCCTGTCCAATTCAAAATCACCTTTATTGTTTTGGTCCTCATTTCCTGAAGGCACTATATAACTGCTCTCTCTTTCTGGGATCTGCAGGTGAAGAGGAGGAAAGGTACAGGAAGAGTCGGCAGCTGAAATTCTAGGACAACTTCCTCCAAACACACATGAACACACACGCCCACCCCTGCCTTTTTCCTCCGAGCTTTTAAGACTGCGCCCCGTTCACACACACTCACACACACATTTATCATCACTCCTCCTTCCGTGTCTTCGCTGCATGTCCAGCCACCACTAAAACAAGCAGGGCTTGTAGTTTATGTTACTGTGTGTGTGTGTTTGTGTGAGAGCAAGAGATTAGGTGTGCGCGTGTGTGTGTTTTGGCATGTGCATGGGCCTAATTCAATCAGGTCGAGCAGTTGTGACCATTTGTTTTCTTTTATCTTGCTTTTTAGCTTTCATATCCTTGCTGTACATATTAGGGCAGTTTCTGGTGGGCTTGAGGGAGCCGAAGAGGGTTTGGGGTTTAATTCATGGGGGGGGAGGATGAATCATAATTTAGCCACAGAGAAAAATACTTCACTTTACACAATGAGGAGAGATTTGAGTTGAAAAAGAGAGGATGGAGTTGGCATCAGGGGCGTCTATTAATGTGTGAATGGACAGAAAGGCCAGTTTCTTAAGTGGTCAACTCTCGTTCCTCTCTTCTTTACAGATGGGGTGGCCACCTTCAGTGCTGAGAGTTCATTCTCTTAGCCAAGTTTCGATAACTGTTTACACAAGACTAAACCAGGCAGCAGATATATTTATATTGCACTTGAATTTAAAAAGAAAAAATTCATTTTCTAAAGTAGGCGCCACTTAAACCTGAGAATGTTGAAACGTACTCCGTTCTGGATTCGAGTAAATGTGAAACAATAGGCCCGGGAGTGATTTCCACCTATGAAACATTTCAAAACTACCCAAAAATATTAACATATGACACAAAAACAAAGGGAGCAAGTGAACTGATCTATCCCAGAATTCTTCTCTTCTCCACCTCCAGAGTAAACTCCAGTTGAACACTAGTAACTATGTGCTGCAAGTAAATCCATCCAAACGTGGTGCGACCTGCCACATGCTGTAAGTATTAATATCTACGGCAGGTTTTGAAAATGATGAGAGGAAGGAGGAGGAAAGCAAGGGATTTGTTCGTTGACGTGAAGCATTGCTTGTTGGGACAGCTTTGATGTTTACCATTCTGACTCGCTCCTCCACACAAACACGTGCACCCTCATTACAGAGTAAAGGGGTCTCACTTGAATGTACTTTCTCTCGCTTCTTCCCTGTAGCGTCTTATCCTTTGAAATTTAACCACAGTAGTTCTAAACCACACCATATCGTCCTTCTTTGACACTGTATGCTGCCAAACGGCTCATTTGCTCTTGTTTTTCTTCCTCCATGTTCTACATTTCGGTTGATCGTTTGTCATCATGAACACACAATTATGTTTAACACAATGCTTGCCGTACGTCATGTCCGCAGAGGGAGGACTCTCTACCGCTAGTGCTTTTCTTGCAATTTTGATGAACTTGGCTTTTTTTTTTTTTTTTAATAAAGTAATAATAATGTATTCGACTGAAAGAACCCAGGTGGTTTAGTTTGTCAGTTTTGCTGTTAAGGGTATGATATGCCTTCATCGATCTGTTGGGAAATGCTGGTGTGCTGTTATCAGACAAATTGTGCCTGGTGTCATTATGCTTGCCGTGGTAAAACCCCAGTGTGAAGAGTCTGTGTCCGCTTGTTAGCTGTGGCATCCTTTTGTCACGGCCTAGAATCATCTGTTTTGCCAGTAACAAATGTGAGTGGTGTAAATGCTTTTTAAAAGGCAAGCTCTGTGTCCCATCGTGCTCTCACACCTAATACGCAACGTATTGCCATGTAACTTAAGGGTCAGCGTAGTGACACGAGGCAGTAAGGCCGCTCATGTTCATCACACTAGCATCTGCACCAATAGAAAGTGTGGGCTTTGTACAACCTTGCTAATAACTACTGATCTCTTGAACTCTGTACAGAAAAAAAAAAACTAATTACCTGATTGCATGGAACGTTGTTACTGTAATTAATAACCTATACAGTATATTTAATTTTTTAAATAATGACTTAAATGAAACATCACCACCGGAAGAGAACAGTGCAAAACTTATTTTTTTCTTTCTGCGTTCAAGTAAACTAAAGATGGAGACTATTTTGTAGAATAGTGGAGGTTGTTTCTTCATTGTTACAGTTTGTTTTTAAAGGTTGCAGGGGTTTTGTGTCTTTTAAATTTAGTTTAGAAGTTGTAAAATACATTTAAGAATTGTGCTAATGATCATTTTTGCAACTATAATTGGGTTTGAATGTGTCTGAGGATTTTCTCTTTTGTTTGTTTGTCTGTTTTGTTTGATCGATTGTTCTGGGAAAAAAAGAACATCTTGTGGTTTACACAGAGTGACGTCCAGTAGTCAATACTGGCTTATGAAGTCGTTCTCTTGAAGGGCTTGGTTGTGGGTACTGTGCCTCCAGAGATATGAAATGTCTGTGTGTTATGCAGAAAGTTGGACGTCCACGTTGTAAATCTGTTTTCAAACCATATTTAAAATCATGTTTTCTCACATTCTCGAACGTCTTTTGTTGGTGCTTCTTCCCTACATATCGAATGTTTTCATTCTGAAACGTGCTTGATTGTTCATTATGAACATTCTCGAAAGGTTGACAATCAGGAAAGCAAACAAAAGATTGTAGTGACGTTCCCCCTCCATTCGTTCTCGAGCAGTGTGGTCCTGAGATGATCCGTTCGTACTGGACAGCTGTCTTTCTGCCTGCGCACAAACCGGCTGGAGCTTTGCACCCACTACTGAGAAAGAATTCTCTGTAAACGCCTTGGTAATATTAATTGTGGATACATAATTTTATATATATGAAAAAGACATGTCAAATAAAGATTATTTATCTTCTAATTTATTTCGATGGTGTTGTTGCTGCTTTATTTTTGCAACTCTAGATTTACTTCAGTCTGGATTTGTGAGTGCAATAGACACAAGTTGCCACCAGGTGACACTGTAATATCAGTAACTGGTCTAACACTTCACACTTGCACCTGTCTTTACTTAATCTACTAAGACACAAATTGGGATTCTCAATGATATTATCCACCTTAATTGTAAATTAAATGTGTCAGACTTCCGGTGCTTTTCGCCTTAAGATATTTTCAGCTGTACAAAACGGTTTGATATTGCTAACTGGCGTTTTGCTACCAGATTATTTTATATAATGAACCCGCTGGTTTGTATTGCAAACAGGTTTACCGTTGTTCTCGTTATTTCCCAATCGCAGCTAATGAACCGGACGTTTCGCATATTTACAGAAAACTGTTTACTTAGAGTTTAAAGATATGCTACAACTATTTAAATATGTTATAGCCTATCGTCTATTTTGTGGTTGGTGTTGTGTTGTTAAAAGACTTCTGTCGTTTGTCAGAACACTGCCATTTTAACCACATCCTCAACCACGTCATAAGGGTCCATTTTTTAAAATTGAGATTTACATTGTCTGAAAGCTGAATAAGTATACTTTCCATTGATGCATGGTTTCTTAGGACAATATGTGGCTGAGATACAATTGTTTAAAAATCTAGAATGGGGTTAAAAAAAATCCAATTAAAATACTGAGAAAATTAAAGTTGTCCAAAAGTTCTTATCAATGCATACTACTATCAAAAAGTTTGATATATTTAAGTTTTGATACATTTACGGTAGGAAATGTACAAAACGTCTTTATGGAACATGATCTTTATTTAATATCCTAATGATTTTGTCATGAACAAAAAAAATCTATAATTTTGACCCATACAATATATTTTTTTAAGCTATCGCTACAAATATACCCGTGCTAGTTACGACTGGTTTTGTGGTCCAGGGTATTCTTTGAGAACTTCAAGAGAGCCTTTTCTCAGTTAATCAGGTGCAGGCCCCTTCCGTTCTTCGTCGCTTCATCAAGTAACGTTACTTGGCTCAGCCAACATGTTTCCATAAAGAAATGCTGGACGCAGATAAGCACTCGGACACGACTCTCGCATTTCTCCCCCTAGTGACAGTCGCGCAAAAGTTTCAAACTGGTCGTGCAGCAACCGTTACATCGGCATATTCATCTGGTAAAATTAATGATTTGAATTAATATAATCAATGTATGAATATCGTCACAAGACAAATGACCCCCAAAATAAAAACATAGGTTTTATGGGGCTAATCAACGTAAATATTAATTTAATTATTATAAAGTAATTATTTATGCCATAATTATTCTAAAGCATTATTTTACAGAAATAGTGTTTAAAAAATAATGTTAAGTTGAACAAAATATTGGTAATTCTAAACTTACACTTACACTGTTTTTAATAGAATTCATCACATCCAGCCGGGCAGTCACATGCGGTCTAGCCTCAGAACTTCAAACATGCATCCGCAGCTCAAAACGGTTTAGAAATTTCAGCATACGCATATGATCGAAACTCCACGCACCTCCCGCACTACTCTCCATACGCCTTTCAGCCCGCCGCCATTTTGAATCGAAAACGAGGCTGTGAGGGATAGCAGTCCAGCAGCGCCCACTGTGGCGTATTGTTGCGTACCGGGATGTAGATCGTATAACCGTAAAATAATAGGTCATTTCACATTTTTCCACAGGACAAAGAGCTCCAGAAAACGTGGATTGATCGACAGGACATATAACCTAACTTTCAGGTAACAATATTGCATTTATTTAAGAAAATGACTATGGAAAGACTGCTAATTTATAATGTGAGCATATGTTTATCTTCCTTTAAACGCTTACACAGAGTTTTTCAAATGATGTTATATAGACCTTTTTCCTGAGTAAACGATGAGCGCCGCCATTAGGAATTCTAAAATGCTTTTCTGTTCCGGTTTCCATAGGAACCCATTCAAATAGCATCCATCTGTTTTTAATGTAGCTAAAGTCCGCTGCTTCGTGTCATCTACACACTTGAGGCACTGCGACATTGCCAAGTGATGGCGCTATGGAGCCATGTGCTTTTTAAAAACATTTTAATAGGTTTAACATTAGTTTATTAGCTCGGAATATACCCTAATTTGACTAGAAACAATGCAGACCGGAAATGCAAAGCATTCTTTCAGTTAAGAGTCGGTCTTATGCCGCGTTCCAGACAACCCGTAACCCGTGTTTTTCCGACCTTCTACCAGTGAAAGTGCACTGGAAAGGCAGTCAAACCCGTGACTTCCCACTCGTGAACTCGTACTAGGTCAATGTACTCCCAGTTACGAGTTCTGACGTAACATAGCCCGCGAAACAACAATGTCAGCCCTAATGGGTGCGGTGTTTATGCAAGTGGCACACGGTGGAAAAATAGAGCTTAGGACAATATAACGTTGCAATCAAATTAATAATAATATAAAAATAATAGTAATTCATAAATGTGCCCAGGCAGTTTGGCGTGACTTGCCTGGAACGCTACAAAGTCGTGACTCGTGGTTTGAAGTGGTAATTTACCAGTTAAAAAACCTGCCTGGAACGCAGCATTACTTCCATGTTCAGGAAAAACGTCTATACTAGAATAAAATGCTTAATGGTTTGTATTAAGAGCCTGCAGCTAGGTCATAAGCGTCTTCCCGACCTTTATTATGAAATTACGATAAACATGACATTTTCCTTGTCTAAAGCAAAACAGAAACAAAAAATAATGTTCTGAGTATCATTTTGCGATTTTAAAAGGGGTTGACCTCAAACACTACACGGCAAACTAATAAATAAATGTCATCTTTTGATCGCTTTGCATAAAAATAAACTTTCTACCCACTGTTTTTGTATGAGTTAACATTTTGTCTGAAAGAGACTTACGATCTAACTGCAGGCTCTTAACACAAACTATTAAAGGAACACTCCACTTTTTTTGGAAATAGGCTCATTCTCCAACTCCCCCCGAGTTAATAAGTTGAGTTTTACCGTTTTGAAATCCATTCAGCCGTTCTCCTGTTCTGGCGATATCACTTTTAGCATAGCTTAGCATAGATCGTTGAATCCTATTAGACCAGTAGCATCACGTTCAAAAATGACCGAGTTTCGATATTTGTCCTATTTAAAACTTGACTCTTCTGTAGTTATATCGTGTACTAAGACCGGCGGAAATGCAAAGCTTCAATTTTCTAGGCTGATAAGATTAGGAACTACACTTCCATTCCGGCGTAATAGTCAAAGAAGTTTGCTGCCGTAATAAGGCTGAAGCAGGAGCAGTAATACCACGCAGCACATGTGCAAATGCTAAACTAGCTGGGAACTCATTTCTGATAATACTCCGCCTGCTTCGGTCATATTACGGCAGCAAACTTCCTTGACTATTACGCCGGAATGGAAGTGTAGTTCCTAATCTTATCAGCCTAGAAACTCGCAGCTTTGCATTTCCACAGGTCTTAGTACACGATATAAGTTTTAAAGTTTTAAATACAACAAATATGGAAACTCGTTGGTCATTTTTGAACGCGATGCTATTGGTCTAATAGGATTCAATGACCTATGCTAAGCTATGCTAAAAGTGATATCGCCAGAACAGGAGAACGGCTGAATGGATTTCAAAACGGTAAAAATCAACTTATTAACTCGGGGGGAGTTGGAGAATGAGCCTATTTCCAAAAAAAGTGGAGTGTTCCTTTAAGCATGTTAATCTTTAAAACATCATTTAAAAATAATATCTTTTTCATTTACGATCGCAAGGTTTTCTTTTCGTGAGGTCTTTGAGTCCAGGTAAACACAGACAGAGCTGAACCCTCCTTAAGCTTCCTAATTCCAGTCAGTGTTTTTGAAAAACAATTGTGAGTAAAATGTTGAGCACACTCTTGTGTTCTTTGTAATCTATACAAAATGGAGATATTTAGTTTAGTTGTTGTAGTAAAACATAACATTTTAGCTCTGCGTTAACATTTAAAAGAAGATAAACATGCTCACTTTATAAATTTGCAATTAGCCAACCGGCTAGTTTCCACAGTCATTTTCTTAAATAAATGCAATATTGTTAACTGAAAGTTAGGTCCTATGTCCCATCGAACTTTAATAATACACATTTTCTGAAGTTCTTTGTCCTGTGGAAATTAGTGAAATTATATTTTCTCTACATTTTTATGACTAAACAATCTACATCCCGGTATACAGTGGGCGCTGCTGGACTGCTATCCCTCACAGCCTCGTTTTCGATTCAAAATGGCGGTGGGCTGAATAAGGCGTATTGGAAATGAATGACTTCTGGTCTGTCGCTTATTGTTGGTTGGAGATACTGGAAAGGTGGCTGAAAGACGGCTTCAGTGGAGGTTTGACTGGAGAGAAACACAGGTAAGTCCGTTGGTAGAGTCGTGGGAGAAGGACTAAACACATAATAACATAATTTAACCAGAGAAAGTCTCCACATAATAATGCAGGGGTCTCCAAACTTGATGCAGAGTTTAGCTCCAACTTGTTTCAACTAGCTGCATGGAAGTTTTTAGTATACCTAGTAAGACCTTGATTAGCTGGTTCAGGTGTTTAATTAGGGTTGGATCAAAATTTTGCAGGACAGTGGACCTTCAGGACTGAGTTTGGAGACCCTTGTAATAATGTCTTACTGTGAGAAACAACAAAGTAATTTATTCCTCTGATCGCAAATTGGATGAATTTTGAACAACCGTTAAGACCTAGGTGTCACACGATCCTTTGAAGCTGTTTCAGTGCTGAAGTATATTTTTCAGTGTTGAAAAATAACATTCCACTTAATATTCAAAATGATTTGATAGAAAGATAAAAAGAACATTTTAAATGACATAAATAGCATTATAAATGACCTTACTGTCGTATTTGACCAATTTAATGTGTCCCTGCTGAATAAAGCTATTTATTTCTTTAAGAACAGTGATACAGACAGAGCCAAAACTTTTGAATGGTAGTGAAAATATCACAGTTTGGTCAGTTACCCGGATACATGGCCATACTGAAGGTACTCGGATGTAAACAACAGCATGGATTGCACGGTTAATGTACATTTATGCTGCTAAACCACTGAAAAAACGTGTGGAAGCTGCTCAATCATATAGAGAAGGACTTAGTATACAGGAAAGGGTGCAATATTTTGACAAACTAAAGTTAATAGGTGGTAAAGATACATACAAGCAGAGGTTGCGTTAACCGAAAATTGTCTGTCATTGACGGAATTTTTTAATCGGTTACGGAAACATCTGAAGGCTGTCCGTCACTTTGACGGAATACACCACACAGAGGGTGATCTATCGTAATTTGTAACTGTAGTTCCCACCCCTGTCCAGTTGGTGGCAAATGCGCTCCAGTGTTGCAGCAGAGCACGTTATCCAGAAAAAAAAGAGAAACTGTTACGAGTCCTTTGCTATGCGTTTGATTACGCACAGGCCAGTACCCAGTTAAGGCTACAGCGATCACGCCACATTAAAGAGTGCCAAAACGGTATTTATTACTTGAATTTTCTAATGAAATAGACAGAATTTGAAATCTGAGACTTTTTCATATTGAAAGTAACAAATGAGGCGCACTATTGTAGCCTACTCTTACAAACAGCATATACCTTAAGATCGATTGGGATTTAAGAAATATTAGTCTATAAAAATGAGAATCTATTCAAATCGAGAAATTTTTTTTTTTTTCTTTACCCAGCCCTAGCATGTTTTGTTGTTTTTGTCACTGCTGAGTGTGGTATTGACCACAAAAATAAATGCAAAAACCTATGCAGTATGCTTGCATTGTTGGTTCATTATTATAAATGAAAATTTGAGCAAAAATAAAATCAATTAAATGTGCCAGCAATCACAAATGACGGGTAATAATAGTTTATGACGGAATTTTAACGACCCCGTCCGTCAAAATGATGAACAATGAAAAAGTCTAAGCAAACCTCTGCATACAAGTAGTATTAATTGGAATATTAGACTAATATTTCACATACTTGACCAGAATTAGCAAAAATGCTACTCAACGGTGTCATAACATCAGATAAAATACAAGATTTGTTTCTGAAATAGAAAGCAGAAATAATAATAATAATAATTAGATAAGAAAGCTACCTGTCAAATCATGTTAATGAGACTTAAATGAGAAAATTGTCATCAGTTAAAAGTATAGACCAGACTTCAGTTTGTTAACTTTTTAATTTGTTGACTTTAATTTCATTCAGCATTCATAGCCTAGAATTAAAATAATAACTTAGAAGGCACCTAAAAGTAGCTTCTATTAATTAAGCGTTTATTACTTAATTCGAAAGTGTTTTGTAAACTCCAATACATTTTAGGTCATTATATCGTATATTAGATATGTATGTTCGTGTTTGGTATTTGAGAGGGGCCTGTTGAGTGCTGAGGCAGGTGTCGGCATCAGACCACAGGTGACAACAGCAAAATGACAGGTCATCTCGGGCCCATGAGGGGCCTGTAGTTGCTCTAATTGAGCAGTGCTGAGCCAAGCTAGTCTTCACACTCTTAGACCACAGAGACTTTAAACCTGGCTGATTATTCTCTCCAGACCCAATCACTGACAGTTCTCTAGAG
Organism: Garra rufa; assembly: GCF_049309525.1. Classification (NCBI taxonomy): domain Eukaryota; kingdom Metazoa; phylum Chordata; class Actinopteri; order Cypriniformes; family Cyprinidae; genus Garra; species Garra rufa. The sequence goes on along the minus strand of NC_133365.1, from coordinate 33,489,175 downwards.
CCACACTGGAGTTTATCAGATCATGTAAACATGCAAAACAAATAATAAAGACTATTAATACAAAATCTGTTCTGTTCAAAAGTTTGAGTTCAGTAAGCCTATTTTAATATTTGTATTCAGCGAGGATGCATTAAATTGATCAAAAGTGACAGTACAGATGTTTACATTGTTACAAAAGATTTCTATATCAAACAAATGCTGTTCTTATGAGCTTTCTATTCATTAAAGAATCCTGAAAAAAGTATTAGTGTTTCAGCAAAAAGGAATTTTTTCTTCTTTTTTGTGCCACATAATGTTTTGCAATTTTGCATTTTAATAATGCTGTGATCTCTTCATGGATGTATAAATTTCTTCATGGTAAATTTAAAAGAACAAATGTGATTTTACATAGATGAGTAACATGCTGATTTAATGCTTAAAAATTAGCATTAGATAATATTTAGATTTGTTATTGAGGGCTAATTTATCTTCTCTCTGTCTGTCTCTCACCCTTCTCTAATATGTAATCAAATTCATCTTTCTTTTCATTTTTGTTTTCTTTGCTGTATCTCAGTATGCCAGAACCATATTATATAATACGCCTGTTTTTTTTATACTGGCTTCAATCTTTTTTTCCCACACTTGTGATTCCAAAAAAGCATGCATCTAAAAACCTAATTCTAATGACTGCACATCATTTTCCCTCTGTTTTGCCAAAATAATATTCCATTTCTGACCCTATTTCTCCTTTAGATGTAATATACTGGATACTGTTTATATGGAACCACTGTATTAGATATTGAACCATCGAAACAATAATTTTTACATTTTGATGGATTGCTCAGAGGAGGTGTGAGTAATTCAGCAGCTTAATTTGTTTTCTTCTGCTAATAATGAGCCTATAATTAAGCTGTGTATTGACGTTATCTGTGTCATCTCATCTTTGACTGAACACTGTCTTTAGGAGTATCTTTAGCCTGCAGTATAGCTGTTATTGTCTGTAGACACAGTGTTTCCCACAGGTTTGAAGGCAATGTGTGGTGGTCAGCCTGTGGGGGTCTATGAGGGGGTTAGATGTTTGTCCGTGGGGGGGGGGGGGGGGGGGGGTTGCAGATGAAAAGAACGATTGGATAGGGGATACGATTGGATCCCCTAAAGGTTCCTAAAGGTTAATAATAATAAAAAAAAAACTGTTAATAATTGGTTACACAGAACTTTATTACGTTAATTTAGCACCATATACGACAGCCTACTTGCTGCACACGATCACGATTTCCTAGCAATTATAAACTAAGCAAAATAATGTGAGACAAAATATTAATTGCTTCAGTCTATTAAAAAGTGTTTAATTCATTTGAATGAATTTTTAATAATTTAATACATAATATTTAAAAAATAATATATTTAATACACCAACTTTTTATATTAAATTTATGAAAAAGTGGTTTGAATGAAAAAATGATTTGCTCACAAAAACAACTGGATGAACCTGCGTTTTTGAATCAATCTCTAGAAGTCAATGACAAATACATTTTTTAACAGTTGTTTCCATCTAGTGGTGAAACAAAGCAATTGACACAAACATTACTTGAAGCGCCAATTACTTTCAAAAATTGACGTGTTCTATTTTGATATCTCTACCATAGACATCACATCAGTGTTTATATCCAAACTATGACCTTTAATCAGAATATTGCTGTGATAATATTAACGACTGGGTATTTGAAAAGACTGTTTGTGAAGCTGGTTTGCCAAAAAGCATTTTTTTTTTTTTTTACATAAACATGATGACCGCTCTATCTGTCAGCGGCAGTGCAAATATAGATTTGAATGTTCCGATAAGTCTTTTCACAGGTTTAACAGACATGAGGAATCGTTGTCATTTACAAATGATCGCGTGGGTTTTTTAATTTTTGAATCACTATCATTATTATTTACTTATTTTTATATTTTTGGTCGGTGTTGAATCTGTGGCGGTAGGAATTGAATCTGTGGCGCACCGCCACAGATTCGTCTATGTGTGGGAAACACTGAGACAACGTCAAACAGTTTAATCCATGTTCACAACTGCAAAAGAAATCATAAACATTAACTTGCATGAATGGCTTGTATGAACCGGGTATTTTTAGTGAATGACAAACCTACAGCATCTTTGTGAATAAAAAAAAACTACAGCATGACCAGTTTAAACTGATTTACCAATGTAGACCGATTCGTGCATGTATAGCACTTATGATCCGGGTCTTTTTAGTGAATCAAAATCCTACAATGTGGCCAGTGTAGACTGTTTCACGAATGAATGGCACTTACAAGACGGCTCTTTTAATGAATCAAAAACCTACAGTGTGACCACTGTACACTGATTCACACGCAAATGGCACTTAAGTCAGGAACTCTTAAGTCAAAAGAAAACTCATAGGCAAACTTTAGTCGACTTTTTATTTGCATAATACTAAAGTTACATTTGGCGGTATGGCTCTGTTCCAAGTTCCCTGTCCTTTCCATGAGCTTCATGGAAGCCAAGACAGGGAAGGAGCAGCAATTTCAGGGGCAACCCTCCTATTTTAAGAATAGTAGAGTAGCACAAACCCCGGAACAGAGCATGCAACAATGACAACAGAATGACATTGTTTTAAGTTAGACATGAGAAACAGGAGGAGATGGGGAAGGGGGTGGGTTGTTAGCAGCATACAGAGGAAGCAGCAAAGCAAGCAGATGAAAGCAGTGTTTAAATAAGGCGCCCTGTTTGTGATTTGCCAATAGAGAGCTTGGGTGTCTGATCAGCTGATGGGGGCCGGGTTTGATTTCCAATCAGCTAACAGCAGAGCTTGACTACGAGACCTGCCTGAACTAACGCAGGATGCTTAATTTATGAGTATGAGCCAATTCTTTTTAGTGAATCAAAAACCTACTAGTGTGGACTAGGGTGACCACTAGTGTTAATTTCGTCAGACGAGACGAGATGAAATATGTTCGTCAACGACCTTTTTTTCATGACTAAGACGAGACGATGACAAGACTGCACCACTGTCCAAAAACGCTGACTAAGACTAAATTAACATGCATTATTGTTGACGAAAAAAGACGAGACGAAAATGTTTTGCATAAAATAAAAACTAAGATAAAATCTCTCTTCATTTTCGTCTACAATCGTCTCTACTTTTTCATCAGCTGTTACGGCTTTAAAATATTCAGAACGAGTTCGCGGCTTCGCGCTGTTGCTCAAGTTACAGGTCTCATACTCCTGCTGAACACACAACACACAAAGTGAACACGAGTGACGAGCGACGACGACATGCTAGGTCGAAGGAAGAGGCTCGATATTTGTCAGAATGTGTCATCATAACTGACGGGAAACACTGCGGACAAAGAATTTCGGGGAAAAACACCACCAACCTTAAACGACATCTAAAGGCTAACCACCCACACATTCAGGTAAGTTAACCTAAATTAACGTCTCATAAGCTAATGCTGATTTTAGGCATCTACGCTGTAAATCAACCAGTTAGCTATGGTGTTTTAGCACATTAAGCAGGTTATATATATTTTATGTTAACTTATTTTGCCACATGCATGTGTGGGTCTTCACATAAAACTAGACTAAAATGACGAGACTTTTAGTCGACTAAAACTTGACTAACAAAAAAAGATATGTGAATGACTAAATATGACTAAAACTAAGAAGGACATTTGGCACAAGACTAAGACTAAGACTAAATTAAAAATAGGTGACGAAATTAACACTAGTGACCACCCATCTCGCTTTGCATTGTACCGCACAGCATTTTCACCCCTTGTCCCACACATCGCATATTGAGAAAATGTCCCGCATTTTTAATTGTCATATTAAAAAATGTACATATGTTCTTTTACTTTATTCTTTTTGCGACATAGTTTTCGCAAACGATGTGCAGACCTCATCAAGTGATCTAGCACCACTGACAGAAATGGTCGAGCATTATTCATTTTAACCATTTTTTAAAAAATCCATGCGGCTTTCAGATATGTCTTCTTATTTTAGTAGTTAGTTTCTATGGAAGCCTGTTTCTGTCACTGAAAAAAGTTTTTCTTAGAATTGCGTTATACAAACTCGCAATTCTGACTTTTTTCTTAGAATTGTGAGATATAAACTCACAGTTGCGAGTTTTAAAGTCAGAATTGCGAGATGTAAACTCGCAATTGCATGATATATACTTGCAATTGCGAATTTTAGGGGTGTGACAAGACACTTATCTCACGAGACGAGAAACGTAACTGGGTTCACGAGAACGAGACGAGACAAGATTTTTAAACTTTTTTAAAAAAAATCCTCAATGATGAAATATAATGAAAAATAGTATTTTATTTAACTAAAAAAACACAAAATGCAAAAAAAAAATGTATAGGTGCATTTTGATATGAACTTGAACTATATGAAATTAAACTTCTATTTTAATTAATTATATGCAGTAATAAACATGTAAACTTAAGCTGCATGATTCTGGATAAATTGAAAAACAATTTTCTTTTATAAATTGGAGATCACGATTCTGAAGAAAAAAGGATTAGAAATCTAAACAAAATTACGTAATTTACTAGAGGTTCTGAATGTTCATTGTTTAAGTCTGACTAGTGTACACTGATTTAGCCACAGTGTGACCAATGTAGACCAGTTCACGCATGAATGGCACTTACAAACCAGTTCTTTTTAAAGGGGTCATATGATGCGGCTCCTTGTTTTCCTTTGTCTTTGGAGTATTACAAGCTGTTTGTGCATAGATAAGATCTGTAAAGCTGCAAAGCTTAAAGCCTCAAAACTAAAGAGATATTTATTATAAAAGTTAAGACTCAGCCACACCCCTCTAAAACGGCTCGTTCAAACACGCCTCCACTTGAACACGTCATGGAGCGAGTAGATTAGCGCAACACTGCCCATATGTATATGGAAGGTAGGAAGGCATAACTTTGATCAGCTGTAGCCGCCATGTTGTGGAGACATTGCAAAAGCAAAAGTATTTGGCGTTCCAAATGAGGACTAGAAATCAGTGGTTAAGTTATATTTACAACACTGTTCCGGAACAGTACAATGCAAATATTCGAGTGGGTGATGTGCATTTCACAGAGGACTGTTTTTAATAAATCTGGGAGAGAAGCTTACAATGCCAGCTGTACACAAAGGGTTAAGGACAGTCTGCGCTTCTGACTGACAGCCTGTAAGTTTTCAAATTTAAAGAATTCAGTACTGACCATTCAAAGGAGTTTTGAGCAGTGTAGAGTAGTGCTGCTTGTTTCTAGTTCTACGATCGCAAATGCAAACATGGTGTTATGCTTACGCAATGCAACGTGAAAAAAGACAGTATGAGTCATTATAATCAGTAGTTATGTCCCCACTGGATGCAACAAATGCCTCGTTTATAATGGGTTTTATTGTTTTTGTCTAATTGCGCCTATAAACTGCTTATAAGGGGCGTAAAATTTCCGTCACACGCTTGAGGTAGTCGGCCAATCACAACGCACTGGATAGCTGGCCAATCAGGGAACGCCTCGGTTTCCATCAACGTTGAGTTTTGTAAAAATCGAAGCGTTTCAGAAAGGTGGGGCAAAGAGGAGTCTTATAAGCAGTTTTCAGTGAATCAGAAGCCTACAGTGTGACCAATGTGATCTGATTCAAGAATGAATGTGGCTTAAAACCCCACCCCTTTAGTGAATCAAATACATATATCATGACCAGTGTGGTCTGATTCACAAACTATCAAAGGATAACTTGACTGGCAAGATGGTGCGAGCGGAAACCCAAACAGTGTAAGTGAGTTGTTCAAAACCTTTCTTTTTAGTAAACTCTGTGTACACAAACAATGTTCTCAATGCTCGAGTTCATGTGTAGAGACCCAGGCGATACTTCGAGCAAAGTTTCATGGTGTGTCGAGCCTTCTTAGTGTTGTAAAAATATCGATTTTGATGCGCTCAAAGTTATGCCCCTGGTACTCCCATTCACCGGCCATTGACCACAAAACGAAATCACGGTCAATCTGAAAAACAGCTCGTTTGTCGTAATTATGCTTTTAGATGTAAGTTTGTCTTGTTTAAAGTAAAAAAAAAACAGCCCAAGTTGCATTTTGGCAATAGTTATCCTTTAAAGGGGTCATCAGATGCCCATTTTCCACAAGTTGATATGATTCTTTAGGGTCTTATTGAGAAGTCTATTACATACTTTGGTTAAAATTTCTCAATGCTAGTGTTGAAAACCTTTTAAGAGCGAGCTATTCTGTTGCATGTTCCTTTAAATGCTAATGAGCTCTGCTCACCCTGCCTTTCTCTGCTGTGGGATGACAGGCCGTAAAGTTTACTTTAGCCGCATATAGCCGCGTTTAGCTACGAAACTTGCTAACTAGCACATTATTAAGACTGTGTTAGTTAGCAAGTGCTGTCTATGTTCACTAATGATTTGCATGAACATAGACGCATATGTAGATCACGATCTGCGCTGTCCTTTCAAAAACAAAAGTAACGTTAATCCTCTGCGTCTTCAGCGGCTCAGATGTCAGGGTTAAATTAATGACTGCTATGTTCATCCTTACATCCAACAACAGAACACTTCAATCACTCAATTGGAGACATTCTTATCTTTCCCTGCACCTGAGTGGACACAATGGTGATCGGAGTCAGACTGTTTCAGCTCGGTGAGGGCAGGTCTAAGGTAAGGTGCTCATGTCAATCAACTATCGTAGGAGTGGCCTCTGTCGGTGTGTTGTCACACCGACAAGAAGCTGAGAATGACCTGAAAATGGATATTACTTTTAAAGACTAAAAAATACCACTGGGTGGATTTTTATCATTGTAGGGTGGTTGTGTACACAAATTGCCAACACACATTAATGTTCAAACAACATGTAAAAGTTAGTTTTGCACCCGATGACCCTTTTAAATTAAAAGTTCAAAATAATGAGTTGCTGTTTGAATTAGTCTGCTTTTACTGAACTTAATTAGTCAAAGCAGTTCCTGAATCAACATATGGCTCCCTTGCTGAACTGGAGTTTATTTTTTTCAGTCTGCATCATAATTAAGCTTTGTATTTTTAGGGTTTCTTCTTTTTTTATGACATTTTCTAAAGTTTTGTGTCACTATCATTACTGACTTATTGTCTATATGTGGAAATGTCTATATCTTTTCACTGTTAAACCTTTCATACTTTTCAGCAAGGGTGTCACAACCACTTGGAAAGGGGAGCAGAGTTGCATAGGGCCCAGAGGCTGAGAAGGGCCTACAACAGTGCACTTTGGGGGCCGGACTGTACTGTCAGTATTGCTGTTGTAATAGTATTTTGTGGAAAAAAGTGGCCACACAAAGTAGACATAAAAATTGAAGTAGCCATTTATTTTCGTTTATGCTAGTGAGGCTACACTGAGAAATGATGCAATAATCCCACCATATTGCCTTTTCTTCTCTTCTCTCTCAATGTTCAAACATAGAGGTTTCTAAAGCTGCCTATTTGTCGCAGTTGTGCTCGAGGCTTAAGGATCCGCTTTTGATTTCTTCTTCCTTCAGCTTGATAAATCACTCTGCCACCCAATCCCTATTTCCTTCTCTCCCCCATCTTTCCCCCTACCGCTTGCTTATTGTTTCTCTGTCTATTACCCCTTTCTATCTTCTTGATTTGGTTGGAGTGAGAGCATATTAAAAGCATTGGTGTAAATTATTGGTATGAGTCATAGCAAACTCAACAGCAGACATTCAGAGTATTATTGTGAAAAGACTGAATGAACTCACAATAATGCACTCATTGATGGTAAAAGGTGAGAGAGAAAAGGCAGAAGAAAAGAAAATTGCACAGTAGCTACATAATGAGTCCTTGTGTATGTGTACATGTGTCTGAAACAGCTTGTGTGTGATGGCGAATGTGTTTTTCTTTGGACGAGATGTGCGTGTAATCATCATTAGGTAGTGGCACATTTAATTACCTCTATGTCCTCTTTGCACCTTGAGCACCATGACAAGTGCTGCAATCTTCAAACCCCCCCCCCCCCCCCACCGACAAGAATTTTCCTTTGAAGCTTTTTGCTTAGCATTATGGGTACCTGGATGCAACACAACCTCTATTCCCGCTGGCACATGTACACACTAACTTACTTCACCACCCATTACTTACATCAGAATGTCTTGTAGACTCAGATTAGTCTGTAATAGGCAAAAGTAAAAGGAACAGATGGGTTTGACCTTTCGAATAAATGAACTCACTTTTCATTACCCATGGGGCATGATGCTATTGCCTCTCAAATTTATAGGCACTCGAGCATAAGGTTGTTTGTTCAGCTACCTTGCCTTTCAACAGGTCTAATTAACTGTATATTAAAAGCATAATGGCTTTAGATCTGGTTTTCTCTCATGTAATCTTATAATCTTATGGGGGTGGGGGATTATGCTCAGAATAGCATACTGCCATACTCCTACTGTTTTTGCAGTATTATTATTATTATACAATTAAAAATCTATATAATTAGAACATAACAAAACAGTTATATATTATAGGTGCAAACTGCTGTCCTACAACCAAAAAACACATTTAAAAAACATTTAAGTATTCAAATCTTAGATGTTTACAAATATGCTTTTATTATCTATTGAACCAACAATAACATTTAAAATATCAGTAAGCTTAATTTATAAAATAATCATTTATTGGGTACTTTCAGTTTGGAACCTCAAATTTATCTGCTAAAAATTATATTGAAATTTTTCTTTTTTAATTATATATTTTTTAAGTGAAGTTTGAAAAATAAATATTATTATTAGTAGTAGTAGTAGTAGTAAATTTCATGTCACTACCGAAACAGTATGTTTTAGTTAATTTGCTGATACTGATTTTAACTACACATCTACAGTCATGGCCAAAAGTTTTGAGAATTACATAAATATTGGAAATTGGAAAAGTTGCTGCTTAAGTTTTTATAATTGCAATTTGCATATATTCCAGAATGTTATGAAGAGTGATCAGATGAATTGCATAGTCCTTCTTTGCCATGAAAATGTACTTAATCCCGAAAAAAACTTTCCACTGCATTTCATTGCTGTCATTAAAGGACCTGCTGAGATCATTTCAGTAATCGTCCTGTAAACTCAGGTGAGAATGTTGACGAGCACAAGGCTGGAGATCATTATGTCAGGCTGATTGGGTTAGAATGGCAGACTTGACATGTTAAAAGGAGGGTGATGCTTGAAATCACTGTTCTTCCATTGTTAACCATGGTGACCTGCAAAGAAACGCGTGCAGCCATCATTGCATTGCATAAAAATGGCTTCACAGGCAAAGATATTGTGGCTACTAAGATTGCACCTAAATCAACAATTTATAGGATCATCAAGAACTTCAAGGAAAGAGGTTCAATTCTTGTTAAGAAGGCTTCAGGGCATCCAAGAAAGTCCAGCAAGCACCAGGATCGTCTCCTAAAGAGGATTCAGCTGCGGGATCGGAGTGCCACCAGTGCAGAGCTTGCTCAGGAATGGCAGCAGGCAGGTGTGAGCGCATCTGGACGCACAATGAGGCCAAGACTTTTGGAAGATGGCCTGGTGTCAAGAAGGGCAGCAAAGAAGCCACTTCTCTCAAAAAAAAACAAACATCAGGGACAGATTGATCTTCTGCAAAAAGTATGATGAATGGACTGCTGAGGACTGGGGCAAAGTCATATTCTCCGATGAAGCCTCTTTCCGATTGTTTGGGGCATCTGGAAAAAGGCTTGTCCGGAGAAGAAAAGGTGAGCGCTACCATCAGTCCTGTGTCATGCCAACAGTTAAGCATCCTGAGACCATTCATGTGTGGGGTTGCTTCTCATCCAAGGGAGTGGGCTCACTCACAATTTTGCCCAAAAACACAGCCATGAATAAAGAATGGTACCAAAACACCCTCCAACAGCAACTTCTTCCAACAATCCAACAACAGTTTGGTCAAGAACAATGCATTTTCCAGCACGATGGAGCACCGTGCCATAAGGCAAAAGTGATAACTAAGACTCCGTCCACACAAAGCCGGTGCGTTCCCTATCCGATCATTTTTTTTCCTCGTTCTAAAAAAAAATTCCGTAAACACGGTGTCTTCTCAAGAAATATCTGCATACACACGAAACCACTGAAAACGGTGTAGTATATATGCCAGACCAGTGTGGGGCGCTGTAATTCTGCCATAGAGATACACTATACACGGAGAAGAAGACTTTGAGCATGCGCATAACCATGGTGTTGTCCATTATCGCTTGTTGCTCATAACAGTTGCATAGAAGCAATAGATTTTGCTGTAATAAAGCTAGTAGGCTTAGTAGCAACACGAACACAATCATGTAGTCCGCCATTATTGTTGTTGCTGTTACGTGTGACGCAGCCGACACGTGATGTGATGACATCATCGTTTCACAAAATATACGGATTGGCTGTACACACGAAACCGCAAGGGTGTCGTTTTCAGATTTATCCACTTTGGGACCCGGTTTCAAAAAATAGCGGTTTCAGTCTCCTAAAACACCGGATCCTTGTGGACGAAACGCCAATACGATAAAAAATTTATACGTATACAGCGAAACGCGTCTCCGTGTGGACAGGCCCTAAGTGGCTCGGGGACCAAAACGTTGACATTTTGGGTCCATGGCCTGGAAACTCCCCAGATCTTAATCCCATTGAGAACTTGTGGTCAATCCTCAAGAGGCGGGTGGACAAACAAAAACCCACTAATTCTGACAAACTCCAAGAAGTGATTATGAAAGAATGGGTTGCTATCAGTCAGGATTTGACCCTGAAGTTGATTGAGAGCATGCCCAGTCGAATTGCAGAGGTCCTGAAAAAGAAGGCCAACACTGCAAATACTGACTCCTCGCATAAATGTCATGTAATTGTCGATAAAAGCCTTTGAAACGTATGAAGTGCTTGTAATTATATTTAAGTACATCACAGAAACAACTGAAACAAAGATCTAAAAGCAGTTTAGCAGCAAACTTTGTGAAAACTAATATTTGTGTCATTCTCAAAACTTTTGGCCACGACTATATGTGACCCTGGACCACAAAACCAGTCTTAAGTCGCTGGGGTATATTTGTAGCAAAAGCCAAAAATACATTGTATGGGTCAAAATTATTGATTTTTCTTTTATGTCAAAAATCATTAGGAAATTAAGTAAAGATCATGTTCCATGAAGATTTTTTGTAAAATTCCTACTGTAAACCTGTCAAAATGTAATTTTTGATTAGTAATATGCATTGCTAAGAACTTAATTTGGACAAATTTAAAGGTGATTTTCTCAGTATTTTGATTTTTTTGCACCCTTAGATTTCAGATTTTCAAATAGATGTATCTCAGCCAAATATTGTCCTATCCTAACAAACCATACATCAATAGAAAGCTTATTTATTGAGCTTTCATATGATGTATATATCTCAGTTTTGTTAAATTTAACCTTATGACTGGTTTTGTGGTCCAGGGTCACATATATGATCAGGAAATATTCATGTGTCCCGCTCTTTCATTGCTACAAGGCGTGAGTAAATAGACCCCATCATTTTGAGGTAAAATTTAAAAAAATCAGCTAGAACAGTGCTAGCTAATCATGTGCTGATTAACATCTTTGAGCTAGGTTCAAAAGTATCTAAAATTGTCACTATCGAAACAGTTACAACCAAAACATTTGGTGAAGTTTCGGTATTGATATCCTTGTTTTTGGGTGTTATTTTATAAAATTTAGTTTTTATGTGTTTACAATTGTTCAGAACTGTTTTAGCTAACCATGTGCCGATTAGCATCTTTGAGCTGGGCCCAAAAGTATCCAAAATTGTCATTACCATAACAGTCAGGACCAAAACATGTCATTATTGTTTTGGTAGTGACAAATGAGGACACATAATCCTTTATTTAGGAGAAATAAACAAAATTTTAATACAGTTACACAAGTTTTTAGCATTTTTGTGTTTTTTGTAGTGTTTTCATGTGCAAGTTAAAATTCAACGTGATGTGGTCGCTACCAAAACATTACTATTACTTCCCAAAATGTACAGATATTTGTCAAAAATAAAGTATACTGAATTATCAACTAAGATGATTGGTTCAGTATATATTCAAATGAATGAATCCTTAACTCTGAAATCATTATAATTAACTGTATGCCTTTTACAAAGATGAATTGCATTCAGAATTTAACAAATCTCATAAATTGCACTTGAAATATTGTTACAATTGTAATTGTTTTTGATTTACTTCTGAAAACTTTTTATTAAAATGGCAAAAAATATATTTACAAGGTAGATGTAAGCAAAATCTTAATATAGCTTAATATAGCTTTTTTCAAATCAATATAGCTCTTTTTATTAAATTTGATATCACTGTTTCGGTAGTGACAAATTTGGGCAGAGGACAAATATTCCATAACTTTCTGAAAATACAATATGAGAATTAACCGCACAATTACTAGAGATGTGTACCCTTGATATTATACAATTTGCATACATACAAAATTTGTAGAAAAATCAATTCTTTTCATGATGTTTCTAACTCTGACTTTGCACCAACATCTGTAATATAATAACAAAGTATAATATATATTATAAAATATAATATGTACACCTGCTTTATACAGTATATATACGCATACATTTATTTAGCTCCATAATTCTATACACAAAAGCATGGCTGTCGCAAACGCCTAAAACAATTCTGAGTATCTTTCAAAGACTTACTGTAACATGGCAAGATTGGTCAAATTGGGTGTATCTATAAATTCTGCAGCCAAATTGAGACTGAACTAAAATGAAATTCAAGTAATAAATTCTTCCTTATAAGTGTACAGTGCTTCAGTCGAGTTTCCAGGTTGATATAAAAAACCCCAGTGTGTCCTGGGCATTGTGTAATGCTAACCAATCAGATTTGATCAGAAAGTGCTTTTCATTCTTGTGTGGAGTATGAATAAGACATTAGAGAACAGGCAGTAGGCGTTCTGTGGGCGTGGCGTCTGAAGCTGAGACTAGTGTGCCATGAACCCTGCGGGTTTTAGGACCCCACCATAGTAAAAGAAAGGGAAATGTTTGATGGATCGTGAAGTTCATCCAAGCTTTACGGCGGCGTGGTAATGTTACACATGATAAGATATGCAATTTAATTTGGTGTAATTCACTTGACGGATCTGTAGCGTTGTTAATAAACGAAAGCTGATGACAGTGAGCATGTGAGTGGCTGTAATGTTTGCAGCAGGCTGGCTTGCTTGCTCGCTCGGTCGGTCGGGGATCTGTCAGCAGTGCGGAAGAGAGAGAGAGAAAGAGAGAGAGAGAGAGAGAGAGAGAGAGAGAGAGAGAGAGAGAGAGAGAGAGAGAGAGAGAGAGGGATGGGGCAGATATATTCCATCAAACTGACTCACAAGAGACTGAAATGATGCGGAGATTCCGTCGCCAAATAAAGCCCGAGCATCATTCAACCTAATAAGTGGCAGAAACATGCTTGTTCGGATAGACCCCTGAGCGACAGACAGCAGTGACATTGATGAAGCCAGCTGTCACTCACTCCACGCTCCCGAAGCCTCGAAACACGCCGAGGATCTTTGACAGCTCGATTTTGGAAGTGAAACTTTTTTCAAACACCAGGACGCAGACAGATTCGAGTGTCATCGGCTTGAGCTAAATCGAAAGCAACTTCACATTGCGGGAGCTGGAATCGGGAGGTTGTTGAACAAAAGACAAACGACCAAGTTGATACGTGAGTACAGTTATCATATCAGCATGTTGATAGTGACGGTGTTCTGTTGCGGTCATTTACAGCAGCGGTGGTCGAGCGAGGCACTTGGCAATAAGACAGCGGAGAAGCTGTTGCAGTGCTGTTTGAACAATGCAGCTGCTTACTTTAGTGAGGAGAGCACAAGGGGCGGTTTCTTACTATAAGAGCCCCCTTCTGTCACCCTGATTACACTATATTCACTATGGTTTAGAACAGGAGTGCAGCCAGAAACGAATTGAAGCACAATAAATGCACCGTTAACCATTGCAGTTACGTCTTTATAGCGCTGTAAATTCTTTTAATACGATGTTATGACGTCAATAAATAAATTGCGAGTGGCATTTAGCAGTGAGATTATTTGAATATCATTTAAATACATCATTTTGTGCCGACTTGTCAACTGGCCTGTTGTTTACTATATATTATATTAGCCTATTTTAATAATGAAAGAAAATATAAGAGTTATGAGACACCTGGCTACATCTCGCGGTTATCATTTTGGGAAAACCAATCGCGGTTACCCTACTAATTAATTTCTATGAGGAGGAATTTTCAATAGATGTGAGTACTTTGAGTAAAAGTTTTTGCACTTCAGATGACCTTTTCCAAACTCCAGCCAACAGAATAAAACGACTACAATCAATACAGCCAATTCAACAAGAAGATATGAAGGGATGCCTGCAGCATACTTTATTTAGCTGGTTTTATTACACTAAATAAATTCAGTCCGAATGTTCTCTCTCACACTGAACCGCTGGCCACCCTGCTGGAAAATCCAGTTTAAACTGGTAGCTGTGTGTTTTTGAGTTTGGTCTAAGCTGGGTGTTAGCTGGTTATTAACTTATTTGAACTAGTAGACCATACTTTATTTATTCATTCATTTATTTTTTTGCATATAGTCTGCTTTACTTTATATATCTAGCCTGACCAGCTCAAGAAGTGTTCAAAACCCATTTTAAACCAGCCTGCTTAACCAGCTCTGACCAGGCTTGAAAACAAGCTAAGACTAGCCAGTCAGTTTAGTTTATTATTTGTGACCCTGGACCACAAAACCAGTCATAAGTATCACAGATATAGTTCTACCAGTAGCCAAAAATACATTGTATGGGTCAAAATGATCGATTTTCAAAAATCCAGCTTAAACTGGTAGCTCTGTGTTTATGAGCTTGGTCTAAGTTGGGTGTTAGCTTGTTATTAACTTATTTGAGCTAGTAGACTATACTTTATTTATTCATTCATTTATTTATTTGCATATAGTCTGCTTTACTTTATATATCCAGCCTGACTAGCTCAAGACGTGTTCAAAACCCATCTAAAACCAACCTGCTAAATCAGCTCTGACCAGGCTTGAAACAAGCCAAGACTAGCCCACCAGTTTAGGCTAATTTTAGCTATGTTTCCAGCAGGAATAGTGGGTGATGGCTAGTTTTGCAAACTGGTAGTTGTTAGTTTTCACTGTTTATGTCAGTTCCCATTATTTATAGTTGGTTATTTGTGACCCTGGACCACAAAACCAGTCATAAGTATCACAGATATAGTTCTACCAGTAGCCAAAAATACATTGTATGGGTCAAAATGATCGATTTTCAAAAATCCAGCTTAAACTGGTTGCTCTGTGTTTATGAGCTTGGTCTAAGTTGGGTGTTGGCTGATTATTATCTTATCTGAACTAGTAGACCATACTTTATTAATTTATTCATTAATTTATTTGTATAGTCTACTTTACTTTATATAGCTAGAAAAGTATTTAAAACCAGCCTGTTAAACCAGCTCTGATTAGGCTTAAAGACAAGCCAATACCAGCCAACCAGTTTAATCTGGTTTTAGCTATTTTCCCAGCAATAATAGGGGATGATGGGTAGTTTTGCAAACTGGTAATTGTTAGTCGTCACTGTTTTTGTCAGTTCCCACCATTTATACTTTATAATTTATGACCCTGGACAATAAAACCACTCTTAGGTAGCATTGACATATTTGTAGCAATAGCTAAAAATGCACTGAATGGGTCAAAATGATCAATTTTTCTTTTATGCTAAAAAATAATTGGGATATTAAGAAAAGATAATTTCCATGAAAATATTTTGTAAATTTACTACCGTAAATATATCAAAACTTATTACTTATTTTTAAAGGCAATTTCCTCAATATTTCGATTTTCTTGCACCCTCAGATTCCAGATTGTCAAATATTTTGGTCAAATATTGTCCTATCCTAACACACCACACATCAGTCGAAAGCTTATTTATGCAGCTTTTAGATGAAATATGAATCTTAATTTTAAAAAATGTACCCTTATGACTGGTTTTGTGGTCCAGGGTCACATCTGTCAAATTAAAATCACCATTTCAAAAACCTTTGTGCGTGTGTGTGTGTGGAAAATGTTCTGGTTGGCTTTCGAATACCCTGGCTTTGTGTCAGTACAGACTTTAGGGAATGGAAGATAATATAGAGTTTTGTCTGAATCCCTCAGCAGCATGTTATTTAGGGTTATAATACAATACTGGGATACATTACATACCATTGACCTGTTGGATTGGTTCTGTAACACACACCAGATTGTGATCCCCTCTGCCTCTGTAAATCTAATCCTCATTGACTGTATTGATTCTACTGTGCTTGAAGGATTTCACCAACTAGACAGGAATGCCATGAAACGGTCATGCAGGAGAATAGAACAATGTGGTTAAATACAGCTGTGTTTCTGAATATCTCTATGGCTATACTGAGTGTGGAGTACGACAGGCATTTCTTATCTGCTTTAATTGCCAATTAGATGGCTGTTCTCCAAATGTAAGCTACTAGACGCAGTATTTATCATTTTTAGTGTTCGTAGCCAGCACAGTCGCAGGGGCCGCTGAGAGCTGGATGTGAGAGAATAATTCAGAGGTTATACATCTATTGGCGGCACTTCAGCAGTGCTCAGTCGCTCCTGGTGAGTGTGAGAGAAGATGCGACGAGCTTCCTGTGTCTCTGTGTAAGTGTGTTAAACCTGATAATGTGCAATCAGCCTTTATTAAAATGCGAGCGAGAATCAAACTGCTCTGTCAGTCATTATGTTGCTGAATATACGCTGACCAAAGACAGGGTGGTTGAGCTGTAAGTGTAGACAGTTTTGATAGTGTCTTTGTGAATATTTTACTACAGAAGAGTCTTCTGTTTCAGAACAGTGTCTTGCAGACGACTATGAATATTTGAGAAATGTAATAAGAACAAAAATGGCAGATTCGTTTTGTACTCCATTTAGGCAGAACTACAAGTCTGAAGTTTCTGTTCACAATCTTATCTGATATGAAACATTCAAAGTTTTTAATTTGTTTATAATTGGTTTTCGCAAATGTTGCTTCCCATCTCATTACATTATCATAATGACATTGTAAAACTGCATTTGCAACTCGTTTTACTTCCGTAATGTGACATTGAGACTTTATTGTAATATCCTGTCCTTGCTAAGAGCTTTTCTTAACCATTTAACTCAATGCAAGCTATTACATTTCTGAAATGAAGGATAACTGAAAACAATGAAAAGGAAATGTTTAATTTGAACATTTTAGCCTAAGAATAAATTCACTGTAATGTAGTTTTCTAGGATTCTGCATGGCCAGGAATTCTTGCATGACAGTGCATTTCTGTTTGAAACAGGATGTTTGACAAGAAAATAAATGTTGGGCGTGACTTGATTTTATCATTTGGAAAGAAGTGGATTGTAATAAGTGGGCGTTACATACTAGAATGTAGCCGGACCTGAATGTGGGTTTTCTAAAACAATGCCTAAATTGCTGTAATTGATTAACATTATCCAATAGCCAACTTCAGTGATCTCAGTGGAAATAGATTTGTCCGATTTTTAAAATAATTTACTTGTAATCTGAAAGTCGGCTCGAAATGGAAATTGTTTTGATCTTACTATGATTTATCCATACATTTTAAGCTTTTTGAGTCATAACTTGATCTTCTGGTGAAATACAGCATTCTCTTTGGTTATGTATGCCAGAATTCTCTAATCATTTATTCAGCTTAAAGGCATAGTTCACCCAAAAATAAAAATTCTGTAATTTAATTACTCACCCTCATGACCTTTGTTGTTGTTAAGAGATTTTTGAGGAAATATGACAGCTTTCTGACCCTGCATAGACAGCAACGGTACAAGGCCTAGAAAGGTAGTAAAGACATGGCTAAAATAGTCCATGTGACATCAGTGGCTGTGTTTCCATTACCCTTCAAATTCTGCAAATTGAAGTTGCGAATTGAAAATACAGCTAATGGAAATGCCAATTTAGCAAAAAAAAACCTATATCACAAAAAAAAAAAGTTTTTTGCACTTGTATGACGTGGTTTTTCAGGCAGAAAAAGGAATGTTTCACAAAACTGCAATGGAAATGGCTTTTTTTTTTTTTTTTTGCATTTACAGGTCACTTTTCATACTTAAAAGTCAAGTCATATGATCTTTCTTTATTATACTATAACCTATGCATGAGGATAAATTGAGAATCACATTTTTTTTTTGTTTCAAATAGAGACCACACAAAATTCTAAGCAAAATAAGATAAAAATAACTAAAGGCTGTGCCAAAATATGAATTGCCTTATTCTATTCAAAAATGTTTATTAATGTACCCCTGTAATTTGATTTAGCCTAATGACTCGCTCAAATATTTCACTTGGTTTACTACTGAATGAATTAGCATTTTTTAATTGATCTTTTGAATGAACGATTCAATGACAAATAAAAATTTTTTTGTTGGCACAGAGTGGTGAAACGATGTAATCAACATCAACAAAGCACAAATTACTTCCAAAAGACAATTTGATTCATTTTGATTGCTATCTGTGTTTATAAACTATAAACTTTTATCCCAACACTTCTGAGATAATATGAACGACTGTAAGACTGTAATAATACTGTGTGGTTGAAAATACTGTTTCTGAAGCTGTTTTATATCAAAAAAAATATCTGCTTAAACAGATTTGAATGTTCTGGTATGATTTTTGTCGATGTTTTAAACATCGTATGGATGTTCGAATTGATTTGCGATCTTTTAAAGATTAATCGTGCAGCTCTACTATAATAACCGCAAAAAAACACCTCATATGTGGCTGCTTACACAAGCATTGACAACACAGTGCTTAAAGAAGGTATTTCCCTTGCCATTAAAGTTTGGATAACCCCTTATTTACACTGCAAACATCTCTGGTGCATTACAGCTCCAACACGGCCACCGGAGCTGATTGCAGCCACTCTAGTCAATGCTTGTGTTTATACAAGGGACACCGCGGCACATTTCAGAAGCATCCCAGAAGTGGCTTTCCACGCTGCTTCTGAAAAGATAGACACCTGTTATGTGACATTCTGTAAAGATGGATACCTAGATAGTCTCATAACATCGGTTAATGGAAACGCCGTCATTTTGCAACTGTTTTTTGTTGACATTTATAAAATATCGCAAAAGTTTTGTGCAAACCTGTAATGGAAACGCACCTAGTGGTTCCTTAATTTTATATAGATATGAGAATACTTTTTGTTTATTTTAATGCTGTCCCTACTACCTTTCTGGGCCTTGAACATGTTAGTTGCATTGCTGTCTATGCAGGGACAGAAAGCTCTCGGATTTCATCAAAAATACCTTCATTTGTGCTTTGAAGATGAATAAATATTACAGACTTGAGGGTGAGTAATTAATGGCAGAATTTTCATTTTTGGGTAAACTATTTTTATAAACCTGTTTCCTTAATTTTGACTGCTGCCTTCCAAAATTTTCAAGAATTGACAGAACCAAGTTCCTGCCGTACGTTTTTCTTTTCCAATAATCGTTGTCACTCAGATGTCCATCACAATACTAAAAAAAGATCCGTTGCTACCTCTGTTGCATCGCAGCTTTACAATGTGAAGTGTTAAATCATGCAAAGGAAGTCGATTTCTATTCCATGTTGACTTTGGAGGAACACGACCTTAAACCAGTATTTACAGCAGTGTTTCTTCCTCTTTGTTGTGTGCAGACTTGTCTCACTGCCAGGGGGAAATTGCAGCAATGTCACCTCTGCTTTGGGTTAACTCTGATTCAGCAATAAAAGGCACTGGAGAATACTGTGCTGTAGCGTAGCACTCCTCCTCCTCTGTGCATACACAAACACACACGCGCACACATCTCACCTCTAGTTCCTCTTCTCCGCCTGTGCAGCGGGAGTGAGGGAAGCCACAGTGTTTACTACTGTCAGAGACTTGAGAGACAATCAGAGAGATGAGAGAAAGAGAGAGAGTGGGGCGGGGACACAAAAAGAGAGTTGATGAGGACCTCTGTTGTGCTCCTGTCACATATTTCTGAGAGCGCAAGAGAACTAGAGTGTAGCGACGTGTCACGTCAATCTCAGGAGGCAAGAAATTTTGAAGAGACAGAAAAAAATCCTACAAAGTAAGTGTAGTTAGGACATTTTGAGACATTATCACTAACCCATAAAAACATTGAAATTATCTTTGGTAAATTTGGTAAAAAGCTTTTTGTTAGTGTCTTTTTCTACATGGACTGCAAATACATTTTTTATGTATAAATTAACATTTTATCATGTATAATGAAAGAAGATGAATTAACAGTATAATTCTAAAGTAACAATAACCTGAATTAATTATAATTGCTGTAATACTTTACAATAAGGGTTTATTTGTTAACATACAGTTGAGGTCAAAAGTTTACATACACCTTGCAGAATCAAACAAAATGTTAATTATTTTACCAAAATATGAGGGATCATACAAAATGCATGTTATTTTTTTATTGAGTACTGACCTGAATAAGATATTTCATATAAAAGACATCTACATGTCGGCGCAGATAGGCGTGTGGTTAGCGCGCCGACATATAGCGCTGGTGCGCTCCGGGCGTCCCGGGTTCGAGTCCCGACTCGAGGACCTTTCCCGATCCCTCCCCTAATCTCTCTCCCACTTCGCTTCCTGTCCTATCTGATCTTTCCTATCATAATAAAGGCAAAAAGGCATCTACATATAGTCCACAAGAGAAAATAATAGTTGAATTTATAAAAATGACCCGTTTCAAAAGTTTACATACACTTGATTCTTAATACTGTGTTGTTACCTGGATGATCCACAGCTGTGTTTTTTTTTTTAGGTTTAGTGATAGTTGTTCATGAGTCCCTTGTTTGTCCTGAACGGTTAAACTGTCTGCTGTTCTTAAGTAAAATCTTCCAAGTTCCAAAAAAACTTTGGTTTTTCAGCATTTTTGTGTATTTGAACCCTTTCCAACATTGACTATAATTTTGAGATCCGTCTTTTCACACTGAGGACAACTGAGGTACTCAAATGCAACTATTACAGAAGGTTCAAATGCTCACTAATGCTCCAGAAGGAAACACAATGCATTAAGGGATTTACCAGGGGTGTAAACTTTTGAACAGGATGAAGATGTGTAAATTTTTTGCCTAAACACATATATATATGTATGTTTAGGCAAAAAAATAAACAAAAATGAAGCATCAGTGAGCGTTTGAACCTTCTGTAATAGTTGCATGTGGAAAGGGTTCAAATACACAAAATTTCAAAAAAAAAAAAAAAAAAAAAGAATTTGTAGGACCTGAAGGATTTTACTGAAAAACAGCGGGCAGTTTAACTGTTGAGGACAAACCAGGGACTCATGAACAACTATCACTTAACAAAAAAAAAAAAGGTCAGGTCAGTACTAAAAAAAATTAACATGCAGTATTTGTGATCATACTTGTTTTGGTAAAATAATTAACATTAGTTTCAGTGTTTAATATGTACAGCCATATGAAAATTAATTCAGACCCTGCATAATGCAACAGGATGCCTGTTTGACTTAATCCAATTTTAATGTTCAGTATGCCCGTGATAGGCCATTTGTTTTGTTTGATTTTGCTGTTTAGACTTGAGCACTGCGCATTAATTTCTATCAGGATTTTCATCTGAACAGCAGTGAACTAGAACAAAGCTTGCAATCAACACTGTGGTATTTTTGTATAAACGAGGTGTGCGAGAGTGCACACGAATTGAAGTCTTTTATTCCTGCCGTTGTCATCTTTCGATGAAAGCCGAGATTACTGTGCATTTGTGAGGTGAATTAGTCTGCTTACAGACTCCACATCACGCATCCTTTGTAATCCTTGACTTCATTCTATAGCTCAGGCTTTGTGATCTCTGTGTGTATTGAGATAAAGACAGGCCTGTTGTCATCAGAACTCCACTGATGCAGCCTATTGACCATGTCATGCTGCAGTCATACACGTCCCTCTCATCCCAGTAATTCCACTGAGTGCGTAGTAAGACTTAAACATCGACCAGCATTTATGCGTGGGTTTCTGTCATTGTCATTCTATTTGTAAAAACGTCCTGAGAGTATAGAAATTACATAATGGAATGCCCTATTTAGAATTTTAAAATGCATATTATATAAATTGTTCCTTTTCTGGACTCTAATTAGTTCCAATGATGATAAATATAATACATTGCATAAAAAACAACTACTCTGTTACATATCACTGAAAATTGCTTTTACTGTTAATTGTAATGTCACTTTGATATGTGCAGTAAACTGTCTTGTACTGTATAATAACAAAAAGCATTTAGATAAATTGGTTATAAGTCTCTGAGCTTGATTCTTATGGTTATTATGAGTTTTTTTCTGATTCGGTTAGTGTTTATTTTTCTCTGTTAGATGTGAGAAGGAATATTTGTCTGTCTTTTGTCCTTTAAATTGTGATATTGTGATGCCTAAATTCACCTGTAACAAACTATTTAGTATGTATGTAGAAACTAGATTATTGGCATCAGTAGTGATAGTTCAGGATGCACTTGGCTGAAAACTAAAATTGAAACCCACCCCTTCCAAAAAAATGATAAATTAATGAATGCATTTATTTAAAGATTTTAATTAAAAATTAGATCACTTCCAGAATAAAAATGTTGTGATAATTTACTCACCCCCATGTCGTCCAGAAGGTTCATGTCTGTCTTTCTTCAGTCACAAAGAAATTGATTGAATTAAGACGTTTTTTTTTTTTGAGGAAACCATTCCAGGATTTTTCTCCATATAGTGGACTTTAATGGTGGCTAACAGGTTGGAGGTCCAAATTGCAGTTTCAATGCAGCTTCATAGGGCTCTTCACAATCCCAGTCAAGGAGTAAGGGTCTTATTTACCAAAACAAACGGTCATTTTCAAATTTGTGTACTTTTTAACCACAAATGCTCATCTTGCACCAGCCCAACCTTGCACATTATGTAATGATGTTGGAAAGGTCATGCGTGACATAGTCGGATGTAGGACTGGTCGATCTGGACAAAAAAATGATTGCAGCAATTTTTTTTCATATTAGTTGATATCAATAAATGTCGATGTCGATAATTATCATGATAAATGTCACGTTTTTTTAAGTTTAAAGAGAACTTTTAAAAGTTTTAAAGAAGTTTAAAGCTCCGATGTGAAAGTTGTAAAAACACACAGTTAATTGTGGTTTTAGACTATTCTTTCTTTATTCTATGTTCAGAACATGACAAACACTTTACAATTTTGAATTCTTTACACTTTTCCAGTCATTTTTCCCTTATCAAAATACATTAAAAATAATAAGAAAAAATAGTTCTACACGTTCTAATGAGTGATTTTGTTTTAAATCAAGAAACAGGTTTGTGTTGCCTCATAATCAGAGCTGGGTAGAATACTTACAAATTGTAATCCGTTACTGATTCCAGATTACATGACAAAAATTGTAGTCTGTAACGTAATCCGTTACATTACACATTTTAAGTAATATAATCAATACTTTTAGATTACTTTTATCTAACTTGTTAATCATTTATTTAAATAGGATTACTTTGTACCATAATGATGTAAAAATCATCTGCATGTAGTCAACAAGAGAAAATAATAGTTGAATTTATAAAAATGACCCCGTTCAAAAGTTTACATACACTTGATTCTTAATACTGTGTTGTTACCTGAATGATCCACAGCTATGTTTTTTTTTTAGGTTTAGTGATAGTTGTTCATGAGTCCCTTGTTTGTCCTGAACGGTTAAACTGTCTGCTGTTCTTAAGTAAAATCTTCCAGGTTCCACAAATTCTTTGGTTTTTCAGCATTTTTGTGTATTTGAACCCTTTCCAACATTGACTGTATAATTTTGAGATCCGTCTTTTCACACTGAGGACAAGTGAGGTACTCAAATGCAACTATTACAATAGGTTCAAATGCTCACTAATGCTCCAGAAGGAAACACAATGCATTAAGGGATTTACCAGGGGTGTAAACTTTTGAACAGAATGAAGATGCGTTCTTTTTTTGCCTATATATTTTAGTACTGCCCTTCAGAAGCTACAGAAGATACTTACATGTTTTCCAGAAGACAAAATAAGTTAAATTTACCCTGGCTTCAAATTCAAAAAAAGTTTCCTTCAGTTGTCCACAATGTGGATGGATCTCAAAATCATAGTCATTGTTGGAGAAAAATGCAAAGAGTGTAAAATGTAAAAATGTAAATGTAAAAAATGCAAAGAGAATGCAATGTTCCATTCATTGTAATTTACAACATGAAGTGCATTTAACTTTATATTACAATAATTAATTAAATCATTTTTTTAAATTAAAATAAATAATTTTAAAAGTCCCTTTCAAGGGTATTTCTATAGTCTTTGTTTTTTAAAATACAAATTAAAATATAACACTTACTAAAAAAATGTAATATTTTTAATTACCTGCATGCCATGTGACCATTATCAGCATCTAAGAAATCGTAAACATGCACATTTTATACTTAATTATTAAATCTCAGGGGTATTTAAAGTAAAGTATATACTTAAAGTATATTTGGTGAATAATGTTTAGATGACAACATTTTTTGGAATGCCTGCATTATAAGTAAATAAGAAACAATGTGAATATATGCATTTTAATGAGTTTGAAAGACAAAAGCCTTTTAAAGACATAATAATACATAATAATTCAAATAAAAAATAAATGTGTTCATCGGTAAGTTGAAACCCTTCTTGAACCTGAAATGATTTTTGTAAAACCATTGGTCAAATGCTGTGTCGTCACCTGACTAATGACTAGTCTGTGTGAATGTCCACAAAACTGGACTTTCTGAATGTATATAATCGGTAGGCTACTTTAGAAAGAAAAAATTAAAAGATGAAAAAGATAAATTAGGGAGAATTAATGAATTCTGAATAATTTATTGCTATTGTGTTAATATGTAATCCATAAAAAGTAACTGTAGTCTGATTACGAGTATTTTGAAATGTAACTTACTCTAATTACAAGTACTTAATTTTTGGAATGTGACTACGTAATCCAGATTACATGTAATCAGTTACTACCCAGCTCTGCTCATAATATTAATAATAATATAACTTTAAAAGTAATATCCCGACAGAGGCCGCTCCCACGATAGTTTATTGACATGAGCGGCTTACCTTAGACCCGCCCTCACCGAGCTAAAACAGTCCGACTCTGATCGCCATTGTGTGACTCAGGTGCAGGGGAAGACAAGAATGTCTCTGATTGAGCAATTAAGTTGTTCTGTTGTTGGATGTAATAATGAACATAGCAGTTGTCATTTACTCCCGACATTTGAGCTGCTTCAGATGCAGAGGATTAACGTTACTTTCGTTTTTGAAAGGAAAGCGCCGATCCCGATCTACATATGCGTCTATGTTCATGCGAATCATTCGTGATGCAGCTTCACCCACAGCAGAAGTGAGTATATGGGTTTTTTATGCATCTTTGCAAATGGCCTTTCTTAATAATGTGCTTGTTAGCAAGTTTCGCTGCTAAACGCGGCTAAAGTAAACATTACAGCTCATCATCCCACGGCAAAGGGGGCGGGGCGAGCAGAGCTCTTTAGCATTTAAAGGAACATGCAACAGAAAAGCTTGCTCTAAAAGGGCTGATTTTGACAAGGTAAAAAGAGTGTTTTTTACACTACTATTGACCAGATTATTGACTATTGACACTATATACCTTTTTGACCAGAGCTAACCGCACGTGATGTTTATAACGTGATTACGTAACGTGTCAAGTCGCACATGTGCATCGCAGAGCTAACAAGGGTAAGAATAGAAATAGAAATTGTGCTTCAGTAATATTGCATTAAATTATTTTAACGCATTAAGGATTTTTTAATTAATTGTATGCGTTAATGTTGACAGCCCTAGTTCTTAGCCAGTCTTTATTCTGTCATAACAGTGTGATTCTTCCTCAGTCTCCTCTATGGAATAAGGGATTCCAGGAAACCCAAGGCTTGTTGACGCAGCTTCCAGTGTATTTGTTTCAGTGATGCTTAAGTGTGTTTCCCCAGTATACACATGAGAATAATCCAGTCATCTAGGTGTCATCAATTGTAGCGTGTGCGTGCCTGTGTCTAATTGGCCGTGACTTGGCTGTATTTTGCTTTCATAAAAGACTTGTGCACTCATTCCTTGGAAAGATTGAAGAATATGCTAAACAGTCTTCCTGCTTATCTTAAATTTGTTTTCCCACCTGTTCCAAGTTATGTTTTTATCTTGATTGTGTAACGCAAAGCTAACAGGATATGTACACCTCCCCGAGCGGTCATATGAAATCAGTCTGTAATTGTACCTGCTCGCAGAGCTTCTATAACCTGGTGCTTGTCAGTTAGCGGCGAGATGGTATCTCAGGCCCTTGAAAAGGCCACAGATATAGTTTGTGTTCCTGCCCCCCGCTGGGTGCTCTTGCTTACTGCCATCCTCTGCTCTGAGATGGTCTGTTCCCATAAATAATTCCCTCTGTGTGTCAAAGGGCACAATCACATTGTCTGTCTGCTTCTCTCTGTGGCCCTTTTACACCTGGCATTAACATGCACTCCATATCCAGATAATAGCTGGATGTTCTTTAGCTGGATTGTATTTATCTCCACTCACCTGTGCAAAATGGAAAACAGTCGTTGCATAATGCATCACAGGCTCCGTTAACAAAATGTTTCCACATTTACCCAATTTTAAAAGCATTCAAAAGGCTTTTCATCATTTTAAGAGATGAAGAAATGTATCTGTTGTGTGTTTTAGACAGTAAAGGGATAGTTACACTACATTTTTTGATCCATTGACTTCCATTCACACAAATGGAACAGTTATGCCTTTGTCAGATCTGGTCAGAATCTAATGACCACATACGAAACGTTTTAGGTCATAATCTGATCATAATGCGTTTTAGTTGCTTTTACATCTGTGTTTTCAAAGAGCAGGTCGTATGATATTTTAAAGTGTCCTAATATTGTGTTGCAGTATTATGTGTCTATGTTCAGAAAACATTGTAATTTTCTCAGAATATACATGAACATATTTGTGACCTTGGGCCACAAAAACAGTCATAAGTGTCAAATTTTAAGCTTTCCGTTAATGTATAGTTTGTTAGAATAACAATATTATTCAATATTTGACAATATTTGGTTGAGATGCAATTATTTGAAAATCTGGAACCTGAGGGTGACAAAAAAAGAGAAAATTGCCTTTAAAGTTGTCCAAATGAAGTTCTTAGCAAAGAATATTACTAATCAAAAATTAGGTTTTGTAATATTTATGGTATATTACAAAATATCTTAACGGAACATGATCTTTACTTGATATCTTAATGATTTTTGGCATAAAAGAAAAATCAATAATTTTGACCCATACTGTGTATTTTTTGCTATTGCTACAAATATACCCGTGCTACTTAAGACTGGTTTTGTGGTACAGGGCCACATTTTTAAATGATTTAGAAATGGTTTGTTCAAGCAGCTTTGAGTGTAATGTCTGTAAACCCCTCCCTTCCATACCCTAATGGCCTACTCTGCTCTGATTGGTCACCTGGCAAAGCCTGTTGTGATTGACACAGAGAGGAGTACTTGATCAAGTTAGTGAGTGTTACCAAGTCCGCAGTTGTTTTGGTGCTGCGGGTTTAAGCGACTCCTTTAACGTCGTATTTAGCCCCTGGAATGCTAATTTACCAGGAAAACCCCAACAAAAGCGTGTATTTGACAACCAGGAATGCACATTTTAACAGGGGACCCCCTGGAAATGTGGTTGGGATAGTTTTAAGTAAAAATTGGGCAGGTTTTGTTGTGAAAACCTGGCAATCCTAATGCACCTTTACATAAAACAATAATACAGTGCTCTAATCCGTTCTAAAAATATTGACATAAAAACATTTTGTTTAACACTCATGCAAGCGAATCATGCTCAACTGTAAAACAATAATTAAGTTACAATTCTTTTATTATAAAATTAATCAGAACAGCAACAGTCTACATCAATTGACACATTCTTAGGAAATAGTACATTCACAGCCAATTATCAGAACTATTTCAGTAAGACAGTAATGTCGTGGTTTACCTGAAAACCTAAAGCTACACTAGTTAAACATCACATATTATTACAAAAAAATGATATTTTGGGCACTCACTTGAATATGTACACATAACATATCAATCGTACTTACAGGTTGTGGTTCGGAGATGCTTGTTGGTCTAAATACGGAAGATTAGAAACCAAAAATGATAAAAGCCAAGAGTAGAGAAGCAGTCCTCTGTAAAATGAAATATCTTAATATATAACGCACTTTTTTGATTAATAACTTTGCAGACTATTTACATTGAACGATAGTTACGTTACAAACTGCAAAAAAAAAAAAATTACCTGCTCTTCAAAGGGATATTTCACCTAAAAATGAAAATTTCCCCATGATTCACTCACCCTCAAGCCATCCTAGGTGTATATGACTTTCAAATTTCAGACGAATACAATCAGAGTTATATTATACAGTGTCCTGGCTCTTCCAAACTTTATAATCGCAGTGAATGGCCAGAAGGCCTTTTATCTTCACCGTGTGGAGACCTTTTTATGATGGATGGACACACTTTATTGGATTTTTATTGGACTACTGAATCTCAACTACTATTACAAAGCTTGGAAGAGTCAGGACATTTTTTAATATAACTCCTTTATTGTGGTCAACTGCTGTCTGATGGTGATCTGATCACTGAAAATGCATGTTAATACCAGGTTTAAAGGTGGCCTGTCTGTTTTTGTTAGGTGAAGTATCATTGAAAGACCAGTTCTGGGTGGAGCTGTGTAGTGCGAGAAACGTGTATCGAAACAAAAAGCACCAGTTTGTACCAGATTCTTTGTGATATAAGCCAGAGGATGGTTTCATGTGAGCTCAGTGGCAGTGTATTTTTGTCTGTGTGTGAAGTTAAGAAGCCTGCTATCAGCCCTGCGCCCCACTAGTCACTGTCTCCAGGCTCTTCTGAGTTTCCTTTAAAGGGAAAAAGAGAGAAAAAAAAGCATCAGAGCTCTGTGGAAACACTCAGATTGTAACACATTGCTAAAGCTAATCCCTCAGCCCGAGGATTCCCCCAAATATTCATCATCATTATGCATGCATGAGCAGGAGAGAGAGGAAAAAATGGAGGGATAGGGAAAGTGAGACATTCAGTATGTTAATAAGGTTTAGGGCATTCGCTTGCCTCTTTTATCTGCTATAATCTTCTAAAATTAGTATGAGGTCAAGTCATGTAAGTAGTAAACCATATTTTTAAAATGCGAAAGCAATGTGAAAATTTTAAATGAACAGTATTTTAAGCTTTCAGATAATATCAGTAAAGCATTTTGGTTAATGGTTCACTATCATCATATGGGATTCACAAAATTCATTTATATTTCAGATGTTATTCTGTTTCTGTTTTCTATGATTTTTATAAAACCTGACATACTGGTTAAATATTATTAAACAATTCATGTTTAACAACTTCCAAGATTTTTTAAGCCATGTCATTGTTGCTCTTGTACAACAGTTCAATAAATAAGATGTTACTTACATTAGTTAAAAATTAAATAGAAGTAGATATATTTTTTTAATTGCAATAATATTTAGGGCCCAAATCTTATTGTTTTGCTGTATTTTAGATCAAAATGATGAGCGTAAGAGACCCCATATTTTTAAACGGTAATGTTAAATGCATCATTTCTAAGACTTCATTGCATAACAATCGTCAGCCTTTGTTTTTGGACTAAATTTGAAGCCTTTGCAGGTGTACTTGTAACAGCAGGAGCCTCCTCTACACTGATTGAATCATAGGTTTCAGGTTTCTCTGCTCTGACAGGACTGATTTGCTGATTGAGACCGCAATCTACAGATTGTAGAACTGTTGTTTTTGTTGTTGTTGTGTTCAGTGACAGGTGAAGAGACGCAAGGAGCAGATGGCTCCTGCCTGTGTCCTATTCTTATTGCTCAGTGTGAAAATCTGTCATTAGATCATCTCCGGCCTGTAAAGCCTTTTGATTAGCCCTGTATCTTAGTCATGTTTTCAAATGATGGAGTCCAAAAGTCTGACACCACATTGGCAATGTTGTATACAAGATTTAAAAATCTGAATATATATTCAATCCAGCATTTACTTTGTAAAAGGTGAAGCAGTTTTTACCAGTGGTTGAACCCCACTGCCTATACAGTTGAGACCAAAAGTTTACATACACCTTGCAGAATCTAAAATTGTATTTTTTTTTTTTATGAAAATAAGAGAGATCATACATAATGCATGTTATTCTTTATTTAGTACTGACATAAATAACATATCTCACATAAAAGACATTTACATATAGTCCACAAGAGAAATAATAATTATATTTATAAAAATGACTTCATCCAAAAGTTTACATACACTTGATTCTTAAAGGTGCAGTGTGTAGATTTTTGCGCATCTAGTGGTTAAGTTTTGAATTGCAACCTGATTGCAACCAACGGCTCCGTCCACCGCTCACCCCTCCCTTTACAGAAACTACGGCAACCGACACGCGATTAAGATGTCGTCGTTTCAGACAGCAAAGAATAATGAAGTTTCTTTTTAAATGTAAATAAGAGAATTATATTTACTTGATAATTCAATAAAACGATGTTATTGTGAATATTGCAGTTACTTGTTCATCATTGTGTCAGTGTTTTTTCCGAAGAACAGCAGTGATGAAACGCGATCTTGTAGAGCAGTTTGTCCGTTCAGGGCTACAGTAGAAACATAACGGCAGCTTCCATGTGGGGGGACCCGCGGTGTATGTAGATATAAACTGGTAATTGTAAGGTAATAAAAACATAATGGTTAATTAAGTAAGGTCTTTATTCACCCCTGAAAACATAGTTATGTATATGAAATTGCATTTCTGTCTAGAGATAATCTTAAATATTACACACTGCACCTTTAATACTGTGTTGTTACCTGAATGATCCACAGCTGTTTTTTTTTCGTCTAGTGATAGTTGTTTATGAGTCCCGTGTTTGTCTTGAACAGTTAAACTGCCTTTCTGCTCTTCAGAAAAATCCTTCATGTGCCACAAAAAATGGTTTTTCAGCATTTTTGTGTATTCAAACCCTTTCCAACAATGACTGTATGCTTTTGAGATCCATATTTTCACACTGAGGACAACTGAGGGATTGCATTGCATTATGTATTATTATAGTTTTTTAATTTGAAGATCTGAGTAAATTTAACTTATTTTGTCTTCTGGGAAACAAGTATCTTCTGTAGCTTCTGAAGGACAGTACTAAATGCAAAATATGATATGTGGGCAAAATAAGAAAAATATACACTTCTTCATTTTGTTCAAACGTTTACACCCCTGGCTCTTAATGCATCCTTTTTCCTTCTAGAGCATCAGTGAGCATTTCAAACTTCTGTAATAGTTGCATACAGATTCCGCTTTTGACCTCAACTGTAAAGAGGAAAACATGTTTGACCTTTTCTCTTTGTCTAAAAGGTTTCTAAAAGGCTTCACTCTGAGTATTTTGTGTCAGAAAGCACAGGTAGAGAAGAAACCCGAGCCTCTCTGTGGGAGCTGCTTCTTGCTGCTAAATGAGATGGCCAGATGAAACGGCAAAACTTCATTACTTTGAAGCTCTGTACTCCATACTATTAGAGCGGTCAGTGGTCAATGGCTTTCATATTAGACTCCAGATTAAATCTACTAAAATAGCCTTGGACGTCTCACCGTGTGTACACAGGCCAGGCTGCACCACAGGAGTTATGGAAAGGGATATGTTTTCACCGACCAATTAATCACATCTCTAGAGGACAGGGTTTGGAAATAAACAACCCCCAAAGCCCTCAATCTGGAGACTAATTCTTCCCTCAACAGATGGCAGAAGCTCGTAAACACATTTTGAGGGAAACTTTGAGCAAACCTTTGCATTGAGGAAAACAGCAAACCAATAATGCTAAACTTTGACATAGATAGCAGATGTATACAGATGTGACGGCAGGGAGTCGCAGGTGGTGTTTTCCCCTTTTGGAAAAGCTTTTTTAGTTTACTGACAGAAGGAACAATATTGGTTTAGAAGGGCTTCCCCTTTTTGGCAAAAACTATAATAGTGAATCTTTTGGTTGACAGTGAATCAGTGCAAAAGCAGTTGTTGCAAATTCGGTTCAGCACATAATTTGATTTAATAAATACTTGTTATAAAACTGATGCATATAAACTGGCAGGAGTGCAGCGAGAAACTATATGAACTGTTACATCTTAGGAAGAAGGAAGGAAGAAACTCCTTTAAGCTTTTTTTTTGTCTGTGCATTTTAAATGTCATAAATGGTGTGGCTGTGAAGCACTGACCTGATTGTCTATGAAGTGTTGAGGTGGTTACTGTGGGAATACTTAGTGACTCCAGCCTACTTGAGTGTTAGAAGAAAATTGAAGCGATCAAATACCCTTTATCTCACTCAAATCAGCCATCAGTGACGCCTTCGGATGCGTCTACAGGGAGGCAGAATATAGTTAGAAGAGCAGAGAAAAGCTATTCCCACTCCTTTTATATTGTGAGGTATCAGTATGAGTGAGTTGAATGAGGATAGTTAGAAAATGCAACTGATGATAGAATCTGTAAATTATTTACGTCTTCATTGAATAGTTGTGTTGAATTACTCGATCACTGCAGGATTGCACAGGCTGACTGTAATATAGAAATAGTTTAAAGAATTAGTTCACTTCCGGAATAAAAATTTACTGATAATTTAGTTACCCCCATGTCATCCAAGATGTTCATGTCTGTCTCTCTTAATTTGAAAAGAAATGAAGGTTTTTGAGGAAAACTTTCCATGATTTTTCTCCATATAGTGGACTTCAATGGGGATCAACAGGTTGAAGGTCCAAGCTGCAGGTTCAGTGCTGCTTCAGAGTACTCTGCACGATCCTAGCCGAGGAATATGTGTCTTAAAAAATCTAATTTATATACTTTTAACCACAAATGCTCGTATTGCAATTACATAATCACAAAAAACTTGTAAACACTGGGTTGGTCGGTACTTCTGCCTACGTCCAATGTGACTACATAATGCGTAAAGTCCAGCTAGTGCAAGATGAGCATTTGTGGTTAAAAACTATAAAAACAAATTTATTTGTTTTTGGGAAAATTACCAATTGTTTCACTAGATAAGACCCTTATTCCTCAGCTGGGATTGTGTAGAGCCCTTTGAAGCTGCATGGACCTTTAACTCGTTGGCTCCCATTGAAATATCCTGGAATGTTTCCTCAAATAACTGAAGAAAGAAAGTCATGAACATCTTGGATGACAGGGGTAAGTAAATTATCAGGAAATATCTATTTTGGAAGTGAACTAATCCTTTAAGTCTGATTTCTCTTGAAGTGATCATAAACTCCTTTTTGCTCCTTTTGTTTTAAGAGTAAACTATTGAGTATATTCATATTTTCAAGGTTTTTTTTTTTTTTTTATTTAAGAGCTGAGCTCATAACTACTGTTATTATGTCAGGTAATATGGGTATTAATAATCCTAAAGAAGTATTACTCAATTGTAATTTCTTGTTTATTGAACTGCTGTATAAAAGCAAATTTGGTAACACTTTTCAATAAGGATCAATTTGTAAACATTAGTTAATGCTTAGTAGGGGTGTGACAAAAAACTTATCCCACGAGACGAGACGAGACATTTTAATCCTTGATGAAATATATAGGGAAAATTGTTATTTTATTGCACTGTAAAACACTAAATGCATGTGCATTTGGATATGAACTTGTACTTTATGAAATTAAACTTCTATGTTAATGAATTATATGCAGTAACATGTAAACTAAAGCTGCATTATTCTGGATAAATTGAAAATCACTTTTTTTTTTTTATAAATTGGAGATCACGATTCTCTCATGATTCTGAAGACAAAATGTTATAAGTCTTTTAAGCAGTATATTCAAACACTATTGCAATCTCCTGAATAAATAATTAAATGATAAATACTTTTTTAAAAGTACCTACTGGTGGAAGAGAATAAGCATTACAGTACATTCAAGTGTTAAGATACTTTCGGTTTGATCACTTCTGTAGACAATAAGTATTTATACCCAAACTATAAACTTTTATCCTAGTACTTGTGTTATTTAAATGTATGTAACACAGAAATAATTATCATTATATGGTTGAAAATAATATGAATTTATAGGGTTGCTCTTTCTGGATCAACAACAGCATGAATGCAGATTTGAATGTCTTTAACACCTGTTTCACATCGTAAGCGTCAGTGGAGCTTTATTTTTTAAGTATAGTTTGATAGTTAATTCATCGGAGCAGCGCAATGGGAATCTTTGCCATTCGGGAATAAGATCATGTGGATGTTTGAATGGAGATCGCAATATTTGAACAATTAATCGAGCAGCTCTATTGTAAACGCTGCAAAATGTTTTGCTAGGATATTCGAGGACATTCTCGCGAGACCAGTCAGATCTCACGAGACACATAGGATCTCGCAAGGTCTCGCATCTCGTCACATCCCTAATGCTTAAATATGTTGATTTACAAATATGCTCTTGTTCTTTATTATATTAATATTCATAAAACAAGAACTAATCTTCATAGTTAATGTAAAAAATGTATTAGTATATGTGTTAAAGGGATAGTTCACTCAAAAATAATTAATTTACCCTCATTTCAGTCCAAACCTGTTGTCACGGTTCTGCACCCACAATCACGCCCCGATCATAGTCACCTGAATACTGATCATCACGCACCTGCACTCAATCAACAACTCACTACAAGAGCACCTCACACACAGCCATCATTGTCCGGGCTCGTTCTCAAATCTCTACTAAACTTACCGTAACCCTTACCTTCTGATTACTTACCTGTCTTCTCGTCTGTTCCAGTCCAAGTCAAGTCTTTGTCTCCAGTTAGCGGTGTGTCAGCCATAAGTCCGTCGACGGAACTCCAACGCTGTGTGTATGAGTGTGGTCATCTTCACCGGTCCTCCTCCCGTCGTTCCTGGAAAGGAAAAGCATCTAATCATCCACGATCCATCTACATATCAAGAATCACACCCTGAGCTGTTATACTCACCCGGTTCTGCACCCCATCACCTTCATCTTGCTCTGCTGAAAATAAACCTGTCAATATTCACTCTTACCTCTCTCGTTTGGTCTGCTTCCATAACAGTTAGCCCAGACCAATACAGCGAACAGCATGAGCACGTTGGATCCGTTTCAAGAGCTGGTGGACTCACTCCGGAAAGTTTTGTTGGCCAGTCATGCCACCATGCCCACTCCAGTTTGTCCTACAGCACCACCGGCACCCAGCACTTCTTCGGACCCCGTTCCTTCCAGTCCAATGGCCCGACCAGCACCCTACTCTGGCGGGGCGGAGGAGTGCAGCGGATTTCTGTTACAATGTTCCCTTGTATTCACAATGCAACCTGCTCTCTATCCCACAGATGCTTCAAGGATTGCCTTCATCACATCTCTGCTTACCGGACCAGCTCTCAAATGGGCGGATACCTTATTTCAGCAGGCCGGGCCGGCAACGCAATCGCTACAAACCTTCATCGCTCATTTTAAGGAAGTTTTCGGACGCTCAGATACAGAAGTTTCCGCAGGAGAGCAACTATATCATCTGAAACAGGGAAGTATGACGACTCAAGATTACTCTCTACGTTTTCGCACTCTAGCCGCTGCCAGCGGATGGAATGAGCGGTCTCTCCTAACCACCTACCGGCTCGGCCTGGAACCCAATCTCCGGAAGCAGTTAGCTGCGTTAGATGATTCGATGGGGTTGGAGAAATTCATTCAGCAGTCACTTCGTTGTTCTGACCGGTTGAAATCATATAACGAGCAGTCTGACACTTCTGCACTCCTCCGACCCATGTCACCCGCCAGCCCTCCAGAACCAGAACCAATGATCCTGGAATCAGGCAAGATCTCTGCAGCTGAGCGACAGAGAAGGCTGACCCGGGGTCTCTGCATGTATTGTGGGGCTGCGGGACACATTCGTATCCATTGTCCTACACGTCCCGCATCATCCTTGGTGAGTGTTATCCATTCAGATCTGGATAATATGCGTCCACTGACTACCAATGTTCAGTTAACCACCCACGTCTCTTGTGTTACAGTCGCAGCCCTCATCGACTCCGGGTCAGCGGGAAACTTTATCTCGGACACCCTCTGTCGCCAGCTCCAGCTGCAGACCCAAGCTTCAAATAACATCTACCAGATCCAACCCATAACCAACAGGATTAATTCACGGCCACGTATCCATCGAAAGTATGAACCCATAATCCTTCAAGTCGGAGTTCTACACCGGGAGGAAATTCAGTTTCTGGTTCTGGAGGGAGCTACTATGGACATCATTCTGGGGCACCCGTGGCTGGTAGCTCATGATCCCATCCTCTCTTGGGGCACTGGAGAGATCACCAAGTGGGGAAAAGGATGTACGGACCGCTGCTTTCCAGATCTTCCACGTCCCAACCCTAAAAAGATATCTGTCAACGTCACCTCGATCGAAAGTCCTGTTGAGAAACGTTCAGTCAAGATTCCCTCAGTCTACTCTGAATTCCAGGACGTCTTTTGCCCCAAGAGAGCTTCTCAGCTACCGCCACATCGGCCATGGGACTGCGCCATTGACCTTGTTCCGGATGCTCCATTGCCCAAAGGTAAGATCTACCCGTTGTCGCTTCCGGAGACCAAGGCAATGGAGGAGTACATAAAGGAGGCTCTCGCTCAGGGATATATACGACCATCAACTTCACCAGCAGCATCCAGTTTCTTCTTCGTCTCTAAGAAGGATGGAGGGCTGCGGCCATGCATTGATTACCGAGTACTCAACCAAGGTACAGTCAAGTTTCGCTACCCCCTTCCTCTCGTCCCTGCGGCCCTCGAACAACTACGCACAGCCAAAGTGTTCACGAAGTTGGACCTCCGCAGCGCGTACAACCTCGTGAGAATACGTGAGGGGGACGAATGGAAGACGGCCTTCGTGACTCCTACTGGCCACTACGAGTACTTGGTCATGCCCTATGGATTGGTCAACGCCCCCTCCGTATTCCAAAATTTCATCCACGAGGTACTCCGGGAGTTCCTGCACCACTTCGTCGTCGTCTATATTGATGATATACTGATTTACTCCCGGAGTGAGGCCGAACATCGCCTCCACGTTGCGGAGGTCCTCCAACGTCTACGAGAGCACAACCTATACCTCAAGGCGGAGAAATGTTCATTCCATTTGTCTTCAGTGCACTTTCTCGGTTACATCATAGATCAGGAGGGGGTTCGCATGGATGAGGGGAAGGTGGCTGCAGCAGTGTCCTGGCCACAACCCACTACCATAAAAGAACTCCAAAGATTCCTAGGTTTTGCCAATTTATACCGTCGATTCATCAAGAATTACAGCATTATCACTTCTCCACTTACCAGCCTGCTCAAGGGAAAACCTCGTACCCTACATTGGACTCCAGACTCGGCCGCAGCCTTCCAAAACCTCAAGGACGCCTTCACTCAAGCTCCACTCCTGATTCATCCGGACCCTGATCTCCCTTTCGTGGTGGAGGTGGATGCCTCTACTACCGGCGTGGGAGGTATCCTGTCACAGCGCCACGGTACTCCTCCATTACTTCATCCCTGTGCCTATTATTCCCGGAAGCTCAGCCCAGCGGAGAGGAATTATGACATCGGCAACCGCGAGCTCCTCGCTATTAAACTCGCTCTGGAGGAGTGGCGACATTGGTTGGAGGGTGCCAACCATCAGTTCCAAGTCATAACAGATCACAAAAACCTGCAGTACCTGCGAGAGGCCAAGAGGCTCTGTCCCCGTCAGGCAAGATGGTCCCTGTTCTTTTCTCGTTTTGATTTCACGATAACCTACCGACCAGGATCCAAGAATGTCCGAGCAGATGCCCTGTCACGTATCCATGATTCCCACAATTCACCTGAAGCACCCTCCACCATACTCCCAAAGGACATCATCGTCCAGCCCATAGAATGGACCAACCCTCCGGCTGTCGCCACTCCAGAACCCAGATCTCTGCCGGGCTGTCTACCAGGTCGTCAGTACATCCCTAGGACCAAACGGGTAGATCTAATCCATTCTACGCATACCTCCCTGGGCACTGGACATCCAGGGGCCAACAACACTCTCTCGCTGCTGACGGAACGCTTCTGGTGGCCGCACATGGCAAGGGATGTACGGAGGTATGTTCAAGGTTGTAAGGAGTGTGCGATGTCCAAGAGTCCTCGTCATCTGCCTGCCGGGAAACTCCATCCCTTGCCTGTGCCGAACCGCCCCTGGTCACACCTGGGAGTGGACTTTATGACCGATCTTCCTCCTTCAGACGG
Organism: Garra rufa; assembly: GCF_049309525.1. Lineage (NCBI taxonomy): Eukaryota > Metazoa > Chordata > Actinopteri > Cypriniformes > Cyprinidae > Garra > Garra rufa. Next base: position 33,450,878 of record NC_133365.1, on the reverse strand, counting down.
TAACACCTGCATCTTTGTCATTGTCGATAGATTCTCAAAGTTCTGCCGTCTAATACCCTTGAAAAGTCTTCCCACAGCTCTGGAATCTGCAGAACTTCTCTTTAACAACGTCTTCCGGTATTATGGTATTCCAGAGGACATTGTCTCAGATCGCGGACCGCAGTTTATCTCCAGGGTATGGAAGTCATTTCTGAAACTCCTAGGTGTGACCGTCAGCCTCTCCTCTGGATACCACCCTGAGACCAATGGGCAGACGGAGAGGAAGATCCAGGAGGTGGGGCGGTTCCTCAGGACTTTCTGTCATGGTCACCAGGACTCCTGGAACCAGTTCCTGGGATGGGCTGAATACGCCCAAAATTCACTGCGGCAACCCACCACAGGACTCACGCCATTCCAGTGTGTGCTAGGCTTCCAACCACCTCTCTTCCCCTGGAATGGCGAACCATCACAGGTGCCTGCAGTGGATTACTGGTTCCGGGAGAGCGAGAGAGTCTGGGATGAGGCTCACCACCACCTGCAAAGGGCAGTGCGCAGAACAAAGATCTCCGCTGACAAGAAGAGGATTCCAGGTCCTACTTATACTCCTGGGCAGAAAGTCTGGCTCTCCACAAGCGATATCCGTCTGCGCCTGCCCTCGAAGAAACTGAGTCCCAGGTTTGTTGGTCCCTTCACCATCGTGGAACAGGTCAACCCCGTCACCTACAGGCTCCAACTACCGCCACAGTACCGTATCCACCCCACATTTCACGTATCCTTGCTGAAACCTTTTCACCCACCTGTCATTCCCTCCACAGAACCTGACCAAGAAGAAGAACCCCCTCCTCCCTTGGTTCTAGAAGAGGGATCCATTTACTCGGTCCGTGAGATTCTTCTGTCCCGACGTCGTGGTGGCAACTTGGAGTATCTCGTCGACTGGGAAGGCTACTGACAAGAAGAGAGGTCGTGGGTACCCAGAGTCGACATCCTTGATCCGGCCCTTATGGAGGAATTCCACCGTAACCATCCTGAGTGTCCAGCCCCTCGAGGACGAGGTAGACCACCACGACGTCGGAGGCCTCGGCCCTCAGGAGCGGGCCCTGGGGAGGGGGGTAATGTCACGGATTGGTCAGGTTCTGCACCCACAATCACGCCCCGATCACAGTCACCTGAATACTGATCATCACGCACCTGCACTCAATCAACAACTCACTACAAGAGCACCTCACACACAGCCATCATTGTCCGGGCTCGTTTGCACGAAGCAGACTCATTGAGCTTCACTCTAAGTGTTCTCAAATCTTTACTAAACTTACCGTAACCCTTACCTTCTGATTACTTACCTGTCTTCTCGTCTGTTCCAGTCCAAGTCAAGTCTTTGTCTCCAGTTAGCGGTGTGTCAGCCATAAGTCCGTTGACGGAACTCCAACGCTGTGTGTATGAGTGTGGTCATCTTCACCGGTCCTCCTCCCGTCGTTCCTGGAAAGGAAAAGCATCTAATCATCCACGATCCATCTACATATCAAGAATCACACCCTGAGCTGTTATACTCACCCGGTTCTGCACCCCATCACCTTCATCTTGCTCTGCTGAAAATAAACCTGTCAATATTCACTCTTACCTCTCTCGTTTGGTCTGCTTCCATAACACCTGTAAGAATATATATTTGTTTTCCTTCAGAAGAAAGTCAGACATACAGGTTTGAAACAACATGCACTCTTGAAATAAAAGGTTCTTTATTGGCGTCTGTGGTTCTGTGAGGAACCTTGATAATCCATGGAACCCTTCAAATGCTGAAAAAGTTCTATATAGTTGAAAAGTTTCTTTCGATTTTTAAAATCTTCAAAATGGTTCTTTTAGGAACTGAAAAGTTCTTTGGGGAACCACAAATGGTTCTTTAATGGCATCACTGCAAAAACACCCTTTTGGAACCTTTATTTTTCAAGTATAATTTGATTGTTAATTCATGGTTGTTTAGGATAGCTAAAAATGTGTTACCAATCATGCTGCAGTGCTTGCACACTCTTGCTAAAGTGACATTTCTTTACCATGATAATAGTGCTGGTTGATATACCGGTTCAAATGGTAAACCGGTAAGAATTATGCACACAGTGTGAATATAATTTAATTTTAATTTTAATTAAAAAAAAAAAAAACACTCGATCCTGATAACTTTACAGTTAATGAGTTTATTTGCTTTTTTTATGAGCTTGTCAGTTTAATGTTCTAGAATGGTGAATGGCATATATTGACATCCTGCTCGCTCAGGTTCTGGACCTCATTTAAAAAACATGACAAATGTTGGCGGTATGTAAAGCCGGTCCTGGCAAAATCAATTCTAATATGGTGATTAGAAATGAGCCATTAAAACAGATTGCCTTCCCATCTGCATGGATTGGCCTGCTTTGGCAGACAGCTGGATCCTGAGAGAGAACACAAGACTGTGGATACACTTTTATCATGAAGCAGCGTTCTCTTTGCAGGGATCATTTTCTTATCATGAAGCCAATGTTTTGCCAGTAGCTTAATTTTGTTTCCATATATTGCGGTTGTTCTGCCTATTGAATTTAGCTCAAGAAAGGGAGCGAGTGCAACACAGTTCTTGAACTTAATTACATTGCAGCCAATTTAATTTGTGAAAGGGGAAATTTACTTGATTCATTTGCATGGAGACTACATACATTTTTCTAGGCCATAACTGGATATACAGAACTCTAGTGTTACTTATGTAATATTGTAGTATTTATTAATATTTTGAATTAGCATTTGTTGTTTTCATTTTAATTTGGTTTGTTTTCTGTCATTTTTGTACTTATTTTGGTTTATTTAAATATATTTAAATTAAATATGATTGATATTTTATTATTTAGTTTTAATTTAATTTAGTACTTTGTTATATTGGACCACAGTAAACATGTGAAATTTTCCCTGCATATGTATTCATACAGTGTTTCAAACAGTGTATTTTACAGATTTCCTAGCATTGAAATCCATTGCTAGATGTTTCTGCTTGGCCTTATTGCTGTGATGCTGTTTTTAGTCTCTAGTGTTTGTATCTCTTGATATGGATAGCATCATGTTTGTCTTTTGACATAATGACCTTTGGCCACACATAGTGTTACACAGGGAGCCATCATCTCACCATAAAAACACTGTCTTTCTGTTATGCTTCTGTTCAGTAAGGGGACAAAGGACATTTGATGAAATGTATACAGTGTCTATGTTCAGACAGACTAAATTACAGTACGTTATATATGATATGCTTAATTATTGACAAAGCAATGCCATTTTATGGTAAGATAAGATAGTCTTCCAGCCGAAGCTCATGCTATGCACTGTGAAACTAGTCAATAAAACAGCTCAGCACTGTCCACTTATTACTCCTGTGAGATACAGTAATATACAGCATCATTAAAAGGACTTTGGTTGGATTTCCCAAATCCCTAAGTAAAACGTAAATAAGATGTTAGTGATGCATTACCTTTAAAGCCTTTTTTCCTTAACATTGTTATCTGCACAGCACATAAAAACCTTCATAGTCCTCACAGGACTCATAAATCTGCATGATGGAATGTAAAGAGGCCTGTCTGTAGATTAACAATGCAGTGATCTTTCTATAGAGCCACGAATGTGAGTGAAATTCAGACCTCCTTAAACAGATCCATATCTCTTTTAGTCATAGACACAAGGTGAGTAATTTCTGTATTTAGTTTACCATGTCATTCCAAAGCTGTATGACTTTTTAATGCAGATTTGATATACTGTGAGAGTGAGATTGTGTTTTATAGTAGTGAACCACACAACATGTCAGTCTATTCACACATTGGAACATTTTGCGGCTCAAACTTGTGTGTGTTGCACTGCTAAAGGTGTGAATTGGGTTGATTGTCAAAGTAAAGATGATAGAACAGTGTAAAAAGCTGACAGACAGTGTCAGAATCTCACCCGATGCTCAGGCTTGACTTGAATTTTGGCTACGTTATATTCATAACTGAATTTGCGTTTGATTAGCCTTTTCCTTTAACAGCATTTGTGCTCTTGCTAGAAGCGAACAGCCTTTTTAGGTTGTGTTTGTGGTTTGTTTATTTTGTTCTTCATTGCATTGAACTCCACTTTTTATTTAGTTTGTAAATTCTTTTCTCCTTGAAATAGGTTGTGGTTTTGCATAGTATTGTTGTATGCCATCTGGGATAGATTTTCTATAAATTAAATCAGAGTTCTCAGAACTTCTTTTTAGTGAGTTGTATTTGATTGTCACTAACATTGTTACGTCTCCTCCCTGATTTTGCTTCTGAGAAAACCATTAAAAATGGCATTTTTTATCACAGTCAAAGCCACTACTCTGTTCGCAGAGCTTGTAAACTCTCTCTCTTTCACACGCATGCAGTCAGTCCATGTCGAGTTGTTTTTCCAGCTCCTCTCGTTTCAAGCCTCCAGTGCTCTTAATTGGATTTGCCCAGATGAAGGGTGACACAATTACACAGGCAATGGTAAATTTCACAACATGTGCTCAGAGAAGCACATCAATTTCTTGCCATCAAACAAAACCTGCAGTTAAATGAAATCTAGTTTTTGCATCCATATTAGTTATTTGATAACTAATATAGAAAGGCAAAAATCCTGTTTACATTTACGCACCCAAATGCACAATTTACCTCAAGATTGTTAACAAATGTTAATGTTAATTAGTTAATGCATTAGGTATCCTTAACTAACAATGACTAAAGATTTACTGCATTTATTCATCTTGGACAATATTCATTTCTAAATATACTAATATATCTTTTACATTTCAAGTTCTGTAAATTAACATTTGTTCATGTATTATTTTTAATAACACTTGAAAGTTTGGATACTGTAAGAAAGTTACTGTTACTGCCCTCCTTAGTTACTGTTGCCATGTCCAACAAACAATGGCGCTCTCACACTACACATCATGTTCTCACGCAGTGAAAAATGCATCGCGGAACAAAGAGGAAACTGACAGCACTGACAGCACTGATACACAAAATGTTTCAAGTAAATCTACTCTCCTGTTAGATTTGTTTGTCAGACAAAATGGTTGATTCTGCGCTATGATTGGTCAGATTGCCTGTCAATCAAGCTGTTTGCGAAGGGTCAACTGAATACTTTTTTAGTGCTGGATGATATACCGGTTCAAACCGTAAACCGGTTTGAATTAAGCACACAGTATTAATGTTTAAAAAAACTGTGGTTAGGCAACATAGACAGCATTGTGAGTTAAGAGGAGATCCCTGTTAATTGCATATTTCTGACTAATGGTTAAAGAACTATTAACAACACACAACTAATTCTTGGCAAATAAACTGGGCAAATAAACCAACTGTAAATGTCTGTTAACAGAAGCCAGAGATGCTGAAATTGAACGCAAAGAAGAGAAAATACTGTAGCAGTCAAAGTAAAATAAATAAATAAATGAATTCGGTTTTATATAAATGAATCTCTGAGAAGAACTGACTATGTTCAGAAAAGTTTAGGTGCCATTTTCTTCATCTTACCCCCATATATTGCATATTAATGTATTTAAAAGCGCAGTGCTGCTTTTTACAGTGGTAACTATGGAAATGCTATATTGCTGCTGTTCCATAAGCGCCACCTGCTGGGAGAGAATGAATTTGCGTTCTCATTCAGTCCGTCCGCTGTTTCTGTTTTGTGCAGATATGTTTTATGCAGTATAATTTCACAAAGCTAAGGTCAGACCATTCTATATGTAGCATGTTTTTTGGATCATGATTAAAAAATGTTTCTTGCATTCAGATTCATATTCGAAGGCACAGTCAGGGGAAAAAAACTTGATGAACCGTGAAACTGCCTGAATTAAAAAAAAAAAAAAACATGATACAGATTTTTGGTCAAACTGGCCAGCATTACTTTATTCAGCAAGGGCAAAATAAATTGATCAAAATTGACAGGAAAGACATTAAAGTTGTTTCAGAACTAACAAATGTTGTTTTTAACTTTTTAACATAATAATAAAAAATAATAATAAGAAGAAATGTTCCTTGAACAGCAAATCAGCATATGTGAGCCTGGACCACAAAACTAGATTTAAGTAGCATGGGTTTATTTGTAGTAATAGCCAAAAATACATTGCATGGGTCAAAATGATCAAATTTTCTTTTATGCCAAAAATCATTAGGATATTAAGTAAAGATTATGTTCCATGAAGATATTTTGTACATTTCTCACCATAAATATATCAAAACTTAATTTTTGATTAGCAATATGCATTGCTAAGTACTTTATTTGGACAACTTTAAAAGCGATTTTCTCAATATTTAGATTTTTTGGAACCCTCAGATTTCAGATTTTTAAATAGTTGTATCTCAGCCAAATATTGTCCTATCCTAACAAACCATACATCAGTGAAAAGCTTATTTATTCAAATTATGTATAAATCTCACTTCAAAGAACTGACCCTTATGACTGGTTTTGTGGTCCAGTGTCACATATTAGAATGATTTCTGAAGGATCATGTGACACTGAATAAAAAATCTATTCAAATAAAAAAAAAATATTTTAAATTGAATAAATTTCACAATATTACTGTTTTACAGGTAGAGTACATGAATTAACTATGAAAAATAGCAAAATGAACAAATAATCTCAATTAACAAATGCTGCAAGAAATATTGTTTATTATTAGTATTATTAGTGTTACTGAAAACATTGTGTGCAAAACCTACTTCCACCCATGACTAAACCTCACACACCCACATGATGATGGAAATGTGATTCATCCGTTCTTGAGTGATAGCTGTCCAAACACAGGTCTGTCTTCGTCCACACTGCCAGGCTTTGAGACATCTAAATCCTTTGTGGTCCACATTAAATCTCCTCATTAAAATGTCCTTTTGTATCCGATACAGCAGCCAGGCGGCCCAACCAGCGGAAAGGACAATGCGCAGAAGACCCCGCTGTTGTCGCATCTTCTACATTTAACTTTTTCATTGTTTCTTTAAATGCCAGACCGCAGAGAACATGGTAATTTCTTGTGTCTCAGTAAGTTATGTAAAGGCATTACATTCAGCTGCTCGAAGGTGCAGGAAGAGCCTTGTGTGTGTTTGTGTGTGTAAGAACTGTCCTCCTCTTCGCTGGGCTGTTTTCAGAGGCACACACTGTGAGTTGGGTGAGGTCCAGAGTCTCTCAGGACAAGCATGAATTTGCAGCATTCATCATTTATGAATGATGATTACCATCGGCTAAATTTAGCACTCTGTATGTGTGTGTGTTTTCTCTCTAATGGATCTCTCTAGAGCTTTTTCAGTTGGGATGTCCCCAGATGGATTTGATTCCCCACAGCACGGTTAATCTCACATGTGTAGTTGTCGAGTACATCCTGTCAGCTGGTTCTGCGGGTCCATAAGTTTTATTTGCTTTTGGGAAATTGAAAACACCAGAAGCTCCTCCCCTTATGCCCCACCCACACTGCTCTTGGAGAGGCAGTGACCTTTGAAAGGGGACGCGCTGGAGGTCTTTGCAACGTCTTGTGCAGTGCAGTGCAGGGAGGGGAACACCCTGGAAGTCCCATGGCATTACCAATGGGTTTCTCTCCATCTGGGTCCCCTCCCTCACCCCCGTAGGACCGGATCATGCCTCCATCCACCAGCCGACCCACGAGCAAGCCCTCGGTCTGTGTGAGTAAATGAAATGAGGCATTTCTACCTCTCTCTTCATCCGCTAATCCCAAATTCACTAGCTGGGGGTTAGTAGGGCACATAGAGGTTAGCTCAGGATTTGGCAGGGAATGTGCCTGCTGCTATTTTAGTTCCCAGATATGTCTCTGACTTATCTTTTTACAGTCTGTAGTATGAAGATTTTTGGCATGTCCGCTCTCACTGACAACAGATATGTGAGAGTGAGTGGTTCTGGCTACAGTAGCTTCCCTGAGACAAGATAATCTGCGTTATTCAATTAAAGTGACCTGGATTACAGACTGACACGCTCAAACCAGACACTAAACACACTCTCTCTCTTTTGAAAGGTGTTAGAAGTACAGTTTGAGATTTGACCTTGTGAACACAAACTAGAAATACCCTACACTCTATTCAACTGGGTCTCACAGAGCTTTGGTTTGTTAACAAATACGTTTCTAGATTAGATATTTGGTTATCTTGAACAAAAAAAGAATGGATTTAAAAACGGTAAAAATCAACATATTAACTCGGGGGGAGTTGGAGAATGAGCCTATTTCCAAAAAAGTGGAGTGTTCCTTTAAATGTTATTTTGTGTATGTAGAGAGGTGTGTTAGTGTTTAATGTTCAGTTACAATGGAATTTATAGGAGTTTCTGTTATGTTGCAGTTTGATGGACTGTAAAAGTCAATGTGAGTTATATAATATGAGTTAATATAAGTTGGTTTAGCCAATATTTCAATTTAATTGCAAATAACATGCTTGTGTAGTGCAAAATAAAAATGTAAAGTTCATCTGTAGTATTAGTTTTGTTACTGTTTGACTGAGTTCTGCTAACTTATTAGGATTTACTTTGCAGTGGATATTAATATGTGTGCGAATAATTGTGATGAACGTCATGTAAACAGTTTGATGAAACATTTGAAATGATTTACAGCCTTGGTTTATTGACAAACTGTCACAGTGTTGTCATCAACTTCCCGTTGTCACTCCAGCCTGTTCCTCTCTATCTCTCTGTCCTCATATTGTGTCCGTTCTTAGTGTGGGATTACCAGTGATTAATGAATCAGTCTGATCACACCACATCAGCAGTGAGGATTAGTCTCTGCTGTCCATTACTGTATGAATTAAGCTGTCCCTCTGTCACTGTACTTGCTCGATGTGTTGATTATGAGTCTACCATTATGCTATCTTTACCAGATTACATTGTTACATACATTAAACATATTCTCTCATACTTGATGATTAACATTGAGTACGTTTACATGGACAACAATATTCCGATTTTAACGTGATTAATACAATACTATGATTAACAAGCAACCATGTAAACTGATATTTTTGATTAATTTAATCCGACTAAAGTCATAATCGGAGTAAACACAAATTGAATTAAGACAGGTGGAGTATTCCTATTTTACCTTAATCACACTATTCCCCTTGTGTAGGACTTTTCGCCACATTTTGCGACAGGATACACACTAATGCTGCGTTCCAGGCAGGTTTTTGAGCTCGTAAATCACGACTTCAAACCACGACTCACGTTCCAGGCATTCCAGGCAAGTCACGCCAAACGGCCTAAGCACATTTATTATTTTTATATTATTAATAATTTGATTGCAACGGTATATTGTCCTAAACTCTATTTTTCCACTGAATGCCACTTGCATAAACACCGCACCCCTAGAGGCTTTATTGTTGTTTCGCGGGCTATGTCACGTCAGAACTCGGAACTGGGAGTACATCGATCTAGTACGAGTTCACGGGTGGGAAGTCACGGGTTTGACTGCCTTTCCATTGCACTTTCACGGGTAGAAGTTTGGAAAAACACGGGTAACGGGTTGCCTGGAACGCGGCATAACGCTCTCAGTTGGTCGCACGTGCATATGCTTTGGTTTCATTTTTATTTATTTATTTATTTTTTGCTACAACATGGGATTAATCAATGCTCATTGCTGATAAATATTTTGTCTGTTATCATAATTTATAGTTTTATGGTAATGCAGTTAACATTCAACCCGTTCTTTTTCATTAGTATTATTTGTGATTTTAATTTTGTGAACGGGATTTCCGCTATTGGAATGTCTTATGGTGCGTTCACACCGGACGCGACTTGCGCGGAAAAAACGCGCTATTCGTGCGTAGTTGAACGATTGAACATTTGAGTTTACTCGCGCCATTCGCGCGGTAAAATTCGTGTCATTCGCGCGTGAGATTTTCTTCACAACAGACGCGAATTCGCGTCATGGGAGGGGCTTCTGCCACTCGGCAGCGGGAAAGTAGTTGTAAAATAGGTGAATGAGCTCAATTTGCCAGCTTTAGCTTGCTTGTAGTCTCAATATGTATGTATATGTAGGTCAAATTGAGTAAAGAGCGTTTTTTAAAACTTACCAGATTGTCTGACCTCTTCACTCACTTTCTTCCTAGCAAGATCCTTTTTATTCCTGTTTCTACAAAAGTCCAAAGATGTATCGTACAGCTCCGAGTAACCACAGACAGCAACAGTGATTTTGTCCTCCATTGTTGTTTCGGATTTCTGCCTCCGTCACTACTAGAGCAAGCTCCTGATTGGTTAACGCGGCGCGGATTTTCGCCAAAGTTCAGATTTTTGAACTCGCGCGAATGGCGCGGCAGTCGCTTGAAACGCTCAATGCGGACCGCTTCATTCGCGCGTTTCGCGCCGCAGGATGGCTATTCGCGTCTTTGCATTGACTTAACATGTAAATCACTCGCGCTTGCCGCTTCATTCCCGTCCAGTGTGAACGCACCTTTAGGATGCTTTTCACTTTTACTTTCGAATGCATGATCTTGGTTTTGCTTACATATATAGGCTACACCTATCAATTTTAAGATTAAAACAAATTCCTAAAAGATGGATTTGTTATTTTTAATTAAACAGCACAATAACAATAAAACAAAACTAGCTTATATAGCATTTATTAACAACTAATAAGACGAGGCATGGATTCCATCACATGCTGTGTTGCCGACTAAAAAAAATTATTACTGGGCGCACAAACACTGAGCAATCAAATTAATTAATAAAAAATAAAAGAAAGCCTCCAAAGCGTAATGTGAGGTAAACGGCAAAGAAAACAGGGTTTTCAAAATAAAAACTAACAAAAAAAAGTAAAACTAAACTGGCTTTCGGTGACCGTGCTTGCGTGTTATTTATTTATTTTCCTAAAAACTGGCTCTGAAACGCTCGCTGAAACATTCAAAAGTCCATAACGAAGATGAACTGATAGCGTTGCGTGTGGACGTAATGATGTGTGTCATTAATCGATCTATGTACTATAACATGTAAAACGGGAACATGAAAGGAATATTCTAAAAGCAACTCATGTAAACACCTTAATCATATTATTGTCTTATTCAGAATAAGGTCATTAATTAGATTACTGGTGTCCATGTAAACGTAGTCATTGTGTGTGTCTATTAAACCATTGTTCTTTTCTATTAGTGAAGCTACTTTATACAGTTTAAAGTAGAAAAATCTATGCTTGAAGCTTGGGTTTACCAGTGTTCTGTTCGGTGAATGCTATACATTGTTACAGTAGATTTGAGCATGCACACTCATGCACAGACACACACATCAATGCTAGTTAAGGCTGTTGGGTCTGGCCATAAGCGGCAGTGCTGTCTGTAGGTCAGTGCACATGCCTGGGGGCTGCAGACATTAAAGCTGTTAGCTGGATGTGTGATACTGTGAACTTCACATATCGTGTCTTGTAAGTCTAAGAAAATTCAGCATCAGCTTTAATGACATGTTGATTTGTATTTCAATAAAAACAGCCAGCGATGAGGCTGTGGAAATGCAACATGCTTTTTCCATGCGGTCATTAGCCTGTTTACCCAGACCTGCCTTTTTTAATGTATTTTATTTATTTTTTTACTTAGCCATAATTTAATACATTTGCAGGAATTTAATAAAAACAGATATAGTCAATATACTAGGGCCCTATGATTTCCGCGATGTGGAAAACGTGAACGGAATCGTAGAATCCAGAAACATAAAAATTTAAAATATAACGTGAAATGTCACGGAATTTGCCAAAATTTTGATGAATAAATTAAAGTAGGTCAGTAAACATAAATCAAAACCCTATATGGAGTAGTGTCTGGGAATATTAAGCTAAACAGTACTATGCATGTTCTGTGTGTCTCTGTGTGAATGAATGGTGCAGACGCTTTTCGTTTATTATTCACATAGGCTACTTGAAGCGAGTGTGCCATGAAGCTCGTTGTGTTTTCAGCCTCTGCCACCTCAATATATGATTACATGAACACATAAACATAATCTCTATGAGAGTCACTTTATGAGCATTTTACCATTTCTTGTGAGAAAAACCAAAACTACAGTCATATCATATCATTTACAAATTGAAACTGAAAGGTCTTCACAGAAATCTGTCAAAAACATTCGGTTTAACTTAAAAAAAAAATGTTACAGAAGAATATTACTTAATGTAATGATAGTACTACTACTACTAATGTAAATACACAAAACAGTATGTCTGGGAAAAAAAGAATATGTTTTTTCATTAAATTAATTATTTAGAAATGCTTTTGAGTATTAAAATTTAATGAAACAACTAAAATGGAATCCAGTAAATTATTAGAAAACAGAATTTAGTTAAAAAAAATATAATAATTAATTTGAGGCGGTAAAAAAAATTGTGTTTCATAGGTCCTAAAATAAAATTGTTGGTAAACTTTTAATAAATTTGCTGTTCAGTTGTGTAAGTTTCATGATTTCATGATTAGTTAAATTGTAATTTAACCATTAAAACAGAGTATAGAACAGTTGAAATGAAAAAACAAACAGTATCCAGAAAAATTAAAAAGAAAAAAAAATATTTGTGAAAAAATGAACACATTTTACAAGATTCTAATATAGGTATTGGTGACATAAGGTTTGGTGACAGTAAGATATATATATATATATATATGTGTGTGTGTGTGTGTGTGTGTGTGTGTGTGTGTTATATTATATATATATATATATATATATATATATATAATTTTATTATTATTATTTTTTTTTTTCAAAATGTAGGATGTATTGAATTGAACAAAGCTGACAGTAAAGACATTTATAATGTTAAAGACTTTTATTGCACATAAATGCTGTTCTTTTAAACATTTTATTCATTAAAGAATGCTGAACAAATGTAAGTGTTTTTAGTGTTTTCAACATTGATAATAAAAAAAATGTTTCATGAACACCAAATCAGTCTTCTAAAAGTTGCTTCTTTGCTATAAAATACTTCTACATTTTAATTTGGCAGTAGATGATGGTAAAAAGTTGTATGTATCTACAAACAGACACAATTCAATATCAGTCAATAAGGATCCAATATTGAAACTTGCTGATAAACACTTATTTTAAGACACTTCTTCTTCCCCAGAATGGGCATAAATGTACTTTCACTGTATCAAAATAAATAATACATTGTGACAAAATAATTCATTTCCTTTTGTTTTATTTACACATTCTAACAATGATACAAGAATTCCAGCTGTGAACTATACCTATCATATACAGTATCTCCTGTTCATGTAGGTGGATGATATGAGCATGTCTTTCAGTGTGCAATCCATAAAAGGTATTGTTGTCATTTATAAGTGGCACTTAAATTCATATTTTATGTTCCAAGGGGCCCTTTAAGTAGATGGATAGCAGAAAGTCTTGCTGAGGGGGACGCTGCAGTCTTTACAGGCTGTAATATGTTATAAATGTGTCTAAATTAGTGTCTGGATTCAGACTGTCTCTAAGCATTTGCCTTTGTTGTACCGGTCTGATATCCAGTAGGGCATCTCTCTTTATTTCTCTCTCTGTTGTATATCTGAAATATTCTGTTCTTTCTTTCATCTTTGCAGAGCGTACAATTGAAGCTTCTCTGTGAGAATAGTCTTCGTTTAGCCGTTCCTCCTCTCACGCTGGCATTCTCTGACAGCCTCCTCTGAAATCCCCATCCCACTTGAGTCTGTTGGCAGCTCTGTTTTGTTTCCTTGCTGACTTGAATAGGTTTTAATGGCTCTGCTTCGTGTTTGAAATTAAGACTTGTGGCTTAAGACAGCAAACCAGACCCAAGAGCCCTGTGACATGTGCCGCATTCAACATTTGCTCTGAATTCAAGGCCTAGCCGACATAACGGGCTTATCAGAGCTCTCTGCAGTCCAAAGACTCAAACATCTTTTCTAGAGAAAGTAGACAAGTTGTTTTGGCTGGTTGTCTTGCATGTGGAGTGCTTGACTTTTTCATAAGTGGCCTTTTTGTCCACATCATATGTCTGAAAAGAGGGCAGTCTGGATTCCTGCAGGAAAAGGAGGTAATTCTTTTCTTACTAGACACTCGAGCTTGTCTGCTGCTCGCTTCTGTTCACTAAGCTTTGAGATTCCTCGTTAACCATCTGTCTCGAGTTCTTGGTGTAGTAATTGTAATTAGGAAAACTTGGTTAGTATAAGCATTGGCTAATGTTTTGTGTGTTGTATCACTCTCCCACTCTCCAGAAACACTTAGGAAATTCACTGAACATTTGTGACACTTTGTGCATTTCATATTTTTGCACAAAAAAATATTTTTTTGAAATGTTTTTGAAAGGTCTCTTATGCTCACCAAGGCTGCATTTATTTGAAAAAGTCTGTAAATACAATTATATTGTGAAATATTATTGCAATTTTAAATAACTTTGTTCTATTTGAATATTTTTTAAAATGTCTTTTTTTTCAGCATCTTTCAGAAATCATATTTTCATATTTTTGTGGAAACTAATATGTAACTGTAATACTTTTTTCAGGATTCTTTGATTACTAAAAATAGATTAATTGATTAATTGATAGATTTTTTGTAACATTATAAATGTCTTTAATGTCACTTTTTTATCAATTTAATGGGCCCTTGTTGAATAAATATAAAAAAAAATATTACTGACCCAAAACTTTTGAACAGTAAAGTTGCACAGTCTTCTGTTTTTAAATTAGTTATTGCTTTACCTTTCAACAAAAACACAGCTCCTGTAGGCTTAATATACTGCACACATTAATAGTGTCAATACTGAAAACTAGCTTTAAAGTTTTGGGATTTTTTTTCCGATATCACAAATGAGTGTAATCACTTTTCACCCTATGTTTTCTCAGAATCTGAACATAGTTTTATCAAACATATGGAAGCCCGTTTCCATCATAGAATTAAAATAAAAAGGTTATTGCAACTTATATCTCAAAATTTTGACTTTATTTTTTAGAATTGTGACTTTTTTCTCAGAACTGCAAGTGTTTATCCTGCATTCTGAATTAATAACTCAATTTATCAGAATTGCAATTCTGAGAAATAGTTAAAATTTCAAGATATAAATTCACAATTCGGGGTTTATATCTCGAAATTCTGACTTCATAACACGCAATTGCGAGTTATTAATTCAGAATGCAGGATAAACACTTGCAATTTTGAGAAAAAAGTCGCAATTCTGAGAAATAAAGTCAAAATTTGGAGATATAAGTTGCAATAAACTTTTTATTTTAATTCAGCAATTACGTGTAATATAATCAGAATTGTGACATTATGTCTGACTTAATAACTGGCAATTGTCTGTTATATAGTCAAAATTGTGAGATATAAACCCTAAATTGTGAATTTATATCTCAAAATTTTGCCTTTTTTTGAGATTTATGACTTTTTTTATCATTTAAATTGTGAATTTATATCTAGAAATTTTGACATTATTTTCCAGAATTGCAAATGTTTATCTCACAATTCTGACTTTATAACATGCAATTGCGAGTTGTAAAATATAAACCCTGAATAGTGAATTTATATCTTAAACTTTTGACTTTATTTCTCAGAATTGGGCTTTATTTTCCAGAATTGCATGTGTTTATCCCGCATTTCTGACTTAATAACTCGCAACTGCGTGTTATAAAGTCAGAATTGTGAGATATATGCACTAAATTGTTCATTTATATCTCAAAATGTTTTACTTTATTTCTCAGAATTGCAGATTTATTTCCCAGAATTGCAGATTTATTTCCCAGAATTGCAAGTGTTTATCCCGCGATTCTGACTTAATAACTCGAAATTGCGTGTTATATAGTCAGAATTGTGAGATATATGCACTAAATTGTTCATTTATATCTCAAAAATGTTTTACTTTATTTCTCAGAATTGCAGATTTATTTCCCAGAATTGCATATTTATTTCCCAGAATTGCAAGTGTTTATCCCGCAATTCTGACTTAATAACTCGAAATTGCGTGTTATATAGTCAGAATTGTGAGATATAAACCCTAAATTGTGAATTTATATCTCAAAATTTTGCCTTTATTTCAGAGAATTGCGACCTTTTTCTCAGAATTGAAAGTGTTTATCCTGCAATTCTGACTTAATAACTCGCAATTGTGTGTTATAAAGTCAGATTTGTGAGATATAAACCCTAAATTGTGAATTTATCTCAAAATTTTACCTTTATTTTTCAGAATTGTGACTTTTTTTCTCAGAATTGCAAGTGTTTATCCCGCAATTCTGACTTAATAACTCGCAATTGCATGTTATAAAATCTAAATTGCAAGATTTAAACTCTGAATTGTGAGTTAATCTTGAAATTTTGACTATTTCTCAGAATTGCAACATTATTTCTTAGAATTGCAAGTGTTTATTTCACAATTCTGACTTAACAACTCCCAATTTAGAGTTTATATCATGCAATTCTAAGAAAAAAGTCAAAATTGCGAGTTTTTATCTTGCAATTCTGACTTTTTTTTCTCACAATTGCGAGGAAAAAAAAGTCAGAATTGTGAAATAAAAAGCCACAGTTAGCTTTTTGATTTTTTTTTTTCAGTGAGGGAAACGGACTACAAACCTGTCTATTTCAGGAAAGATCATAATCTGGCAGACTTGAGCAAATGAGTCACTGTAGATCTTCACAAAACTTGGTGTAATCAGCATATGTAAGTTTCATTGAAAAGTTAAAAATTTTTTTAAAGTGTACTTTTTTCTAGTGATCATGAGAGCTGTAATTCATCAAATGATGGACAAGAGTATATCAGGCATGTATCTAAATGCGTTGTGCAGTCCAGTGCGCTTTTTTATTTTAAAGTGCTGATTCATCTTATGATTCATCTTACGTATTTTCCACCATACAGCTCATAAATGCTGAATAACCTGTAGATCACCTTTCTATTATTGTAACATATAATTTATTTGCAGATACTTTTAGATTATTTGTGCGTTTTCCCAGCAGGTATGTACTTTAATAAGGATGTAAAGCTCACGTTTCAGGATGAGTACACAATATTTATTTTGAATAACGGGTTTTGGAGTGTATACTCTTTGTGTTGACGTTTACTCATACTAGGTTAACAGATCTTTTTATATCTTTCACAGATCCCTTGCTGTGGAGAGACTAGTGGAACAAACATCCAATGCTGCAAAACTAAGGTGAGCATGTCCTATTCATCTACGTACTTAATAAGATTCACTGTATTATCAGTGTCTTAGTGTTACAATTATATTTGGCAGGTCCATAAAAAAAGCACCCTTTACTCCTGATTACATCATGATATTTGTAGATTGGTCCAAAAGGGCAGCTTCTACCGCAAGCGCCGGCATATTAAACACTCAAACTGTAATCTGTCTAGTTGTTCCTCCATGAGTGAAATCCCATTTGTATTCATCTGCATGTACATTGGCTGTGTCCTCAATCACTGTACGCTCCAGCAGTTTAAAGCCTGTCAATATTCATCTCATCAGCACTCCCACTCTCCCTCAGTGCTTACCAGCCTCTTAAAGGGGAAGTAATGGCTCTTTGTAGAGTCTTAAGATGGTAAAACTTAGGGTTGGGTTTTGACACAAATTTGACAATTTTAATTTAATTCTGAATCACAAGGTTGCCATTTGATTCAATTTCTGATTCGTTTGGATTCAGTATTGATTATTTTGGATATATATCAGATACAGTATGTGCCGAATTTTCCTACCTGATCTCCTGGCTAAAACGTACCTGTGGGAACTTTTTGCAAGACGTGAAATATGTACCAGTAAGTACATATCACTGCAGTTTCCAACAGAAATGAACACTAGAAGCGAGCACTTGTAATTGCTTTTGTACACAGTTATGATTACAGCTCCATATGTTTCGCTTTCCAAACGTAACAAGCTTTCTTAGTACACTGTAAAACTTTTCCCTGTAAATTTACAGTACAATACTGGCAGCTGGGTTGCCAGCCACATTCTGTTTTTTTACAGAACTACAACTGTAAACTACATTTACAGTATTGTACTGTAGTTGCGAGATACAGTATCATGCTGTAATTTAATTTTTGTTTACAGTGTATACTGTAAAATGTTTCCCTGTAAATTTACAGTACAGCACTGGCAGCTAGGTTGCCAGCCACATTCTGTTTTTTTACAGATCCACAACTGTACTGTTATGCCACTTAATTTTACAATATTGTGTAATGTGTTATTTGTCTTATACATTGCATTGAATTTATTGCACAGAATATAAGTTACCTTAAAACAAGAAAAAATGTTTACTTTTTTTCTCCATATCAGTTGTCTCAAATGAAAACAAAAGTCTCAGAATTTAACATGTTTATTTCTCAAAAGCAAAGGCCAGAAAATGTCCTTATATAAACATGTTGGCTGTAATGTCAGCTGTATGAAATAAACTCACTTAACAGTTAACAGTACATTACCAAGTACTGTCCACAAATTAACTTCCAATGAATGGAAAGGTTTTTAATTATTTTAAAATTGTGCAAAAAAAAACAAATAAAGTCAGGAAGGAAAAAACGCATTATATAAACATGTTGGTAGAAATGCCAGCTGTGCTTCTGTATTGCAATTAACAGTTAACAGCATTATTAACCATGCAGGAACCTTACTTCCCTTTTCAGTCCAATTACAGTGGATAGTGGAAGTGTCTAAACAAAATTCCATTCAAAGTCTGTAAGTTTTCTCAGAAGAGAGGAAACCTGTGGGTTCACAGTAGTGTTCTTTTTTTGCACAATTTGGCCAGTCGTCTTTGAAGTAACTTTCCCTTTCTTGGCTTTAGATCCACGCTCTGGGTTGATGTCGAGAAAGCATCTACAAGGCAGAAAACAAACAAAAATTAGTATTGTGTTTATGCCTATTTTTATATCTCGCTCTTAACGAGATGTCTTTCAAGAATTTGTTTGGATATAGTTATATAGTTACACCAAAATTAAAATTTTATGCTACGGTCTTTGCACTTTACTGAAAAAACATGGATCAATCAAAAGTTTCTATTTTGTCTACGCTAACCATATTCTGCTATAAATATAAATCACATACTTCTGTGTACTCCCAGTTGCTTAACCAAGGCTGAATAATGTGAATGAAAGTTATGCATAATACAGGTATGTGCCAAAAAATGAGAATATCGAGGGAAAGTCCATTCATTTCAATAATTTGTTTCAAAAAGTGAAACTTGTATGTTATATTAGTTCACTACACACAAAGTGAAATATTTCAAGCCTTTATTTGTTCAAGGTGCGTGGCATGGAGGCGATAAGTCTTTGACACAGTTGAGGTGTTATGGTAGCCCAAGTTGCTTTGATTTTAGCCTTCAGCTTGTCTGCATTTCGGGGTCTCTGTTCCCTCATCTTCCTTTTGACAATACCCCATAGATTTTCAATGGGGTTTAAGTCAGGCCAATCAAGTACAGTTATTCCATGACTATTAAACCAGGTACTGGTAGTTTTGGCTTTGTTGGCAGGTGCCAAATCCTGCTGGAAAATAAAATCATCTCCAAAAAGCATGAAGTGCTCTAAAATTTCCTGGTAGACAGCTGCGTTGACTGTGGACTTGATAAAAGACAATGGACCCACAGCAGCAGATGACATGCTCCCCAAACCATCACTGACTTTTGTGCCTCTCCAGTCTTCCTCCGGACTCTGGGACCCTGATTTCCAAATCAAATGCAAAATTTGCTTTCATCTGAAAACAGGACTTGGGACCACTGGGCAACAGATCAGTACTTTTTCTCCTTAGCCCAGCACAGATGCTTCTGACATTGTTTTTGGTTCAGGAGTGGCTTGACGCATAATCAAGCTTTTTGGAGATGATTTTAATTTCCAGCAGGATTTGGCACCTGCCCACAAAGCCAAAACTACCAGTACCTGGTTTAATAGCCATGGAATAACTGTACTTGATTGGCCTGACTTAAACCCCATTGAAAATCTATGGGTTTTGTTTGGATTTGTTTTTTTTTTGTCTTTAGTCCATAATCATTAAAATCGAAACAAATAAAGGTTTGAAATATTTCACCTTATGTGTAGTGAACTAATATAACATACAAATGTCACTTTTTGAGACAAATTATTGAAATAAATAGACTTTCCCTTGATATTCTAATTTTTTTGCATACCTGCATTGTTATTTTACACAGTTATTTTGAAAAACAAATAAATATTACAAATAAATAATAGTAGTAATAGTGCAACTGAACTGTATTATTAGGTGTCAACAATTGTTAACTGGGGAAGATCAACATTCTATAAAAAAAAAAAAAAAAAAACTTTGTTCAAAATTGAAATCTGAAACATTAAAATGGTTTCGGTGTAATTTTTTATATTTAATGTCCTGAAAAACATATGTATTTTAAAATGTTCTAAAGGACATTACTAAATAATAAAACATATAAACAAAACAATATACATCATTTTCAGAAATTCCAAGTGTACTTAATTTTTCACTTACCCTGTGTAGCAAATGAGACTGGCTAATATCATGGTTGTCCTGCTGCCCCTGAATTACCGACTGAATTACAGATGATGGGAGAATGTGCTTTACCTGCAATTTGAGATAAAACAGAGCCATATTCTTCAAAAGAGTGATTTGTTTGCATTATCTGCCAATAGTGCAATATGCAACTGCTCTTCACCATCACCACAATACATAAACAAATCACACAGTGCATTTGAGTCTTCAGCCACATTGCATTCCTCACCATGTGGTCTCTGCACTAAAAAGTTCAAATGTAGTATATTATGATGAAGCCTATCTGCTGAGGAGTTGCGGTGATACCTGGATATATGTGAGTTCTGTGTTGATGCAAAAGAAAAGCTTTTATTTCACTTAAATGGCCTTTGATATGAGACTTCAGGTGTAAAATGAAGTTTCTCAAATCACTACATCTTTCCTGACAGACACCAATGTCACAGACTAAAGTGTACGCATTACCTATTAATTGCTCAGCAGACGTCTGTGTGTCCCTCTTTTTGTGATCCCTCAACATATGAGCCTTAAAAGCTGCTAACTTTTTGAATCTTCTGGGGCAAACAGGAATAAGTTACCACATTTAAAATTAGCATTAGGAACATGACTATGCATTTCCATGTGCTGACAGTATGATAAGACCGATTCAAATGCACTATCACAGAACTGACACCACATTATTTTTATGAACAAGTTAATTATAACTGTAAGGGTATTTATGATAAACTTACCTTAGCGCTCCGTTGATCTTCATCAGATTACTCAGCCTGAAATAAAAAATGAATCGAAAATCAAACACAGGTCGTGCAAATGGCATGATAAATGTTTACATTTTAAATGATATATCAAAGTTAATTGCTGAATAACGTCAGTTGACTACAAACTGAACTGTTTACCCGAGGTTTATCCTACGTGTACAGGCTAATTCACAACGAGCTGACCAAAGAGGAATGTATACCACGTCACATTATGTGTAACATTACAGGCTAAACTACGTAAATCACAACGCTTATTTCGGCCATTATAATTTTGATGTAACGTAGGTGTCTAATCGTCGAAAACGACATGATTAAAACACCGATCCAAAAACAATTCCACTCGTGCAAACAGTTCAGAAGAATGCAATCGAATAAAACAGCAGTGTCTTACCGTGTCGATGCTCAGGCAAACATTCATCTGCGACCAACTTCATTTCTTCTTCGTCATAGACAAAATGTATTCTCCCCGTCTTTTTGCTGCATTATCCTCTAATTTTTAGCTGCGCCCGTAAATTCACAGGCAGATTAAACGACACATTTTAAACCTTTAAAACTATAAACTTTAAAACTAACTTAAACGACTAGCATGTCCGGTTTTCACACAGTATGTAACGTTGTTCCTATTTTGTTCGTATGAATATCCAACTAACAAATTAACTGCTTCAGTGGCACTGCACTGGCTCTGCTCACATTTTAAAAGAAAATGAGCGCGAATCAATCCCATAATGCAACATTTACAGCCTGATACTGTATTACGAATTTTGCCTGTTGAAAACAGAAAAATACTGTACATTTACAGCCTTTCTGTTAAATATACAGTCTGATACTGCTATATAAAAATACAGTACAATACTGTTAGAAATTGCCTGTAAATTTACAGTAAAGTTTTACAGTGTAGCTTAGGTGGCACGAAATTGGACTTTGTACCCAAGAATGCAGCATCCTTGGGTATGAAATCCCGTGAAAAACATGACTCATGATGAAAGAGCTAAAAAACAAGCTAAAACGGCATGTTTGCAATTTTGCTTTTGCTTTTGTTCATACTTTCGAGTAGGTTTAGGTGTAGTGCAAATGGTACGTTATTTGAAAATGGAGAATTAGAGTTATAGTGCCACTCAACAGACATTTCAAAACAGAACTGCGGCGATGACAAGTACAAAACCAGACTTTTCTGTGCATTTAAATGTAGAGTAGTTAAATAACAGGAAACAGGAGGCCTGTCTTTGCAGGTTATTTGTCTGCTTATTGTGCATGCCAATTAAAAGCGGAAAATATCTGCCGCTATGGCAAGCCGTTTTAGCATTAAAAACTCCTTGCCATACTAGTATGGCAAGCCGCTTTAGCATTCCATCCTTGTTTGTCTTTAATGTTTTAAAACATTCCTTCATTATTGTAATTATTGGTGAAAATAGTCGATCCGGAAGCTCACATTGTGTTGAACTATAGATCTGCTATTTTCAGAACTTAAGTGACACTACCCAACAGCAAAATACTTACTGACCTACATTTATTTGTTAAAAGACTACTTTTTCCCCTTTTTTTGACTAAAACTAGACTAAAACCTTTTTGACTTTTCGTCGACTAAAACTAGACTAAAACCTTTTTGACTTTTCGTCGACTAAAATTGGACTAAAACTATCACATATAGAAGTGACTAAAATTTGACTAAAACTAATAACCATTTTAGTCCAAAAGACTAAGACTAAGACTAAATCTAAGATGGTTGTCAAAAACAACACTGGTTTCAACTGTTACTAGACTTTGCTGCCAGTAAAATAGGTGTTGATTTTAGCCTCAATTTTATCAAATAAGTGTGTGACTATGTGTGTTTCTCTCCGGAAAACAGTTTTGTTCATGGCTTTTGAGCATAAGGGCATGTTGTGCAACCTCTCCATGTTGGCATCTGCCTGATTTGGCTTCTACCAAGTAACAGATGGATTTTACAGCGTTTTCTCCTCCTTTTCAAAAGTTAAACTTGTTTATTTTGTTGTTCTAAATACGGACGATTGTATAGTTGGACTTTATTATTTGCATTAAAGGAGAAGTTCACTTGCAGAACAAAAATTTACCCCTTTGTCATCCAAGATGTTCATGTCTTTCTCTCTTCAGTCGCAAAGAAATGATGCTTTTTGAGGAAAACATTTCAGGATTTCTTTCCATATAGTGGAGCTCTATGGTGCCCCTGAGTTTGAACTTTAATGGGCTCTAAACGATTCCAGCCGATTCCAGGAAGAAGGGTCTTATCTAGCGAAACGATCAGTCATTTTCTAAAAAAATACAATTTATAAACCTTTTAATTTCAAACGCTTGTCTTGTCTAGCTCTGCGCAAACTCTGTGTATTCCGATTTAAGGCAGTTAGGGTAGGTTGAAAACATCCATCTTATTTTCTTCTCCAACTACAAAATCATCCTACATCTCTGTTTTACCTTTTTTGTAAAGGGCGTTTGATCTTCTTTGCATGTTCACTTTGGAAACACTGGGTCGTTACTTTTGCAGTGATGAAGGACGGTTTTGAAGTTGGAGGAGAAAGTGAGATGGGAGTTTTTTGACATACTCATCTTTCGTCTTTCGTCTTTCTTCTTTCTGAAGAATCTTGGATGCCAAGGGGTTGAGTAAATCATCTGTACATTTTTGTTCTGGAAGTGAACTTCTCCTTTAACATTGTTTTTTCCAGCTTTCCATGACTAAATAATAGCACCTACTAGTTGAGATCCACTGTGGTAGACTGTAGAAAGTTGACGGTGACACACCATTCATTATTTTCTATTTCAAAGCACATCTTTCTCCCTGTGTTTAGTCAAGCGATGGTTTGCTGTTTATCTTGTCTAATAGCACACAGTTCCCGCTCTAGATCACCACCCACTGACTGATACAGCGCTAGAACCGTTTTGGGCGCTGTTCCCTCACAGTTTGCATCAAAGCTTTGGTGCTGAATTGAAGTGAGAGGAGGCAGAACGTGGGCATGGAGCATTGCAGTCGTTCACCTCTCCTCCTCCTATTTTCCCTCTTCACATATCCTTCACTCTGCTCTGTGCGTTCCTCCTCATCCGGTGGGACTTGCTTTAACAGCCGCATAAATGCACTATGTTTCTACAAGGACGCCTGCTAGAGCTCAGCTCTGCCAGTGCAGGAAGAAAGTCTGTGTGTGTTTGTATGTGTGTGTTTGTATGTGTGTGTGTGTGTGTGTGTGTGTGTGTGTGTGTGTGTGTGTGTGTGTTAAAGTCTGCTCACTGCATACAGATGTCTTGGATTGAAATGGATATCTTGCACCTGGGAGAACAATTGAAGCGTCTGTGAATGCAAACTCACACTCACACACGAAAAACACGGTGTGAGTTATATTCTCTTTAGCAGGAGCTGACAGGCCTGTCTGGATGAGTTTAGGAAGTCAGCTAAACTTGCTAGCCTGAATGTGCTAGCTTACCACAGACAGAATGAGAAGGAGATTTGGAGAAATTGCAATACTTAGTGTGACGGACAAGCCTAAGATGTATAGAGTGTGATTTGAGCTAAAGAAGCTCAATTTATTATTCAATTTTGTGATATTAGCGTGTTTGATTATAACAAGTTCAGCCTGTTGGGCACAAAGCAGATCACCTCTATAGAATTAACGTGGTAATAGCATTAAAATATACCCACCTTTTTCTTGCTGTAAGAACTTCCATTTGTACATTTTACAGGCTTCTGGTCTCATCCGTGTCCAGATATTTTTTTCTGTACAAAACAGCTTGTTTTCCTGCTTGATATTCCAAATTGGTGTCTTACCATATTATTTTAATTATGAACACACTAGTTTGTAGTGAAAACAGTTTTACCATTTACTGCACATTGTTATTTTTCCCATTATTTCTCTGTAGCAGATAATGAACAGAAAGTCTCACCCATAGGCTTACTTCCGCTTATTTCTAAAGTATTATTTCTTATTTCTGTAAATAGTTTTAAAGGTCCCATATTGTCAAAATCAAAATTTCCTGGCTTTTTTCATGATAACTAAGGTCTAGGGGCTATCTAACTACCATATGAGTTGCAAAACAGTCAATCCACAGTAAACTGCACACAGCCTGCTTAAAGTAGCTGTTCATTTTCACGAGCAGCTGTGACTTCCGTAACGATGTGACGTCCGATCTACTCAAGTCACCGCCTTCAGTCACAAACCAACGTCCCACCCTCCTTTTGTCAAACCCCCAGACAACAACGCATCCATTCCATAGAGCAACAACAACAACACGAAAACAAGTGGAGAAAACCCTGTTCAGTCGATGGATGTCACGCTACGATCATTACACAGGCTTCAGAACAACGTGAATATAAGAGACCAGTGGCACGTCAACTTCAGCCTCTTTCACACAGCCTTTCCAGTAAATACACGGATAATGTGTCCCACGATTTGTTCCGGAATTGTTTAATTTGGTTCATTCACAGCTGTTTTCCGGAATCTGTGCGTGCTTTACACACAAACCATAAAGACATGTGACGTTTGGATGTGAGATGTAATGCGACGCTTACGTTTCACTAAACTGAAACTAACCTGAACAAACTGTGCTTCAGCGCTGATAGTGAGGAGCTGGCTCTGCCTGCCTGATGATCGCTGCTTCATTCCACTTTGCACGTAACGTTATTTTTCGTTGTGAAGAGTCGCTTGATAACGTGCATCATTACTACAACACTGCCTTTAGGTTCTGGCTTTGGTTCACACAGTTCCCGTAATTTTCCAGAATCAGCGCGCATTGTGAAAGGGGCTTTACTAAAGCAACAGTTATGTAGCTTACTGCATTCGGTGTTTGTAAAAGAAAAAACATTAATGATCATTCTAAAATATCCTGTTGAGTATCAGCTCTCTCTATTGCTCTGAGCTCGCTTACGCTTACAGCATACATGACCGTAGTTACCTGTGATTGGCCTGGTTGTGCGTCACTCAGAAAACAACAGGCCAATCAGAAGAGAGGCTCATGAATATTAATTAGATGGGCCAAAATCTAGACCTATCTAAAGACCTATCTAAATTAGCCAAATTAATTATACTGAGATTTGCCTTTCTTTTTAAACATTAATGTAGACCTCTGTTAAGTTACAGTTTTAGTGTGCCTAACACCAATTGCATGAACAAGAAGATATGTAGACTGCTAGAAGTCATTATAGGGCATTTAAGACTTGTAGCATGTAACATTAGTCTCTCAGTACGTGTCTGGATGAGTCAAAATCTCTATTTTTAAAGATGACTCCCGATTAACCAAGAATTCTCTTATGATGCCTCTCTTATGTTGTTATCAGGTGGCCATGTGCCCAGAAGGAAGTGAAGTCTGAGGATTACAATTCTTTTGTTTGCACACACGCTGAGGGAACAAATGGAATTTTATGTATATAATGTGTGTTAGAGCTGGTGTGTCTGTATACATTTCAAAGTCAGCTACGCCTGTTTCTACTCAGGAATGTTGTGCTTGTTGTCATGTATTTTGACACACTATCATGTTGTTTACAGTGAGTGTAATCATTGTTTATAGTGAAACGCTTCTGCACATGGTTTTGCTGAGCATGTTGGATTTTAACAAGCCATGGGTGCGTGGCTGACTCGTGGATGTGACATGCAGTCTCTGCTACACTGAGCTCATGTAAGATTGCATTGCAGATGCTTGTAGATAGTGTTTGAATGGTTGCTGAACACATATCTGTCAAAAATGACAAATAATAGTATCATATACAGTGTTTGTTTCAATTTGACTGATATCTACACTACCCTTTCAATGTTTTCTGTCAGTAAGATTTTGTTTTGTTTTGTTTTGTTTTAAGAAGATACTTTTATTCCTAAAAAAAAAGGATAAGCAAAGTGATAGTGAATTTGTTGCATAAGATTCCTATTTCAAAAACTGCTGTTCCGAAACTTTCTATTCATCAAATTATTAAGTATAAATAAATGTGACAATGAAGACTGGTGGAGGAATGGCTGATGGAAATGTAGGTGTGTCATCAAAGGAATAAATTACATTTAAAATGTAATAAAATAGATATGTGTTATATTTTAATTTATTACAGTTTTTACTGTATTCTTGATCAAATAAATGTAGTTTTGGTGAGCATAAGAGACTTTCAAAAGCATTAAAAAACTTACCAACAGACTTCTGCATGTTACTGTACGTTTCAAAGTGTTTGATGTCTTTAGAAGTAAGTAATATTTAGTCTCAAAATAACATTTTATTGGTTAAAATTGTAATATTTAATGTTTAATGCATATTAAATATATACACTGCCGTTCAAAAGATTGGAATCAGTACGATTTTTAATGTTTTTTAAAGAAGTCTCTTATGCATATTTTATGCAAAGTTCCATTTATTTAATCAAAAATACAGAAAAAAAGTAATATTACAATTTAAAATATTTTTCTATTTATTTTAGTAAACTTTAATTTATTATTTAATTTCTATTTATTATCAAATAAAAACAGTTGTGCTGCTTAATATTTTTTTAAAACCTGTGCTACTTTTTTCAGGATTCATTGATGAATAAAAAGAACAGCATTTTTTCATAATAGTCTTTCCTTTTCTGACAATATAAGTCTTCACTATCGAAGAAAGAAAGTAAAAATGTACTGACCCTAAACTTTGAACGGTAGTGTATATTGTTACAAAAACTTTTTTTTAAATAAATGCTGTTTTTTTTAACAATTCATTTATCAAATAATCCTGAAAAAAAGTATCACAGGTTCCAAAAAATATTAAGCAGCACAACTGTTTCCAACATTGATAATAAATCAGGATATTAAAATGATTTTTGAAGGATCATGTGACACTGAAGACTGCAGTAATCGCTGATAAAAAAAATTCAGCTTTGCATCACTGGAATAAATTAGATTAAAAATGGATTAAAATAGAAAGCCACTATTTTAAATTCCAATAATATTTCACAATAAAACTGTTTTATCTGTATTTTTTAATCAAATAAATGCAGCCTCGATAATCAGAAATGTCTTCTTTAAAAAAAATTCTAAATCTTTCCCAATCCCAAACTTTTGAACGACAGTTTTATATTCAATTATTTCTTATAGTATTTATTTATATTAATAGTGAAGTATATCAACACTCACATTTCATAAAGGGAACATTGAATGCAATCAATCTACAATAATAAAAATCCATTCATTTTTTAACCCCCAAAAAACTATACAGTTATCAAGAAATGAGCCGAATGAGCAGTAGCTAATTATTATTTAAAGAGACATGCACAGAAACAAATCACTGTGAACAGAGCTGTTTTTGAAAATGTAAAAAGGGTGTTGTTTCAACAAGTATGTTTCAGACATTTCATAAAGACCCTAAAGAATCATAACAACTTGTGGAAAATAGGCATCCAATGTCCCCTTTATTTATTTATTTCAAAATGAATTAAAAATGCATGTCATTTGGAGTCTTGTTGGTTGTGTAAATAATTGAATGGATTGGATGTGTGATCAAAAATAAAGATATAAAATTCAATGCAGATTCAAACAGATCTATACTGTTCTCAGTGTAGTGTGCCTGTGCAAATGCTTATTGTGATGCATTTCTTATAGCATTGTTTTAGGTATGCGGGTATGTTTCTGCTCTCTCTATGTCCCAGAAACAGCCATGGCCTGAATCTTCTGGTAGCATTGAGATAAAACCGCCCCAGTGCTGAGCCTGGCAGGGGGACGATGATTGACCCAGTGCTGAAACAGGGCCTCTTTGAACTGTGCGCTGTGAGACAGTGGTGCCGGAATGAGTTTTAGAATCCTGGTGTGGTCCTGGTATGATAGTATGAAGGCCTGGCTCATGAATATTAATTAGCTCATGTCGACGTTGCCAGGAAGTCTCACTAGACTGTCACGTAACCTATTTAATATTCATGAGCCAAACCTTCACCTTGGTATTTATTCATAGATTCACGTTCTGTGCAGATGCACTTGAGTTGTATATAGATGTTCCATGCTGATTTGGATTTGAGATACAATATTAGATCAGCTTTACATTTGCGCATATATTTCCCTTTTAATAAACTGTCTAAGCAATGTAATAATCCTGAATCATGTTTAGGATTCAATTGATTTCGCCTATGGTATCATTCAGTTTCAGAGATTTTGTAGATATTCGTTGTTTATATGTAAAAATATGTATATGTTTTTCTCAATAGTTCTTTCTGGTCTTTGAATCTGATTGGCTAAGGAGGAGTGCGATATTGTAGTGGTATCAGAACTCAGTAAGTGTCATGGTGGACGCCCAAATTT
Source organism: Garra rufa (assembly GCF_049309525.1). Classification (NCBI taxonomy): domain Eukaryota; kingdom Metazoa; phylum Chordata; class Actinopteri; order Cypriniformes; family Cyprinidae; genus Garra; species Garra rufa. The sequence continues at coordinate 33,421,514 of NC_133365.1, read as the reverse complement.
ATAAATTACACTGTTTTTGTGTCTCGGAAAGTAGTTTAAAGAGTTTTTAGGCGAGAATGTATATGTTTAGACTTCAAATATGCGGTTTGTTAATAAAGATAACGTCTATTTGAAAATTTGCTTCAGTGTTTGCAAGATGATGTGAGCTACAGGCTGTCAGCGACCGTTCAGCGCGACAGCTTCTGGAATTTGGCGCTGGTGATGATTTCTGTAGGATCATGTGACTGGAGTAATGGCGCTAAAAATTCAGCTTTGAAATCACAGGAATAAATTACATTTTAAAATATAATTAAATAGAAAACAGTTATTTTAAATAGTACAATTATTTAAAAATTTACTGTACTTTGGAGCAAATAAATGCAGGCTTCGTGAGCAGAGGAGACTGCTTTAAAAAAAAATGAAATTTTACTGTACAAAAACTTTTGGGTGGTGCTGTAGGTCAACAATATAATTTAATATCAGCCATTAAAATTAAGTTTAGTGTGGCTAGGAAATGTTTGGCCTGTATATTTTGGGTAACCTTGAGCAATAGTATAATGTAGCGTGTCCCAAATACGTCAAATTGAGAGTGGCTCCCTTGACATTTGCGTTACAAGATTTTGCTCTGTTTCTAGAGCCTCAGTCTCTCCAGCCCGCTGTAGGACAGAAAGGATTTAGTTGTGATGACATTTCTATTGTTCAGCTGCATTTCCTATGGTAATTCTCCATGCCCTCATAGAGGATTCTCTGAAATGGGTTCCATGTGGAACGAGACAATAGCAGTAAGAAATGAAGGGAGATGTGTGGAACGGTGTTATGAGAGTGGATGAAGAAATGAATTCCTACGTCTTTCTCTTCTGCTTTCTATCGCTCTTTATTGCCATGTAGAGAGCTGGATTTTGTATTTCCACCTCTTTTATCTATAAAACAAAGACTCACGCAAATGTCCAGCACTGCTTTGATTCTCTCTGTATGAAGCGAACAATGTGTGATCATAGGACACTGATGTGAGAGAAGAGCACAGTGGCCTTGCTGTCGTCAGACGGACAGACAGGGATACCCGCTCAGTCTGTGCAAATTTTAGGCACTTCAGCCAATGTGTGAATTATTTGCATGTTCTCTCAGTCCTGAATATCAGACAGTTAGAAGACAAATATTTGACTGCCATAAGTGGATTGATTTGGAGAGTAATGTGGGTACAGCAAATGAGAACATAGCATTTGATTTGTTGTTCCGAATTTACAGAAGCTTCATAAGAACATCTTTCATATGGCAATGGTTGTGTTTGTAAAATACTTGTAAAATGCAGTGTAAATGATTTGGTGGAGATTTCGGGAATGGAATATATTATATGACAGTATCAGCTTGGTTGATTAAAGGATTAGTTCACTTCCAGAATAAAAATTTCCTGATAATTTACTCACCCCTTTGTCATCCAAGATGTTCCTGTCTTTATTTTTTAAAGGTGCTATAGAATGCAAGTAAATTACCAGGAAATTTTTATTCTGGAAGTGAACTAATCCTTTAACCAGAGGTGGGTAGTAACGAATTACATTTACTTCGTTACATTTACTTGAGGAAATCTTTGGGGTAACTAGTACTTTTAGAGTATATTTAAAGATGGGTACTTTTGCTCTTTCTCAAGTACATTTATAGTGAAAAAACGTTACTTTTACTTCACTACATTTGATGGCGTTCCTCCGTTACTGTCCTCAGAAACGTGTCGTTGGAATTTTCATTTCATGTCTGATAAAATTGCGTTAATGCTGCTTTGTATACAGCGGTTACTATGGAAACCGTAATATTTCAGCACTCCTAAAGCGCCCCCTCGTGACAGAGAGTTAATTTTTCATTTCCAATACATTTTTTTCAGCTGTTTATGGTCAAATGATTGCAATTATCGACCCATGTTTTTATGCAGCAAACACAGAGTTGTAAATGTAAAGAGTTAAGGTGCCTTCTAAAAATCTAAACAAGTACAGTAATATTTATGTTTTAAATAAATATAATAAATTATATACTCAATTTATCCCTTTTAATGTTATAAAGGATGAAATGCCATAGTGAAGCATATATTTTTTTGTGAAACTGTATCTGAATTTTAAATCATGCCATTTTATGGCTTAATATTCTGCTTTACATTGTCCAATCCCATTACTGTTTATTTTACTTTTGCAGATCTTAAAAATGGTTATGAATTGCTTTAAATTAATATTTAAAAATTCTGCAGATACACTAAATGAAATAAATATAATGACATAAAATTACTTCCTTGATATTTGTTTATATTTGTGTATTAAAAACATTTTTGATTAGACTCCTATCTGATTTTCTATATTTAAAAAAAGGTCTTTTTTATTTGGGCTAGTTAAATTAATTTTCGGGCTACCAAAATCTGAAGAGTACCTGCCCGAAGGGCTACCAGAAATTTTGCGAGCCCTGTGTGTATATATATATATGTTTTCAAGGAGAGGTGTGCGGAAGCTTTCCAAACAGTTTTGAAATTCGGGGTCTTCACTTCATATCAAGAAGTAACTAGTAACTAGCTACTTGAGTACTTTTTACTTTTTTACTCTTACTCAAGTAACTATTACTCATACTTGAGTAAATATTTCCATAAGTACTTGTACTTTTACTTGAGTACAGATTTTGGGTACTCTACCCAGAGTAGATGGCGTCTGGGACACCACGCTGCTCTGTGAGCTCCCGAACAAAGCCAGAAATTTTTCGAACAGTTGATGGTAAAGTGATCGTTGAAGATGAACTTCTTAACTTTATTGTCATTAAGATGAGAACTATGAGTTACGATGAAATTGTATTGCTTGTTACAAACAATTTCAGTTCTGAACGCATTGAGTCCTCAAAGAAGGCTTTGTTCGAGGTATGTCCAAACACATCGCAACGCTGTGTCCTCCATAAGGGCGCACAGAAGGACATTAATAATGTGAAAATGTGTCTGAGAGTCCTGAATGAATGTGGAGAGGATATACCTCGTTTTGTCTCACATTACTTGGATGATTTACCCTCCGTGACTTTTAACCACATTGATGTCTCTGTGCTACTAAGTAAAATGGAACAATTAAATAATGACATCCACGGTCTAAAAAAGACTCTTGACATTCAATCAAATGTATGTGAGAGTTTACGTGAAGTGAGTGCTACCTTGAATACTCGGGTGTCTGTCATTGAGACACAGCACACACCTGCTGCCCCCCTTTCGGTGGTGACTGACGGACAGCAATCTGGCGCTGAGGCGAATTTGGATGACGTCTCGGGACCAACGGTGCCGTCCGACCCGTGTGTAATTGGGTCAACGCAGAGATCTCCGGCGTGGAGTGCTGTGGTGCGGAAGGGACGCCCCAAGCTGGATAGGGCTGCGCCGCTCAGGCTGAACTATCGCCCCGCGCAAGCCGCGAAACGGGAGCGAAAAACAGCTGGGGTAATAGGGACTGGCTCCGTTTCTAACATATTGGCTGTCAAGACTAAGATAGTGAGTGTGTTTGCCACAAAGTTTGATCCCAGCTTGGATGCCGAAACTCTCGGCGGCTATCTGAAGGACAAGCTGGGACGTGATGTGAAATGCCGCAGAATAGAGACGACACACGGTAGATTCAGCTCATTTCACATAACTGCTGAATGTAAAGAAGTGCAAGAGATGTATGACCCCCAGCTCTGGCCAGAAGGCTCTTTTGTCCGGCGATATTATGAACCTCGCCGGCTAAGATCTGTGACAACAGGTGTGCTGCCTGCTCCCAGCTCACTGATAGTGTCTGAGCCTCCGACTGGTGCCTCTAGGCGCATCAGCCACTGAAATAACAGCTTTAAATAAATGCGTGTTGTATCATACAATTCGCGTGGCCTACGTGTAGGTCACAGTGCTGCGGATAAATCACGCCGTCATGTGGTGGACACTCTCCTGGAAGACTGTGACATATTATGCCTGCAGGAGACCTGGTTATCCAAACAAGATCTGGATAAACTTAACGGACTGCACAGGAACTTTCATGGCGCTGGTGAGTCTACTACAGATTTAAAATCTAGAATAATTCGCGGCAGGATACCCGGAGGTGTGGCTGTACTATGGAACATTAAATATGACTCTACAGTGAAAGTGTTGAGACTGAATGTTGATTGGGCCATTGGGCTAGAGATAAATATATGCGAGAGGAGGTTCACTATCTTGAACATCTATACTCCCTTTGAGTCTTATCAGTCTGAAGATGAGTTTTTGAATAGACTGGCTTTTATAAGTTCTTTTCTAGAGGAAAATAGATCATCTTGTGTATATGTTGTAGGGGACTTTAATGCTGACTTGTCTGATTCCTGTTCTATCTTTGCCAAACATCTAGTGCAGTTTTGTGGTGAAAATAACCTTACTCTTTCCAGTAAGGCCTTCTTGCCTGATAAAAGTTTTACATATATTAGTGAGGCATGGCATACAACTTCCTGGTTGGATCATTGCATCTGCACAGCAGATGCTCATGCCTCATTAAATGATATAGAAATTTGTTATGGATTAGCTACTTCGGATCATATTCCGATTGTAATTTCTGTAAATGTTGATAATATTCCCTCAATTACTGCTGATAGCATTTTACCTAATGTAGGCAAGCTGGACTGGTCTAAACTATCCCCTGAGGAACTAGATAAATACTATTTTGTTAGTGATTCCTTCTTAAGAGAGATTAACCTCCCAATGAACTCATTGATGTGTAAGGATATAAATTGTAAGAATGTTGAGCATTGTACAGAGATGTGTGACCTATATGAGAGCATTGTAAAGGCCCTGAAGAAATCTAGTATCCCATTCCAGAAACAGAGACACGCAGAACATAATATTATACCTGGGTGGAAAGAATTTGTGGCTGAACAACATGCTGAAGCCAGACAGGCGTTCTTAAACTGGGTAGCAGCTGGAAAGCCTAGACAGGGTGAAGTGTTTGAAAACAAAAAGCTTGCCAATGCTAGGTTTAAATACGCCTTACGTTATGTTAAGCAAAATGAAAATACAATGCGGGCTGACTCATTGGCTAAGAAGCTGCAAAGCTGCAAAAATAATGAATTTTGGAGAGAGATTAAAACTATGAATAATTTCAAATTTTCTCTATCATCCAACATAGAGGGTGTAAGCGGTCCAGAAAAAATAGCTGAGTTGTGGCGTGAATATTACTTTGATTTATTCAATTGTGTCAAGAGTGATAGTTTTAACATGGGTCATATTGAACCAACTGAAATCACATTGATAAGTGCATCTGAAATATGTGATTCTATCAAAAAGCTGTTAAGAAACAAGGCTTGTGGATTAGATAATATCACTGCTGAGCATCTTAAATTTGCCAGTAGAAGGCTATATGTGCTGCTGTCTATGTGTCTAACTGGTTTTCTTATACATGGTGTTTTGCCTGACTCCTTAACACATGTTATATTAGTACCAGTAATAAAGGATAAAGCTGCTAAACTGAACAGCATGGATAATTATCGACCAATTGCTCTTGCCAGCATTCTCTCTAAAGTATTTGAGAGCGTTTTATTTAATAGGTTGGAAGTATTTGTATCAACGACTGATAATCAATTTGGCTTTAAACGTGATCATGCCACAGATATGTGCATTTATGCACTGAAAGAAATCATTGCAAATTATGTGAGCAGAAATTCTTCTGTATTTCTCAGCTTCATTGACGCGTCAAAGGCGTTTGATAGAATTAATCACAAAAAATTATTTATGAAATTGCTCCGTAGAGGTGTCCCTAAATACATTATCCGAATATTAACTTATTGGTATGCAAATCAAACAATGCAAGTGAAATGGGGCAATGTTCTATCAACCCCTTTTAATGTTCAAAATGGCGTGCGACAGGGTGGAATTCTGTCTCCTTACCTTTTTAATGTCTATCTGGATGATTTGTCCAAATTGTTGAATGTTTGTAAGACAGGCTGTCTTGTAGGAAACTCTGTCGTCAACCACCTAATGTATGCTGATGACCTAGTAGTGCTAAGCCCATACAGCGCTGGGTTGCAGCAGTTATTAAAGGTGTGTTCACAGTATGGTAATGATTTTGATATCAAATATAATTCCAGTAAGAGTAATATCATGATTGTCAGAACCAAGGAGGACAGGAGATTAATTTTTCCTGATTTCTACTTGTGTGATCAGCCTCTGAAGACATGTAAAGAAATAAAATATCTGGGCCATATCATAACAGATGACATGAGTGACGACAGAGATTTGTACAGACAGTGCTGCAAATTATATGCACAAGCCAATATGTTGCTGCGAAAATTTAGCATGTGCTCATCGGATGTCAAATGTGTTTTATTTAGATCCTACTGTACCTCTTTGTACACAGCACATTTGTGGTGGCGATATAAGAACAGTAGCCTGCGGAGACTTACTGTAGCCTACAATGATGCAATGAGGCTCCTCCTTCGTGTCCCAAGATGGCACAGTGCTAGTCACCTTTTTGTGAACTCTGGTGTTCCCACCTGTGGAGCCTTATTAAGGCAATTAATGTTTAAATTTATGTGTCGTTTGGACAAATCTGAAAATGGAATTATACTGGCACTAACCAGTCCTAAGAAAAGTTGTTACAGATATATGTCTGGCCTTTGGAAACACTGGCTTTTTAGTCTTTCATGAATTTTATTGTAATGCTAAAGTATTGTACTCTTTTTTTTTATATTTTATTTTTTATCTATGGACCAAATGTGTGTCTGAAATAAAGTTATATATATATAATACCCACCTCTGCCTTTAACAGAAGTGTTTTCTGTCAGTAAATATGTTTAAGAATTTGCAGTACATTTGCAAAATGTATATCTGTAATTTTAAATGTATTTAAAATTTATTCTAACTAAATTATAACCGTACAAATATATGTTTACAGTTACAGTACATTTATAATAATATTTTTTTTAATATATACTACCATTCAAAAGGTTGGGTGTTGTTAAGGTGTTTTGAAAGAAGTCTCTTACGCTCATCAAAGCTGCATTCATGTGTTCAAAAATGGTCAAACAGTAATATTTTGAAATGTTATTACACAGTTATTAACAATTTTCTATTTCCATATAGTTTCCAATGTAGTTTATTACTGATGGTAAAGCTGAATTTTCAGGGTACATTACTTCAGTCTTCAGCGTCAGATCTGATTTGGTTCTCAAGAAACATTTCCTCTCATGTTAAAAACAGCTGTGTTGCTTATTTTTTTTTAAATCTGTGATGCATTTTTGCTTTGATCAATAAAAAGTTAGAAATGGCATTAATTTGAAATAAAGTAACTTCACATTTGGTCAATTTAATGCATCCTTTTTTGAATAAAAATCATAATTTCTTTTAAAATAATCTTGCTGATCCTAGACTTTGGACAGTTTATATTCTCTGTAATATTCTCTCCTTTTATTTGTTGTGACCTTTTGTTTGCTAGTATATTTTACTGTTTCTTGATTTGATATAATGTGCAGTTTAGGTTCAGGGTCCTGTAATGTTCCTAATGATTTGTTAGCTTTCTAAAGCTCTGTTGCAGTGGGGTTGAGTCTGACTCTGCAGTGTGTTAATCAATAGGCCTCAGGCAGCCGTCTCACGCACAGCCTGTGTATGGATAGAGGAAAAGACTCTCTCACTGTCTCAATCTTCCACAAACAAACCCCAGAAAGATAGATAGATAGATTATTTGAGTCTAAAGGCTCCGAGGGAAATAGGATGCACACACACACACACACACACACACACACACACACACACACACACACACACACACACACACACACACACACAAACAAACACACACAAACACACACAAACACACACATACACACACAAGTCAGTGAGTACAAAGCAGTTCTTGTTCACAGTGGTGGCTCCTAATTATCTTCCGTCTGAGGAAATTGGGCTCCCCGAGAAACACACTTTTTTTTTCAATTAGTTTTCATGTACTGTATAGATGACTTCATTGGCACCTTGCTGCCAGTAATATTCACACCCTCCACACAGTTAATGCCAGAAAAATGCCATGGAGAGCATGATCAAGGCATAACTGACCCTCATTAGTGCCCAAAATGAAGTCGAGGACTGATAATGTTCACAAAGAGCCTTTTGTTTTTCTACTTGCTTAAGAAGGATGAGAAATGAGAGCAATGAAATTCAATTGGAAGAATATATAAAACAAGCTACAGTGCCATCTTTTCTTTCACCCTTAATGCATTTCAAAATTGGTGTAAGAGACAAAATTACAATTTAGTAACAACTCTTTGTCTCTTCCATTCTCTCTATGTCTGTCTATATAGCCCCAGCTTCCTGTAACTGCAAGTCGACGTTGGAGGTGGAACAATTAATGCAAAAAACCCCACACCCCCTCTTCCCTGCTTCCAAGCTCCTCCTACTCCATCGTCATGGCGATGAGCAGTGATCCTGGTTGCGTGGGGGTGGACCCTGACCCAGACTCCTCCCAAGCCGCTGAGATGACTGACCAGATGTTTGCGGTGTCGCTAAGGTCCGATACATCCTCTAGTGTAGTGAAGAATGGGACAGGTGTTAAGAAAGCTCCACCCAAGAGGCCACACCTTTCAGGCAGGAAGATGTCATTGCAGGAGAGAGGAACGTACGTGTCTTCTGGGAGCGGGGCTGACCGCTTTTCCCGAATAGCCAGACAGCCAACGATCGAGTCCAAACGAGTGTCTATCTCAGACTCGCAGGTGGGGACAATTAAAATATCTCCTGGAATTGCAATGGTTGTGTATGAAATATGGTTCCACATTTGCTTGGATATACCTTCATTTTTAGAACTTTTCTGACTGATTACTATTGGTCTATTTTAACAACTTGGTTTCAATAAATGCTGTTTTTGCAGTCACCTCTTAAAGGGGTCATCGGATGCCCATTTTCCATAAGTTCATATGATTCTTTAGGGTCTTAATGAAAAGTCTCTAGGTTACGTATGTAACCATGGTTCCCTGAGAAGGGAACGAGACACCGCGTCCCCTAGGGGTCGCTATTGGGGAACGCTGCAGCGTGACTCGTGTCTGAAGAATGCATATAGAAAAACTCCATGAAATGGCCGGCGACAGCGTATGACGTCACCGCGGCGCGCACATCGCTGCTGGTGCGTCACTACCGGGCGACACAGTATAAAGAGTCGCCGAAGTAAACATACACCCGCTTCACTGTCTGAAGCTTCTTGTCCGAGGCATGGTAAAAAGCGTAGGGGACGCGGTGTCTCGTTCCCTTCTCAGGGAACCATGGTTACATACGTAACCTAGAGACGTTCCCTTCCGAGGGAACTCTCACCGCGCCCCCTAGGGGTCGCTATTGGGGAACGGTATACCCACGTCTCCATGCTGAGGGGAGTGCATAGTAGCGAGCACTAAGTGTAAATTCTGTGAAGAATTATCCCTATAGGACGAGGTGACAGCTGTCAGAACGTAACCTCCCCAGCCAAAGCCTGAACTGTTACTCACTTACCTGAATGGGTCAAAGGACCCAGAGCACAGCTCAGGTTGGAATCGGAGATTCCTTCGGAGGAACGGCTAAGTTAATACTTAGACTTAACTAGAACAGGAACTGCCAGTACTACTGAGTCTAGTTCCCTCAGTGAACTGACTCAGAAATAGCGACTAACAGGCCTGTCCCAAGACAGAGACCGTTCTAGCAGGGGTTATCCTCAGATAACGCACCCTGGATAACAGATGGTCAGGAGATATCTAAGGTGATATCGAGTGAAGTTGGGCCCAGGGAGACCGGGGTTTTAAACCAACTCAAAAAATGGGAACGAGGACCGCGTAACCCATACCGTATAGGATTTTAGAAAAGAGCCCAAAAACTTGGTGGGAACTTACCACTTATGTGGATTTTAGGAAGTGCACAAAGATTCCGTGCGCACTTACCACTATTGTGGAGAAGAATAGTGCCCAGGGTTTAGCGTGGGACACTTACCCTAGTAAAATGGGATTTGGAGACTGTGTTTTCCCCCATTTTGGGGGTTTCATTGTTAAAGCTCCATATTTGTCATAGGATGACAAGAATTAAAATAGGGGAGGACCCTCCCTGTATTAGAGAGGGTAGCAATGCTACACCCTATTCAGGACAGACAGTCCTCAAACTGTTAGTCAACTGATGAAATCATGGAGCTACTGACCATCATGGGACCCTTGCGAAGGGGAGCAAACGTGCTCAAATCAGGACCTTGAGTAAAGATAGTGGTTATTTCTTCCTTTCGTTAAGGGAGAAAAATTCACCATGCGGCAGTGGCGCTGCTTTGAGGGAACCCTGAAAGGTGAGCTGCCAACAGCCTGAAGAGGCTTCAATCGTAGGAGCCTTCGCTTCTAGCATGTTAAGGGTAGGCTTCAAAACCCTGAGAAACAGGGAGAAATGCCAACACCCGCCAGAAGGTGGTGCTCTAGTAGGACCCTTTCCGCAGAAAGGGGAGCAGCCAAGGTCATTTCAAGGTCCTGAAAAAGGGGGGAACTCCTAGTTAGTCATAAAGCCTGAAGGGGAGGTGACACTCGACCCGGAAGTCAGGCGCAGACAGGCTCCTAACCCTGATTAACAGAGAGGAAAACTCACCTGCCAGGAGGCAGCGCTCGGATTTCACCCTTCCTCAGAAGGGGAGCTTACTCCTCCTGCCAGGAGCAGCGCTCTTGAGTGGAACCCTTTCTCAAAGGGGAGCAATCATACCTGACTCAGGAAGCCTGATGACAGATTCTAAGGGGGAACAAAGGGGAATTTGTCCATACGACAGTGGTGCTACTGACGAACCTTGAATTAAGGTGAGCTGCTGTCGTTGAAGAGCTCTCAGAGGACCCTTTCCGCGGAAAGGGGAGCTACTAAAGTTACTTCAAGTTCCTGAGAAGTGAGCTCCTGGATAGTCATGGGGACAGACTCCTAACCCTGAAGGCCAGGGAGGAACGCCCGTCCTGACGAGGGGAGCTCATTGGGGACCCTTTCCTCGGAAAGGGGAGAGCCCAGCTCGTGCGTGAGGCCTGAAGAGTGAGAATCAGCCTGGACAAGAAGGACAGACCCCTAAGCCAGATGAACCGGGAGGAGAACCTGGCTCTGTCAGCGAGAAACAGTACTCTAAATAAACCCCTTCCGCAGAAAGGGGAGTACTACCTCGGTTGAATCGACCCTGCCCTCGGGCTAACAGGGGGATCGACAGACCCCAGTCTAGGTGGACTTATGTTCCTGTCTCAACGGGACATAAATCCCCCGGAGCAGGAACTTATGAGGATAGACTCCTAACCCTGAAGGCCAGGGAGGAACGCCCATCCCGCCGAGGGGGCGCTCATTAGGGACCCTTCCCTTGGGAAGGGGAGAGCCCAGCTCGAGTGTGAGCCTGAAGAGTGAGAATCAGCCTGGACAAGAGGGACAGGCTTCTAACCCAGATGAACCGGGGAGAAAACCTGGCTTGTCAGCGAGAAGCGGTACTCTGAATAAACCCTTTCCGCGGAAAGGGGAGTACTACTTTAGTTACTGGAGAACTGAGAAATTTCTCCTTGGAGACAAAACTCAGGAGGTGCTGGAAAGAACCTTCGGCTGATAAGATCACTTCACAGGATCTAAAGTCCACAGAGAGAGTCTGGAAGAGGGATTCTCAGAAAAAGGCCTGCAAAGGACAAATGTTAAACATGCCAAGGGCAATCCTAAGAAAGAAACTTAGGGAGCTTACCTTGGAGAGGACATAAGTCCTATGTCTAACATATGCTGAGAGGGTGGTTTACCGCACGACCTGTGGTGTGGATAGGACGAAAACTGCCGTAACCATAACCCGCAGGATCAGAGGGGGAGCATCCGCCGTGAACTCGTCATGTTTTTCTCTGAGAAGCAAAAACACAACACACAGGCCTGAGACAGTATTAAGTTCTTTTTCTTTATTAAAAGTGACCTGCATTTAACTCAAACTTAAACAAAACCTGTTTAAGGAGTTAAAATCCAGACCATCGGTAATGGAGGTTCTTATGGGACATAAGAACCGCTGCGTGCAGGGAGCTCATGTTGTAGGGCTCGGACCTGGGCCTTCATGGAGTGAAGGACTCAAAGGCAGTGATCTACCTAGTCCAAGTCACATAAATCCAGAAAGGCCAATGAGCCTGGGAAAACTAACAGATCAGTGAAAGACCTCCGGTTAGTCCTCCTGAAAACAGCCCAAACCAGCAGAGTGGGCTGTCTATTTAAACCCTAGCAGGGGAGACAGCACCATCTAGGCAAGAGCTTAAAAGAACTGCTTTTCTCTTTTCAAACAAAAAGTAATCAGTAAGCCCACACACAGATATCCGCAGATATCTGTATGTGTAGGAAGGACTACCAGAGGTAAAAACTGACTGAAAGCCTCCAGCCCTAAAGTAGGAAGAATTAACATACAGCTAGCCTCAGACAGCTGTAGTTAATAAGACTGTTCTGCCATGATCTGCCATAATCATGGTCGAACTAGTTTAGGAAAATCTCCCCCTTTATATGTACACATATACGCATACATAACATGCATATGTATATACATATACATGCACACACATATTTTATGGCAGTAAATTAACTCCACAATCGCGACGCGCAGCACATATTCGGCTCCCGCGGGAGCTAAACAAACTCCGCCCAGATGCCAAATTCCCTCGGGAATAAAACAAGCAAGGAGCCGCTGGCGATGCCGCGAATGCGTCTGTTAATGCCGCGAGAGGCAAACACACTCATGCAAAATGAGGAACAGAGAAACTCACCTCCCTCCTTTGCGTACTGCGTTTTCGCGATAAGCCCATTAGTCCCTCGGGAGCTGGACGAGCTGTAATTTACCACACCCACGTAGCAGAGAGTCGTAGCAAGTGGGTATGAGAGCGTGCCTCTCGTTACAAACAAGCAATGAATGCACCGATTGCATTCTACTCTCTCAAGAGCTAATCTTGCTTGCGTTCTCCCCTCACAGCTCGGGCAGTGTGAAAGTGCGGGTATCAGATTACCACACACGTCACAAGCAGGCCTCCGGTGAGAGAATATGCACTCCTAGACAAAGAGAAAGCTGAAGACAGCGAAGAGGGTGTATGTTTACTTCGGCGACTCTTTATACTGTGTCGCCCGGTAGTGACGCACCAGCAGCGGCGTGCGCGCCGCGGTGACGTCATACGCTGTCGCTGGCCATTTCATGGAGTTTTTCTATATGCATTCTTCAGACACGAGTCACGCTGCAGCGTTCCCCAATAGCGACCCCTAGGGGACGCGGTGAGAGTTCCCTCGGAAGGGAAACACCCTTTTACCTTGTCAAAATCAGCTCTGCAAAATATCAGTTAATTTTATCGCATGGGCCCTTTAAATGCAAATGAGCTCTGCTCGCCCCACCCCTCTCTGCTGAGGGATTCTGAGCTGTAATGTTTACTTTAGCTGCAAAAAACCCTTATACTCACCTCTGCTGTGGGTGAAGCTGCGTCACGAATGATTCACACGAACATGGATGCATATGTAGATCGGGATCGGCGCCTTCCTTTTAAAAACGAAAGTAATGTTCATTGTGCATTTTCTATTTTTAAGGCAATTAGCTTTGAGTTTTCTATCTTGATGCTTGACTTTGTTGATCTGCCTGTATGTTTTCATTTTACAATCTTTCCATTTTGTTTATACTTGCACCAAATTTTAGAAACAATTTCCAACTTAGATCTAGACTTAGAACTTCTTCTGCCACACTCCAAGATGGATTTCCATCTTGAAGGAGTTTTATAATCCTTTCCATCATTTCAACTGACAGCTTTCTTGTTGGGAACATGTTTCTTTACAATAAGCCCATTAGGCCTGTTAGCACTGTCTTTTGACTTCTGGCTAATTAGCATTTCCAATATGTTTAGATACTTATTTCAGAAATACAAATTACAAGCTGATTCCATATTTTTTCCTCAACATTGAATGATTCTATAATTTTTTCCTCTACTTGATATGGAAAATTATTTTCCATTAATTAAAAGAGCTTAGTCTCTTTGTTCGAGGTATGTTTCACATATACACAATGTTGAATTAATAAACAAAAATAGTTTTGTGTCATATCTGTGATTGGCTTATTTGCTAAGAAGTAAACAACATCTAAGTGTGGTGATTCCATACTTTTTGCCAGGGATTGTGTATGTGACCATATATACGAATAAATAAGCTTTCCATTGATTTATAGTTTGTTAAAATAGGAATTTGAAAATCTGGAATCTGAGGGTGAAAATGAAAAAGAGATTTAAAGAAAAGAGAATTAAAAATCAATCATTTTGACCCATACAATGTATTGTTGGCTAGTGCTACAAATATACCTGTGCTAATTATGACTGGTATTGTGGTCCAGGGTCACATATTTCTGGCTTTTTGGGTTCAAATTAAGCCAGCCATGTAGTCATTTTTAATCAATAGTTGAGTTAAAACTACCCTGAAGCTTGGATGAAACATTTAACCCAACCACTGGGTCAAAACAACCCAGTCGTTGGGTTTGCCAATATTTTACCCAGCGCTGGGTTGTATTTAACCCAGCATTTAACCTCAGCAGAGTGTATAAATGAAATGAAAATATAATAATGTCAAAAAATGAAGGTCATTAGATTTCTCAATTTATGACCCCTTAAAGACACATGCTGCAATTATTATTTTACATAATATTTACTGAATTAGAACACTCTAAAAATGTTGGGTTAAACCTTCTGGGTAGTTTTATTTAACTTAACTTTTGTTTAAAAATTACTATATTTCTTGCTTAAAATGAACCCAAAATAAGCTGAAAAATAAAAGCAGGCCTTAGCAATAATTAAAAGGTGGACATTTATTAATAAGCAATTTAAAAATGTTAATTATTTAATTATTATTTATTCAACTTATTAATAAATGTTCATTTATTGAATATATTAATGAATGTTAATTTACAACCTAGTATTTTCTTTACTCAAACATTATGTCTATAAAGGCTAATGTTTTTGTGTTTTTGAAGAGTGGAAGAGAGTCCTAGCATTTGCTGTTTAGTTGTAGCCAATAAACTTTTAGATATCCTGTGCGTTTTATATCATGAGATTTTGGCCAAAATGTATTAAACAACAAGAAAATTAAATGCCCATATAGCTACAATAAACATTATAACCTGTAAAACTGAGTCAGACTTTCTAATGACGAACAAAACACAGAACTCCGCCATTCGCCTGTCGAAAACCTTGTTAAAAATTTTAAGTGCAAGTGTCTGATCATATATAAAGCCAAAATACAAATAAAAGTCTGACAACGCATTGTTTAATTATTGGGAAAATTTTTATTTTAGATGGTAACTTAATGGTTCTGTAATCCTATTATAATATTTTTCATGAATAATTTTTTTAAAGGGAGTAAACACTGTAACCAACAGTAATATGGTACAGCTTTGTGCACAGGAAATTATATTTTCTCAAATAAATTACACAAATTTTACACAGTACACATTAACAAAGCGGCAGTACCGCTGAATAGTATCACTGATTTGAACTTGTACGAGATTTACATGAATGGATTGTATTCCTTATGTTTGTGAGTTTCTTGAAATTAAATATTTACTAGATATTCAATAATTTGTTTAAATGATGTTCATTTGATGAATGCTATTGGTAAATAAAAAGAATTATAGCATTCGCCTTCCTCTTATCAATAACAAAACGCCAAACGCTATAACACTTTTTCCATATAACATCAAACCAAGACAGTAAACTAATGAAAACTGAGAATCATTGGTACACTGTGTGTTTTTAGCCCTATCAAAATCAAGCTCTCTTCCAAAAATCCTTTTGGTAGATGACAATAATAAAAAATGCCAAATGTCAGCTGATGTATCAGCTTTGGTAATATATTGCTCGACCACTAATGATTAGTGTTTTGGATTGATTTGCACTATCCAGTCTTAATAGTTATTGACATCAGGTCACATCTGACTGATTTCCTAGTGTGAATCCTCTGTTACACAGCATGAAGACCTGTGTGTGTGTGTGTGTGTGTGTGTGTGTGTGTGTGTGTGTGTGTGTGTGTGTGTGTGTTTAAAGCAAAACTCATTTCCTGTGATTAGTGTCCAGGTCATGTGGTGACCCATACAGCCAAGCTTTAATAAGGCTTCTTTCATTCATACACCGCTTCAGCACCCTCCCCCTCTTAACAACCTGCTCCTTTTAAAGAATATCTTTGTTCTGACCTGTAGAGATGATCTGTGTGTGTTTGGCTGTGTGTGTGTACCCACATGTCTTCCTGACTATACAGTATGTTTGTGTGTGTTAATGGGGCTCAAGCCTGTCTGAGGGCTGAGACATTGAAAGCCAGGGGTCCTTCTCATCTTCTCTGTGGAGTGTATCTGCAGCATGAGTGGCTCTCTGCTCTGAGAGGAGCATCAGCTGGATGTGTTCTTCTCTCTGCTCTCACACTCATCCTGTGATAGGCGCAGAGGGGAAACACTCTTAGCACTTAAGCCATTTACTGTCATTGATGTAGTTTGAATCTTTTTAATGCACATTCATAACGGAGAGCTTAAATGATATGCTTCTGTTTACTAAAAGTCTGTCATTATTTGCTCACCCTAATGTCATTTTAAACCCATTTGACTTTTTCTCCATGGAACACTTTTTTAATTAATTGATAAATATGGTTTACAAATTCTTAATGATTTGTTTACAAATCAGACTCATCCAGTAGAGTCAGTAAGTTAATAAGTGAATTTACATGCATTAAAAGCTTAGTTTCAGTCGGACTAAAGCAATTATTTGTCATTTTTTTATATGTCATAAAGCCACTTATTCTGATTGTAGTTGATGTATATGTAGACACTGACTGCTTCTGGCCTCAGCTAAGAAGCTTGAGTCTCCATTCATTGTACACTACCAGTCAAAAGATTTTTAATGTTTTTTTTTTTAAAGAAATTATTTGATCCAAAGTAAATCAAAAACAGAAACATATTTTTACTATTTAAAATAACTGTTT
>NC_133365.1:33331089-33404111 GCF_049309525.1 Garra rufa | reverse complement strand
ATTTACCGCTGATTACAGAACCGGCTTTACTGACAAAACGCGCAAGCTTTATCGACCGATTGGTATCGGTGCATCCCTAATATATATATATATATACCGATTGCATGTGATTAACTGACAATGAGCAGTTCATAATGACCAGTGCAATCTATAATCCCTAATATATATATATACCGATTGCATGTGATTGCATGTGAATCTAGATTAATTCCAAGATTTAATCTAGATTAATCTAGATTAAAAAAATTAATCTATGCCCACTATATATATATATATATATATATGGGTGGGTATAGATTAATTTTTTTTAATCTAGATTAATCTAGATTAAATCTTGGAATTAATCTAGATTAAAATGGCTAATTTGAATTCTGCTGAAGGCATTTTCAGAATATGTGTGCTACCCAAATAATGACTAAAAGTAAGTCTTCGAGAACGGGCCAGGTGGCGCATTAGACCAGGCGCTCATCTCCTGTTTCCAAAATGCATCACAAACTGCTTGACAATTGCAATTTACAACATAATTACCTATACAAACTTGTGTAACCAAGTACTTCTGCGCAAAAGGCTGCACGACGTGCGCGTTGCCGTTAAATACACAGACGTGTACGGGCATGGATTTCTGCGTGCATAGACTTCGATTAAACTGCGTTGCTTTTAGAAGCGTCAATTCAGTTATTGCATATAGTTTAATGTCTTTATTTCGGGACTTTCAAAGTAAATTATAACTCAAACTTGAGATTTTACTGGGGCACAGCAGATTTTCACTGGGGCACGTGCCGACTAGGTATACTAGGTATACGTCATCCGCGCTAAAATATCAATGTGAAAGTCATCATAGCTTGCGTAAGTTGCATAGTATAGACCCAGCTCCCAACCCAACTTTGAGAATAGATTAACGGCGATATTTTTTTTATCGCCCGATAAGAGTCTCACGTTAACGCAGCACGTTAACGTGAGACTTTTATCGGGCGATAAAAAAAATATCGCTGTTAATCTATTCTCAAAATTGGGTTGGGAGCTGGGTCTAAACTACGCAAGCTATGATGACTTTCACCTTGATAGTTTAACGCGGATGTATACCAAAGACTATAGAATATGGTCGCGCGTTTATGTCTCCTCCGCCAAAACACAGACGGGATCACGTCGTCCTCCATTCATAAAAACCGAATCTACTATAGCGCGAAACGCCACGTAAATTCGTCGTTTTTTGGATTCATAAATCAAATATGGTCTGTCACTTAATTCAAATCGCGATATGGACTAGTGTCTGTGAAAACTGAAATGCAAAAAGACCGTTTTAATATGAATCCGGTATGTTCCGTTTGCCTAGCTGTATGTAAGAAATTCATACTATGAATGGTGGAGACGCGCTTTTACTACACGCATACTGAAACACACGTGACGCTCCCGGTAATTTTTGGCATTTGCATCTCACATGAACAGATAAACTCAATCTCCAAAACTGCTGTGAGTGTCACTTATACCGTTTCATTTGAGAAAACTCGCATCATGTCATACTGTATACACAGAAACTTCACGGCAACCTGTCAAAATAAAAGTACGGTGTAACATGTTTAGTCATTATTTGGGTAGCACACATATTCTGAATGCCTTCATCAGAATTCAAATTAGCCATTTTAATCTAGATTAATCTAGATTAATTCCAAGATTTAATCTAGATTAATCTAGATTAAAAAAAGTAATCTATGCCCACCCCTAATATTTATATATATAAATTATTACTCATCTTTTATTTACATTTATTTACAACAAAGAGTTGCATGTCCAAAATGATTAATGCTTGCTCAATAATCAATAGAAAAGCCTTTATTGGCTATTACAGCAATCAAACGCTTCTTATAATTGCTGACCAGCTTTTAGCATGTCTCCACTCGTATTTTTGCCCATTCATCTTTATGAGCTTCTGTTGTTCACCTGTGGAGTTGATTAAAACAGCTTTTCCCAATGAATCAGGGTAATTAGGATGCTTTAGAACAGCTTGGACTATTTGGAACGGTATAGAACTTTGGATTTTCCCATAGACTGTGACAGTTTGCAAAGGTAATGAATAATTTTGGACATGCCACTTTTTGTTCAAATGTAAATAAAAGATGAATAATCTGTGAGTTTTCCACAATGATGCCTCTTGTACATTGCTTATTATCTTCTGGGAGACGTCTGTGTCATTTCTAGTAAAAAAAAAAAAAAAAAAAAAAAAAACTTGCTGGTTGAATAAAAGTCATTTTAAGTCAGTATTTGTGTAATATGTGTATATTTTTTTCATATTTAATTCTTTTTTGTATGTCCTTGATGTTAATAAAAGCTGAATAAAAGTTCTTCAATGACCAATATTAAAATGCTTTTTTATTTGGATCAGTCTCCCAATAGTACAATGTCAGGTTATAAAAACTGAGATTGTGGTATTTGCCGTTTTAGTCAACCAGGATGCAAAATTATTTTTAAATCTTGTCTTCTACAGTTTCCATGGGAAATAGGTTACGAAACAAATGCAGAGATTTGTTATTTCCACCTTTAACTGGCTTACATGTTCCCGCTGGTGTGTAATACATTAATACAGTGTCACGACTCCTTTGTGTGTGCAGCTGGGATTGATTACATTCTCTCTTTATCTGTTCTTCTCTTTTTTTCTTTCTTGTGTTTCCCAGGATTGCATTCAGCTAAACCAGTACAAGTTAAAGAGTGAGATTGGAAAGGTAAGCCTACCTGCGTCATACCCATATTGTGTATTTTAATAGACAACATAAGTATAGACATCAGAAAAATCTCATGGCCATGTTGTGTTTCATAGCAGTCATTCAGGCATTCAGACAATGACCCTTACTGACCCGCTGCACTGACTCATCTCACTCTACGTATTTTGTTTGTCTTTTTTTCCTCTATTCATTTCTTGTATTTTAAAGGGTTCATATGGTGTTGTCAAGTTGGCGTACAACGAGGATGAAGACAAATATTACGTAAGTATATTTTGAAATAACTTGTCCTTGTTGCATCATCCTGTGAATTTGGTGATGCTATAGTTGTGCAGAAGTGACACAGTTTGGCTTTAAACACAAAAATGTGTTTTATATAAAATGAAAATGTAAAGTAAAGGTAAAAAACAATATACTGGGGAAAAGAGACTTAAAAGCGGCATGACAGAGAGGATGATGGAGGAGAGGCAGGATAGATTGAACAGTTATGGAAATGACAGCAGATGGGGGAGGGTTGTGATATCACAGAAATGGCAGGAATGTGCAGCAGTCCTTAATTTCATTTGGAGCTGTTTGTATCAGCCACCAAAGACCATTACTGTTGATTATAATATGCACACAGTAACAAAACAAACACACATACACATAGATAGGCATACAGTTAGATGTCATTTTCATCATGCTTTTTTTCATTACATCTTTAATCATTCGCCAGATCGGAAAAAAAACACAAGCCTAAAAAGTTTTTTAAATTTTCCAATCCAAATATTGAGAAAATCGTCTTTAAAGTTGTCCAAACGAAGTTCTTAGCAATGCATAACTAATAATCAAAAAATAAGTTTTGATATATTTACGGTATTCATGAAATATGATCTTGACTTAATATCCTTTTTGTCATAAAAGAAAATAATGATAATTTTGACCCATACAATGTATTGTTGACTATTGCTACAAATATACCTGTTCTACTTATTGGTTTGTGGTCCAGGGTTACATATATGTTTTTTAGCATTTTTGTTAGCAAAACATGGAAATTGTTTTGCGATGTGATCCTCATTGTGAACTGAAATGCAAAAACATCAGAATAAACAATGTGGACAGAAATAAAATCTACATACTGTATATATTATTGGCATTTGTGTGTAAAATGACTGGTCATTAATTTAAATTTTGTCCTGAAATAATTTTAAAAAGTAATATTTTGTCCTGTGGTAGGACTATGGAAATCTATTTTTAAAATGGACAGTTTTATGGACATACTTTCCCAGTTTTGCTAATCAGGTGCCCAGAGGAAGTAAATAATATTTTTTTTTTCAGCTTTTCAAGAAGAGGTAAATGACAGTAAGTGATATTTTCAGCATTAATAAGCATAAAATAAGTAAAAGCTGTGCTTATGTGTGTGCATGGAGGCAGCATATGGGAGCCTAACAGTTGGAATCAATGTGTCAGAATAGCTGAATACCTTCAAATGTCCTGGAGTGTGACGTAAAACTACTTTACTCAGCATTTTCAATTTGTGTGATTGTGTATACAGTTTTTATGAGCTCATGTTAACGGAATAGCTCATCCAAAAATGAAAATTTGCTGAAAATCAACTCACCCTCAGGCCTTCCTAGATGAGTTTGTTTCTTCATCAGAAAAGATATGGAGGAATTTAGAATTGCTCACCAATGGATCTTCTGAAGTGAATGGACCTTCTAATCAAGAATAAAAAAGTCTGATCAAAAATAAGCCTTTCCATTACCAGGTGATAGTTGACTCCTTAAAGTGATTCACAGGGGAATTTTGTTTTTACATTTTTCTAATTTTATTAAAAGCATGTCATATTTTATGTCAAATTTTTACAAAATTATATTTTATAATATAATCTTTTTAAAATGTCTTAATAAAACAACAGAATAAGAACAGGTAGAATAAGAATAAGTTACCAATCAAGTGAAATCAGTATTAACAAAGCTTTACATTTTCCGCTGGTATTAGTACACGATATAACTACAGAAGAGTCAAGTTTTAAATAGGACAAAGACCGAAACTCGTTGGTCATTTTTGAACGCGATGCTATTGGTCTAATAGGATTCAATGATCTATGCTAAGCTATGCTAAAAGTGATATCGCCAAAACAGGAGAACATCTGAATGGATTTCAAAACGGTAAAACTCAACTTATTAACTCGGGGGGAGTTAGAGAATGAGCCTATTTCCAAAAAAAGTAGAGAGTTCCTTTAACTCTGCTTTTCACTTCACAAGATGTTAATTAATGAACTGGAGTCCTTTGATTACTTGATTATTGTGATGTTTTTATCAGCCGTTTGTCTCATTCTGATGGCACCTGTTCACTTTAGAGGATCCACTGGTGAGCAGGTGATGTAAAAAATCTGTTCCAATGACAAAACAAACGCTACATCCACATCTTCAGCACATTTTTATTTTTGGATCAACACATCCTGTAATTGATAGACTACATGGAATGTATGTAAAGGATGTAAATATGCTCACTGTCACAGTTTTGTCATTGGTTTTTTCCATTTGTCTTCCCCCTGTCATTTTGTGATCATTTGGTTTAGTCCTCGTTTGTGTAATCACCGTCACCTGTGTTTAATTATTAGTTACCCTTTATAAGTCTGTCTTTGAGTTCAGTGTATTGTCGGTCCTTAACGTTGTATGACGTGTGTGAAAGCCCTTTGTGTTCCTGCCTGTTCCAGCCTTGTTCATCTTGGAGAATTCTATTAAATATATTGTTGATTGTTAATCTCGTCTATCGTCTCGTCTCGTCCTGCACACACCCGTGACAGAAGGACCGACCGAATACAGTTTACCCGGCACCTTTCCCTGCGTTTCTTTTCCGTTTTTTTTGTATCAGTGTTTAGTTTATTTTATTTTTATTTTTTTTCCCGTCATGGATGATCCCGCCGTCCTCATCCTCCTCCTGAAGCAGGGGAACCGCTCTCTCGAGGACCACGCCAGAGACTTCATATTCCTCGCCCCGTTAACGCACTACCCGGACAGTTGCCTATGCACGTTCTTCCGCGTTGGACTTAATGATACCATCAAGAGGCAGCTGTCCGGGGAGGGTCCTCGAGAGAGCCTCGCCGGATACATCGAGTGGGTGCTGGCGTCCAGTGGATCTCCCTGGACTGTCGGCTTCGTCGAGGAGGACGTCAGCCCCACTCAAGACCCAGAACCCAGCCAAACATCACCCCGACATGCGGAGTTACAGCCCGAGCCCACCGCAGATGGAGTGCCAGAGCCGAGAGCGACAGAGCCTGACCCATCTGACCAGGTGCGAGAGCCGGCATCAACATCCGTGACGGTGGATTGTCACGTGGAGCAAGAGAGGGCGATAGAGAGCCCTGCCCACTGCACCACCGCTGAGGGTGAGCTTGGATCTAATTCTGGGGATTTAATAGACTTCTTCTCGGATCTTGCCCAAGATAACTCATGTGACTTAATAGACTTTTTCTCTGAGCCACTGACCTGCATAGACTTCCCTCCCACCCGCCCTCGTCTGTCCGAATCTGCCTGGTCCCCGCTGGTTCCGCCCAGCCGTCCTGAGTCCCCGCTGGTTCCGCCCAGCCGTCCTGAGTCCCCGCTGGTTCCGCCCAGCTGCCCAAAGTCTCCCAGGTCAGCAGTCAGTCCCCCAGCTCACCCTCAGCCCACCACCTGTGCAGTGGGCTCGCCGCGGGACTGCCAGCTTCCATCGGCGTCTCGGCTGGAGGATCCCTCAGCTCCGCCTCCAGCCTCCGAGTCCAGGACTCCGCCTCGGCCCTTCGACCCCGCGGTTCCACCACGGCTCTCGACGCCCTCCTCTTCACCGTCGCCCGTCGATCCACCAGCTCCACCGGGCTCCATCGTCTTTCCGGCTCCGCCCTGGTCAGTCGTCACCCCATCGGCTCCTCAGGACTCTGCTCCTCCGGCTGTGCCTCGTCGCGCCGTCCCACCGGCTCCTTGGGACTCCTCCTTCCTGCGGGCACAGCCTCCATCCTCTGTCGCTCCGGCTCCGCCGCGGATCTCTGGGATTCCGCCTCCGCCTCGGGCGCCAGAGCCTGTTCCACCTTGGCCCTCCGGATCCTCGGCGTCACCCCGGATCATCGGCTCTCCGTCTTCGCCTCGGGCTCCTTCTCCATCTGCTCCGCCTCTGTCGGTCGGCCCCATGGAGTCGGCACGCCTTCCTCCACCATGGCTCCTCCCTCCGTCGGCTCCACCGTGGGCCGTCATCATGGCTGTGGTCTGGGTCAGTTCCTCCTGCTTCAGGTCCCTCCTGTGTCTTCCCTGGCTCCTCCCTCCGTCGTCGCCCCCTTGGACTGTCTTTTTTTTGCTCTCTGGACTTATGTTTTGGTCCCCCTCCTTCGGTTGCGTCCTCCGCCGAAGCCCCCTCCCTCATGGACTCAAGGTTTCTGGTTTTCCGCCCCTCTCTTCTTTTTTGTTTTTCTACGGCGCGAGGACGCGCCTATTCGGAGGGGGGCGTAATGTCACAGTTTTGTCATTGGTTTTTTCCATTTGTCTTCCCCCTGTCATTTTGTGATCATTTGGTTTAGTCCTCGTTTGTGTAATCACCGTCACCTGTGTTTAATTATTAGTTACCCTTTATAAGTCTGTCTTTGAGTTCAGTGTATTGTCGGTCCTTAACGTTGTATGACGTGTGTGAAAGCCCTTTGTGTTCCTGCCTGTTCCAGCCTTGTTCATCTTGGAGAATTCTATTAAATATATTGTTGATTGTTAATCTCGTCTATCGTCTCGTCTCGTCCTGCACACACCCGTGACACTCACAAGGTTTAGATGCAAAATAAGGAAGATATACAGTGCCAGTGATTTACATTTTGATGGTGGTGCTAGACACAGTGTTTTCAGAGTCTCTAATATGCCGGATGGACAGGCACTTGTGCACACCGCTGTCTTTAGAGTGTACAAGTAGTGCTAAAGAAAATCACATCTATTGAGAACCTATTCACTGGATGAAAACACTTTGTTAATGAGAGTGGTCAGATGAGATTGGTCAGACTCCTTCATGCTGAGAAAAAGGCCACAAACACTCAAACTAGCACTTCTCACAACAGGAGAAAGGTACAGCTAAAATCATAACCTTGAGGGGAATGGGCTTTCAACAGCAGAAGGCCATTCCCGAATCCTCTTCTGATAGACTCTATATATGAGCTATAAACTGGATGGCTCAACAATAGAAAAAAAAAGCGATTCTTATTTTTTTCTGAAGCATTCACATACTAGGAATCGAAATTCAACATGACATCATGTATCAGTGTATAGAGGGCATCTTCTTTGCTATGAGGTGTAACTAATAACACTATTTTTCTCCCTTGTTTGCTGTTCAGCTTTTTGTAGGTCTCCTGTTCACATTTGAATATATTTTCCTCTCCTCCTCGTAATCATCTGTCATAATAGACAATGTGTCTGAAAGCAAAATATAGCTCCCGGTTCCCAGCTGCATTCATTAATTCAAGCTGTGTGGATATATAACAGCAAGGATGAATAGAGGACAGAGATCAAATCCCTTCATAAAGGCAGAGTAGAGTGAGGCTGCCCTCGTCTCTGGCCTTTACACTCCACTGGCCTCACAAACCTATAGTATGAGCAGGGTATTACCGCTCTAACAATTACCACACATTCTCTTCTTCTTTACATGTAGAATGAATCCTGAAATTATATCTTGTTCTTCACTTTTCTCATTTTTTTCTTCCCTTGCAACATCTGACAGTTTTCTGCTTGTCTTTCACACTCTTTCAGCTGTAGTTTAAACATGATTACCAGTTCCATTCAGTTTGATATTTTTAATTAAAAAAATATTTGTTATTTAAACACAAAGTGTGAAAACAATATTGGTTTTGCTGTAGAAGGTGTAAACATTTGGATAATTTTATACAAATATTATTTAATGTAATGTCGGAAGTGTATTGTTTTGATTATTTAATAACGGTAATAATAGATTTTTAATGTTTTTTTAAATAAGTTGCTTCTGCTCACCAAGCCTCAAATTATTTGATCCAAAATACAGCTGAAGCAGTAAAATTGTAAACTATTTTTACTATTTCAAATAACTGTTTTCTATTTTAAAATTTAAAAAAAAAGTTTTAAAAATTTAATTTATTCTTGTAATCAACGATATTTACTCCAGTCTCCAGTGTCACTTGATCCTTCAGAAATCATTTTAATATGCTGATTTGCTGTTTAATAAACATTATTATTATTATTATTATTATTATAAATATTTAAAACAGTTGAGTACAATTTTTTCAGGATTCTTTGATAAGTAGAAAGATCCAAAGAACAGCATTTCATAAAATAATAATAATGCAATAAATAAAATAAAAAAAAGTTTTGGAACGTTATACACTATACAATTAAGACCAGAAAAGAAAATACCAGAAAAAAAGTTAATGAAATTAATATTTTTATTTAGCAAGGATGCCTTAAATTGATCAAAAGTGATGATAAATGCTGATTTCAGATAAATGCAGTTTTTCTGAACTTTTTCTATTCATCAAAGAAACCTGAAAAATTCTACTTAGGTGTTTTCAACATAATAAACATAGTCATAAATGATTTTAAGCGGCAAATCAAAAGATTACAATGGTTTCTGAAGGATCGTGTGACTGAAATAAATCACAGGAATAAATTATATTTATATTATTATATTATAAATATATTATATTACATTTAAATAGAAAACGGTTATTTTGAATAGTAAAAATATTTCAAAATTTGACTGTCTTTGCTGTGCTTTGGAACAAATAAATGCAGACTTGCTGAACAGAAGAGACTTATTTAAAAAACATTACAAATCTTGGTACTTACTACTGGTAGTGTATTTTTTCCAACTTCTACTGTAATCACATTTTTACTGTAATTTTTACTGTAATCTTAATACACAAGTTGATTAGAAATCAATGATTTTATTTAGCAAGCATGTTTTAAATTGATCAAAATGACAGTAAAGACATTTATAATGTAATTTATAATATAATCTATAACTGTTTTTCTGAAAGATCATATGACACTGAATACTGGAGTCGTTGCTGCAGAAAATTCAGCTTTGTCATCACAAAAATGTATATAAAAATGGAAAACATTTATTTTTAATTGTAATAACATTTCAAGTGTAGCCTTGTTGAGCATAAGAAAAAAAAATCTATAGCGAAAAGAAAAGCTATACATATTATTATTTAATACTACAATTAAGAGGTGTTTTTACTTGCCGACCCCAGATCGATCACCTCCTACAGCAAACATTCAGTATTGCTTACTTGCTGATTCATCCCATCGTTTCCCAGTTGTTTGCATTCTGTGCTTCAGTTCTTTTGCGTCCCTGCTGCATTCTAAATAGCAATTTTCTTTCGTTGTGCTCACCTCTGACATGTTCATAAAACATTCATGGTTTCCTCTTCACTCTTTGTCGAACTGAGTTATTTAAACTCGTCAGCACAACAGACGTAGCCTCCTCCAGCTGTCCTTGAGAGCGAGGAGAAAAGCACTCTTTCGTATTGCTAACTATTATGGATTCTAAAGTTGTGTACTTTCATTTTAAAGATTTTATTGAAGGTGCGTGTGTTATTCTGGGATATTGGATTTTCTACCATGCAAAATGTTTCAACAGGGTTTCAACATGTGCTTCAGCTAAACTTTGAATCATCTCCATGATAATATGTGAAATTGTGTCATGAAGAATTCAAGGATGAATTTTGAAATGGTCCAAAACTCACTCATTATGAAACCTCATGTTTTCCGCAGGTGTTAGAAACTGGCAGCCTGTTGTATTGCCATTCTCTGACTGTAATGAGCAAAGTGGCAGAGATTCAGAGAGAGCACTTCCCCCGTTACATAAGTCTCCAAAAAAAAATTCTGTGCCTTTTATCCCAGCAGAAAAGACACAGGTGCACAATTCTTCTATAATGGACATCTTCCATTGTTAAAAGATACAGATGACTCAATATGTGTTTCCTGGGAAGTATAGATTTTTAAATCCCAGCTCTGTGTGCCAACAGCAGTTGATTTGATTAACATTTCAATTGCTTACAAAGACATCTAATCCAAGGATCAGCGGTTGACTGTGCACAACCTATGTGTTGCTTTTCTTTAGAAAACCCCAAGTTGATTTACAATCCACAAGCACTTTGGT
The DNA here is from genome assembly GCF_049309525.1 of Garra rufa. Classification (NCBI taxonomy): domain Eukaryota; kingdom Metazoa; phylum Chordata; class Actinopteri; order Cypriniformes; family Cyprinidae; genus Garra; species Garra rufa. The sequence goes on along the minus strand of NC_133365.1, from coordinate 33,393,270 downwards.
CTGCTTGCTGCTTATAGTCTGTCACTCACTGTTTGTGACCAAATTTCCGCATTCACTTTAGCAATCACCTACGCGGGAACACTGCTGTGAGAGGAATCTCGAGTGTCCCATCAAGGCCAGAAGCAAACGAGAGGGCTGTAGTTGATTGAACTCTGTGAAAGCTTTGTTTGATTAGTATGTAAATGGAAAAAGTCAGTTGATTATGTCACCCACTTTATATATACTCATATGGAAATATGTGTTTGAGAACACCTCTGTGTTGAATTCTGTAGTTTAGAGCTTAGTCTTGACAAGATTGTCTGTTTGTGTCTCTTCATCTTTGTCTTGCTTGTTTTGCAGGCAATGAAAGTGGTATCTAAGAAGAAGCTGATGAAACAGTATGGTTTTCCCCGTATGTATGGCTTTTAAATTACATTCCTAATTTGTAACCAGATGTTATGCACAGCAGATGTTGTTCAGTCTTTAAATGAAGCAGCATCCTTAGTTGTATTCTTTCACTTTGCAGGCCGTCCTCCTCCCCGAGGTCCTAAAGCAGCTCAGGGGGAGCAGCCCAAGGTGCTTGGTCCTCTGGAGAGAGTTTACCAGGAGATAGCCATCCTGAAAAAACTGGACCATCTTAACATAGTTAAACTGGTTGAGGTAAGAATTGGGGCCATATTTCTTCATTCATATTATCCACTGTTAATAAACATTTGCTAATTAATAGTGTTTTAAAGGATTGGTTCATTTACAGATAATTTACTTACCCCCTTGTGTGGCGGGAGGGGCAAACGACAGACACAGTGGGTGTGGCGTCAGGCCTCGGAGAGGCTTTTATTAAACAGAAAATAAGGGAAAGTGAGTCCATAAAGTAAAACAGTGTCCAAAATAAAAGGGGAGTCTGGTGTCCTCGGGTGCTGGGGCAGCGTGACGGAACGGTAGTGTTCAGAGGGGAAGGGTCCAGGAGAGGGGCGGAGTCCGGCGGCCGCGGGCGCTTTCCATACTAGCGCCGGGGTGCTAGGGCGGCGGCATCTCCGGCAGGCTCATCCCTCTCGAGCTGTCCGGCGCTGGGGCGGCGGCTTCTGGCGGCCTCAACCGGACCGCGGGTCCGGCGGCTCTCCAAACTCTTGTGGCGCGGGATTCCCTCTTCACCCCCTCCTGGACCCGCGAGGACACCAGCGTGCATGCACGGGGGAAAGAGACCGGTCTCCCGAGGAGAGGCGCGCTCGGGATTTAAACAGCGGCGGTGATGAGGCTTCATTTACATCAGGTGTCCCCATCACACGCCGCCAGCCCGAGCCGATTACACGCCCCTCCTCTCCCCTACACACCCACTCCCGTCGGGAGCCTGGAGAAGGGCGGCGAATACGGGACGGGGTGGTGATGAAAATTAGGGGGGCGGGCAGACGCCTCGCCACATTCCCCCCCCCAAGCGACATCCCCGTCCTAAGGTCGCCGCCCACGCAGGAGTGCTACCTTCCTCATCCAGGCTCCAGCGGTCGGAGTGGGCGGGGATTCCTCTCCAAGGCAACGCTCCCTCTCGCCGCGTACCGGAACAGGGACAGAAAAACCGGTATTAGTCGACAGCCTCAACCAACCGCAGGATAAGTGACTAACTGAAACATCACTTACCCTTCTTGCGGCTGGGAGGCCGTCTCCGTAGTTCTCCGTCCCCGTCCGGGTCTTCACGAGCTTTGGCGAGCGAGAGGGGATGACGTCATCAGGTGTTGCCCACTGCGCTGTCTAAGCCCCGCCTTGCCCGCATTCTCCACCACTGTGGCGGGAGGGGCAAACGACAGACACAGTGGGTGTGGCGTCAGGCCTCGGAGAGGCTTTTATTAAACAGAAAATAAGGGAAAGTGAGTCCATAAAGTAAAACAGTGTCCAAAATAAAAGGGGAGTCTGGTGTCCTCGGGTGCTGGGGCAGCGTGACGGAACGGTAGTGTTCAGAGGGGAAGGGTCCAGGAGAGGGGCGGAGTCCGGCGGCCGCGGGCGCTTTCCATACTAGCGCCGGGGTGCTAGGGCGGCGGCATCTCCGGCAGGCTCATCCCTCTCGAGCTGTCCGGCGCTGGGGCGGCGGCTTCTGGCGGCCTCAACCGGACCGCGGGTCCGGCGGCTCTCCAAACTCTTGTGGCGCGGGATTCCCTCTTCACCCCCTCCTGGACCCGCGAGGACACCAGCGTGCATGCACGGGGGAAAGAGACCGGTCTCCCGAGGAGAGGCGCGCTCGGGATTTAAACAGCGGCGGTGATGAGGCTTCATTTACATCAGGTGTCCCCATCACACGCCGCCAGCCCGAGCCGATTACACGCCCCTCCTCTCCCCTACACACCCACTCCCGTCGGGAGCCTGGAGAAGGGCGGCGAATACGGGACGGGGTGGTGATGAAAATTAGGGGGGCGGGCAGACGCCTCGCCACACTTGTCATCCAAGATGTTCATGTCTTTCATTCTTCAGTCATTAAGAAATAGGTTTTTTTTAAGAAAACATTTTAGGAATTTTCTCCATATGGTGGACTTCAATGGTGCCTGTGAGTTTGAGCTTCCAAAATGCAGTTTCAATGCAGCTTCAAATGCGCATGCGTACTCGGTTTATTACAGTTAGGGTATGTCAAAAAACTCCCGTCTCATTTTCCCCTCCAACTTCAAAATCTTCCTACATCACTGCAGAAGAATTGACCCAGTGTTTACAAAGTGAATGTGCAAAGAAGATCAAATTCCCTTTACCAAAAATTATAAAACAGCGATGTAGTTTTGAAGTTGGAGGGGAAAATGAGATGGGAGTTTTTGACGTACCCTAACTGTGTTGAATTAGAGTGCATAGAGTACGCATTGCAGCGCTAGACATGACAAGCATTTGTTGTTAAAAAGTGTGTATTGTATTTATTTATATATATTTTTTAGAAAATAACTTATCGTTTTGGTAGATAAGACTTTTAATTTGGTAGATAAGATATTTAAACTGCATTTTAGAAGTTCAAATTCGTGGGCACCATAGAAGTTCACTATATGCAAAAAAAATCCTAAAATGTAAAAACTTTGTTCTTTTCTTGTAAAACTATAACTTTTCCTAAAAGTATAGAGGCAGTTCCCACCACTAAATACAAAATAAAAAAGCCTATTGCAAATTTTTATCTCACAATTCTGACTTTTTTCCTCATAATTGCAAGTTTACATCTTGCAATTCTCAGAATTGTGAGATAAAAAGTTGCATTAGGCTTTTTTATTTTTTATCTAGTGGTGGAAACTGGCTCCATACTTTACATCTTGCAGTTGTGACTTTTTTCTCAGAATTGTGAGTTTATATCTTGCAATTCTGATTTACAACATGCAGTTGGTTGTCTGTGGTTTTTTTCTCCCCTCAAAATTGGACTATAACTTTTAACTTTATAACTTTATTTTTATCTAACAATTTTGTGAAAAAGTCAGAATTGCATGAAATAGTCAGTGACTTGCAAATCTGACATTTTTCTCAGAATTGTGTGAAATAAACTTGCAATTGCGAGTTATAAAGTCAAACGTTATCTAAAGTGTATATCTCACAATTTTGACTTTAAAACATACAGTTGGTTGTCTGTGGGTTTTTTCCCCTCAAAATTGGACTATAACTTTGAAGTTTATAACTTTATTTTTATCTCACAATTCTTAGAAAAAGGCACAATTGCAAGAGAAAAGTTAGAATTGCGTGACAAACTTGCAATTCTGAGAAATAAAGTTTATATTTCGCAATTGTGACTTTTATAAGACGCAATTGTGACTTTTAGAAAAAAGTCAGAATTGCGATTTGATACAAGTTTTGTATCATCCAATTCTAATAAAAAAAGTCAGAATTAAGAGTTATATCTCACAATTCTAGGAAAAAAGTTTTTTATTCAGTGGTGGAAATGGGCTTCCATATGAAAGTTCTTCCATCCAAACAAACTTTTAATTCCTTTGAATCAGTGTTGTTTTCGTCAACGATGGCGATGACGAAATCATTTCGTTGACGCCACTTTTTTTCATGACGATAACGAGACGATGACGAGATAAAAATGGCTCGTTGATGACTAAAACATGACGAGACGTGTGTGAGTTTTCGTTGACGAGACGAGAATAGACGAAAATGTTAGTGGGTGGTCCGTCAGACGTTTAAAATGCATGACATTTCCGCTTATTGTGCATGCCAATTAAAGGTTGTATCAGCGATTTCTAGCCTAAAACATAAAGTGTCAATTTCAGCTGACCTTTCTTCACGATCCGCTCGCTGCCTGCCCCATAAATTGTCTGTGAAAAAAACGCGTCTCTCTGGTCAGCCTAGGGTCCGAGATATGCCAAAAAAACAATCGGCGCTATCAACTATTCCACAGAAAAACAAACAGTGTTACAACCAATCAGCGTCAGGGGTTTGGTGTTGTGGACTTTCCTACTGGTGCTGGGATGTGAGGGAGGCGGAGCGAAAGTCCACAACACCAAACCCCTGACTTAAAAAGTATCTGACGCTATGGCAAGCCGTTTTAGCATTAAATACTCTTTGCTATACTAGTATGGCAAGCCGTTTTAGCATTCCATCCTTGTTTGTCTTTTATGTTCTAAAACATTCCTTCATTATTGTAATTATTGGTGAAAATAGTCGATCCGGAAGCTCACATTGTGTTGAACTATAAATCTGCTATTTTCAGAACTTATAAGTGACACTACCCAACAGCAAAATACTTACTGACCTACATTAATTTGTTAAAAGACTACTTTTTTCCCTTTTTTTGACTAAAACTAGACTAAAACCTTTTTGACTTTTCGTCGACTAAAACTAGACTAAAACCTTTTTGACTTTTCGTCGACTAAAATTGGACTAAAACTATCACATATAGAAGTGACTAAAATTTGACTAAAACTAAGAAGCATTTTAGTCCAAAAGACTAAAACTAAGACTAAATCTAAGATGGTTGTCAAAAACAACACTGCTTTGAATGTCCTTCCTATTATACTCTCTTCCTTCCATGCAAACTTTCTGTCAAACTTACTTTGTTTTCTTGATTCTTTCTTGATGAACTTATTTTATTCCAAACACAAAACTAATTTATGATTTCCTTTCTTTCTTCATACTTAATGAACTTTGTTCTCAACAAATGAAAAAACAAACTTCCCTTCAGAATAACCTTCAAAACGAACAAAGAAATAAACAAACTTCTTTGCTTTAGAACTTCTTTCCTTCTAAATGTATTATTATTAAAATGAATGAACAACCACATTGCACCATATTTTCTGCCGTAGTTATTTGTAAAGACACTTGGTCTCAGGAGATGAAATTTGATAGGAAGTTAACTCAACTGCACTAACAACTCAATAATATATAAAGCTATATTTCAGCTTATTCATGTGTCATTATTTAATTTGTGCCAAAGAGGGGGCAAAATAATAGCAACGCTGAAAATCAGCTAGGAGTAAATCTGTTGAAAAGAGAGATCCTTAATGCTCCCGCGAATGGAATGTAGAGAGGAGTGCGATCGATCACAAGATAAAGAAAAGGACGATAGAATGGAGGGAAGCTGAAGGAGAAAAGCGCCGTTCCTTCTCTCCCCCTGTGGTTCCATCTGAGTGCTCTTCAATCACAGCAGCACCCACGTACGTCAGCAAAATTAGAAAAGGGGTGAGAGAGTGCGTGTGAGATAGAAATTGAATCCGTGCATGAAGAATGTTTAAAGGAAACTTAGAAAGTGAGGCAGAGGAACCACCTACACTCCAATCACCTGGGCTCTTCTACTGCCGGCCCAAGTATAGTCTTAAAGGGGTGCTATTATGCTTTTTCACGTTTTGAACTTTTGCCAGTGTGTGGTGTGTACATTTGGGCATAAAAACATCTACAAAGTTACAAATCTCAAAGTCCACTCCAAAGGGAGATATTTAGTTTTTAAAAAGTCCCTTTTCAAGAACTACAACGAACGGCTCATTTGGACTACAGCGTTTGTTTTCTGCATGCAATGATGTCACAACGCGGTATCCCGCCTACAGAAATTCAATTCGTTAGCGGGTTGGGGATTCGCCTAACTTTAGCATGTATTATGGACAGCCGCTTCTGGGATGCTTCAGCGAGCAGCAGGTCGTCTCAGCTTTAACTAAAGAGTCCGCGAACTGCTCCGGAATCCATGCTGGAGCCGCGCCATTGACGTGCGGTATAGAGGTTTCAAACACACGCAGAGTCGCGGCTGATGTAAACACAAACATTGACTAATGATCATCCGTGCACGTGTTGAAGCCGCGCCGTAGACGTGCAGTGTGTGGTAAGACATTTGTTCATCATACAGTGTAGATAGCATCACTAGCCTTATGGTTTCAGGCATGTATATAATAAATACATTAGCACAATAATGATAATATCATGTATCGGCAGTCTCGCAGGCTGATGATAGGACCAACAATACTGTAGTGTTTAATTAACTCACCTTTCATGCATCATAGGTGTATATGACTTCCTTCTTTCAGACAAATGCAATTGGAATTACATTAAAAATAATCCTAGCTCTCCCAAGCTTTAGAACTGAACGGTATAGATAAGTGTTTCTCTCCATCAGTCCGAAACAAGTCGATCCATAATAAAAAAGTGCCTCTCATACCTCCGGGACGGTCGGTAAAAGCCTCCTTTAGCGATCCGATGTGTTTTTGTAAGAAAAATATCCAGATTTAAAACGTAAGAATCATTTTAATCTAGTTTGCTGCTTTGGGAAGGGGCGCAGCAGGGCGGAACGCGGTCTACGCTGTTTGCCGATCGCAACGCAGTGGGACCGCTGACCAATCACAACACATTTGGTTTTTCTGAAGGCGGAACCCGGAACTAATCGAGCCGTTTGTGTCAGCCTGGGGAGAAAGCTATTGTAATAATGTAAATTATGTGAAAAATAATGCGTTTTTCGAACCACCAAGCATGAGAGCATGTTCAAGTACACCCCAAAAACAAAATAAAGACTTTGTAAAAGAGCATAATAGGACCCCTTTAAAGGATAACTATTGCCAAAATGCAACCTTTTTTTTTTACTGTAAACGAGACAAACTTATATCTAAAAGCATTATTACAACAAACGAGCCGTTTTTGAGATTGACCGTGATTTCGTTTTGTGGTCAGTGGCCGGTGAACGGGAGTTCTAGGGGCATAACTTTGAGCGCATCAAAATCGATATTTTTTACAACACTAAGAAGGGTTGACACACCATGAAACTTTGCTCGAAGTATTGCCTGGGTCACTACACATGAACTTGAGCATTGAGAACATTGTTCGTGTACACAGAGTTTACTAAAAAGAAAGTTTTTGAACAACTCACTTTCACTGTTTGAGTTTCCGCTCGCGGCCGTCTTGCCAGTCAAGAGGTGTCGATCTCCGAATGCGAGGATGGATAGCTCCTAAAGCATATTTCCATATAAATGCACGGCTAATTCGTTGTTTTGTCGCAAGTAAAAAAAACAACATTAACCTTCTACCTTGTAAAAAGAGCCTCATATAAGCCTAATATTTCGTCTAGGGTTGTGCCAATAGACGATAGTATCGTGTATCGACGATAGTCAGAGATATCGCCTGTTGCTGATGCCTGTGACGATAAAGACGATTATTATTATTATTATGCGTCAAAAAGGCACCTGACTTTAGCGATGCGGCGTGGAGAGTCGGTTCTAGGCTGCCTCAGAAACTTGCCGCTGTATAAACACAAGCAAACAGTGGCTGCGTTGCGCCGCAAATGTGTGCAGTGAAAATGGGTAAGAGATTTATTCATCATACATAGATTAAGTGTAGAATTAAGTGTAGACAGTCATTAGGATAACAGAGGTATTAAAATGTGGTTTAGGCTGAATTAAATACGATATATGAGAATCCGTCTGTATATAGTTAACATAAACATTCATTTCAGTAATATCTGTATGCTTATCTAGAATTACGATGCGATAAAATGGCGCTAAACATATGCATGTGAATTACACGCACATCGCTTCTCCACATTCTATATGAACTGAACTACAACATGAACTGATGACAAAGATCAGACATACAGCATTATCGCCATATGACGGGTAAAGAAAGATACATTAATTTATATTCAGCACGCACATTTACCGCTCCCTGAAGATAGCAGAGAATGAAACCGTAAGTAAACTTGATCCACTCCGACAGAATTACTTACATATTATTTACATATTATTAAATAAATTAGCTCGATAGTATCGTGTTTCGGCGATCTCACAGGCTGACGATAGGACGATATGAAAATTGAGCATATCGCCCAACACTAATTTCGTCCTATGGAGTCCATTCATTGGCATTCGGAGATCGAAACTTCTTGACTGGCAAGAATGCCGCGAGCGAAACTAGACATAGAAACTTGGACATGGTATCATACAGTGCCTGTAGCAGGTGGTGTTTTTAATAAAGTTTCTATTTCAGGTGCTGGATGACCCAGCAGAGGACAACCTTCACATGGGTATGTTGAAATATAATTCTTGAAATATAATTTTAGAGGTACAATGACACCTATGTGTAATACATACAGAAAATGATGGTGTTTTTAGAGTAAGTAATGCTCGATATCTTGTCCTTGTGTCAAAGCTGTGCATGGTCAGTCTGAAACACTTATTAGACCTATTGTGTTGTACAATTGTAATTACACTACAGTTCAAAGGGTTTAGGGTTTGCGGTTTTTGTTTTATTAAAGAATGCATTAAAACTAGGGGTGGGCATAGATTAATTTTTTTAATCTAGATTAATCTAGATTAAATCTTGGAATTAATCTAGATTAATCTAGATTAAAATGGCTAATTTGAATTCTGCTGAAGGCATATTCAGAATATGTGTGCTACCCAAATAATGACTAAAAGTAAGTCTTCGAGAACGGGCCAGGTGGCGCATTAGACCAGGCGCTCATCTCCTGTTTCCAAAATGCATCACAAACTGCTTGACAATTGCATTTACAACATAATTACCTATACAAACTTGTGTAACCAAGTACTTCTGCGCAAAAGGCTGCACGACGTGCGCATTGCCGTTAAATACACAGACGCGCACGGGCATGGATTTCTGCGTGCATAGTCTTCCATTAAACTGCGTTGCTTTTAGAAGCATCAATTCAGTTGTTGCATATAGTTTAATGTCTTTATTTCGGGATTATCAAATTAAATTAGAACTCAAACTTGAGATTTTACTGGGGCACAGCAGATTTTCACTGGGGCACGTGCCCCAGTAAAAAGGGTCTAGTGAAAGTCATCATATCTTGCGTAGTTTTGACCCAGCTCCCAACCCAACTTTGAGAATAGATTAACGGCGATATTTTTTTTATCGCCCAATAAGAGTCTCACGTTAACGCAGCACGTTAATGCCGATAACGGCCCACCACTAATTAAAACTGATGAAAAGTGACAGCACATTTGTTACAAAAGATTTATATATATATATATAAATAGACTGTTCCCCTTTTATCAATCAAATCAACTCACCTTTTCCACAAAATACACAGCAGCACAACTGTTTTCAACATTGATTATAAGAAATGTTTATTGAGCACCAAATCAGCAAATTGTTTTTTGAAGGATCATGTGACACTGAAGACTGGAGTAGTGACTGCTGAAAATTCAACATTGCCATCAAAGGAATACATTACATTTTAAAACACTTTAAAATAGAAAACATTATTTTAAATTGTAGTAATATTTTACAATTATTGCACCTTTTGCAATATAATACCAATACGTTTTTTTTATCTTACTGACGTATTCTAGTCAACTTTAACCCTGCATTTACACATCATCCACGCTTAAAAAATTAGCTCACTCCTGAATTAAAATTTCCTGATAATTTACTCAGCCCCATGTCATCCAAGATGTTCATATCTTTCTTTCTTCTGTCGAAAAGAAATAAAGGTTTCTGTGAAAAAACATTCCATCATTTTTCTCCATATAGTGGACGTCAATGGGGATCAATGGAATGAAGTCCAAATTGCAGTTTCAATTCTGCTTTAAAGGACTTTACACAATCCCAGCTGAGGAATAAGGCTATTGTCTAGCGATCTGTCATTTTCTAAGAAAAATAAAAAGTTACATACGTTTTATATACAGTGCCTTGCAAAAGTATTCATACCCCTTCATGTTTTCATGCTTTGTTGAAACATTAAGTTAAACTGCTTTAAATTACTTTTTTTTTCTAAATCAATCTACATCTAATACACCATAATGACAAAGCACAAAACAGGTTTGTAACAACTGTATTAGAAATAAAAAAACTGAAAAGATCCCGTTGCATAAGTATTCATACCCTTTTCTGGGACACTCGAGATTTAGCTCAGGAGCATTCATATTGCTTCTAGATGTTACTACACTTCGAGTGGAGTTAAACTGTGGCAAATTAATTTGAATGAGTATGATTTAGAAAGGCACACACCTCTCAGAAAAGGTCTAACAGCTAAAAATGCATATCAGAATAAAAACCAAGTCCTGAGGTCAAGATAACTGCCTGTAGAGCTCAGTGACAGACTTGCGTTAAGGCAATGATCTAGGGAAGAGTTCAGAAAAATATCTGTTGCATTGAAGGTTCACAGAAGCATTATCCATAATGGAAGACGTCTGGAACAACTAGGACTCTAGAAAATGTCTGCCAGCCCCCATCCAAGCTGACAGAGCTTGAGAGGTGAAAAGGTGAGGCAAAGAATGGCAGATAATTACCAAATGCAGATGTGCAAAGCTTGTCACATCATACCCAAAAAGACTTGAGGCTGTAAAGGTGCTTCAACTATGTGAGTTGAGGGTATGAATACTTATGCAATTTACTTATTTCAGTGTTTTATTTTTTTATAAATTTGTAAAATTTGCAAATCTGGTTCTTGCTTTGTCATTATTATGGTGTATGGAGTGTAAATTGATGTGGGGGGGAAAACTAATTTAAAGCAGTTTAACATAATTCTGCAGCAAAACAAAATGTGAAAAAAATGAAGGGGTATGAATAATTTTGCAAGGCACTGTACGTTGTTATAACAATGCATGGGTAGTTCTTTGTCTGTGTACTTTGGTTTAAAAAGGTAGGTTAGGGCGAATTATATAGTCACCTATATGGAGAAAAATCCTGGAATGTTTTCCTCAAAAAAACGTAGTTTCTTTTCGAACTGAAGAAAGAAAGTCATAAAGATCTTGGATAGTATGGGGGTGAGTAAACTTTAAATCAGGAACTTAATTCTGGAGAGAACTAATCCTTCATTGGTTGCAGTATTCAACGGTTTTGCATTTAAACATAAACTCTTTTCACTCTTGTCAGATCAGTGTCACTTATATCAGATCATCTACTCTCAATGTAAATGAATGACCTCTAGGCACTTTTGTTTTGTCAGTTTGAAGTAGTTTCAAATAGATCAAACTGTGCAGCCTGTCTTTGTAATGGGCTTAATTGAGAATCCGTAGAATAAGTGTGTCATACTTATGACAAATTTAGTTGGCTGCTCTGACTCATCCTGTAGGAATGAATATAAGGTGTTTGTGCTGATGGACTGCTACAAAATCCTAAATGACTTCACACCACTGTGCAATGGTGCGAATAAAAGCACATATAATACTTGTGTGTGAAAAAGAACGGGGTCATTTGAGGATATAATGAGGCTACTATATGAGGAGTGTGAACATTAGGTTTCATAAAGTGCCCTGAATAATGGATTTGTCAATAACAGAATGTCTTTTCACTCTCATTTTGCTTTAATGACTCTCTTTTTCTCTGATCTTTCCGTAGTGTTTGAGCTGATGCAGAAGGGGTGAGTATTCTGTGTGTCCACTTAGACCTCTTTTAAGCATAATTGATGCTTTCGCCACATTTTCTTCCATCCTCTATCGTTCGTTCCATTAATCACTTCTTCCTATCTTCATCAGCTGTCTTGTCTTGCATATCAGTCATCACTTAGATCTGACAGTTTCCCGTGTTTTCCTCTCTTGTTCCAAAGGGATTAATTAAATACTTATGTTCTCACTTTCTCACTCAGTCTCTTATTCGCTTCTTTTTCTAAAGCAGTTCTTTTGTTACGGAATAGACTTGTTACGGAACTATAAAATAGTTGCATTGTTAATCTTTTCAGTATTCCACATTTCTAAATCCATAAAAAGCTCATTTAAAGGCCAGTCTTCCAGTTTATTATAAAACTTCTTTTTTTTTTTTTTTTTCAAATGTGACATTTTACTTTATTTGAATGTGAGTTTTTGCCAAGTGGCCTGGCTTTGTTTTGGAGAAAAATTTGTTGTTCGGTATCTCTGGTGTTTGTGGGCTTCTGCCTTGAAAAGAGCAGATTAGAACTTACTTTGCATAATTACAGAATGCTCCTATTTTCACTAGACCTGGCTGAATATGTTTGGCCTTTCTGCTCAATCGTGATTCACTGCCTGTGGGTAATGAATGAAATGGCCTTTGAGGACCCTGTTTTGTGCTAAGTGGTTTTTGTGATTGGTTTTTATGTAAATCTCACAGTCACAGTTCGTTTTGAAGGATTCTATCCATCATGTGCGCAGTCCTGTAGTTTCCCAGCATCCTTTGTTCTCTTGCACAGCTTGCCCAGTGCTGCAATATCATGTATGTCTTGCAAACATTTGGAATTCTGCTGATTTAAGTAGGTCACTAAAGGCTGAAATACACCACACAACTTTTGCCCAGATTTTTATACTGATTTATTGTCTGGAAAGTTGATGCTAGTTGCTGAAAGTCAGAGCAAGTCAGCAGATGAGTTTTATAGAAAATTGTGATTGGCACAGACTCTGCTGATTTTAGAATACATATTCTTTTTATTTGGCATGAATCTCTTAGCAACAAAGACACATGTCTTTGTAAGTTTGTTGTGTTTGGAATGACTTGAAAGTCTGGTAGTCTGCATGATCCTCATTTTTACAAATGTACAAAGTTGACCAGTGTATGATTCCTAGCATTTTAAAATCTGTTGTTTAACATATTCCATCCTTATCTAGCTGGCTAACATAAATTATATGTTGTCTGAACTACAAAAATAACTTACATTATTCTTAAAAACAATAGAATGGATTGTACACTGCCAGTCAAAAGATTTTTAATGTTTTGAAAAAAAATAAAAAAATAAAAAAGGTCTCTTCTGCTCACTAAGCCTGCATTTATTAAAAAAGTCAAATTTTGAAATATTTTTACTATTTAAAATAACTGTTTTCTATTTGAATATATTTTAAAATGTCATTTATTTTTGAGATTTCAAAGCTGAAATTTAGCATCAATACTCCAGTCACATGATCCTTCAGAAGTCATTAATATTCAGATTTGTTGCTCAAAAAACATGTAGTATTATTATTATTATATATATTAATATTATTATGTTGAAAACAGCTGAGTAGAATTTTTTTTAGGTTTTTTTGATGAATAGAAAGCTTATAAGAACAGCATTATCTAAAAATAAATTTTTTGTAACATTGTTTTTATCGTCACTTTTGATCAATTTACAGCATCCTTGTTAAATAAAAGTATTAATTTTGATAATATCTTTCTATTTTAATTATAATTATCTTTCTATTCAATAAAGAATAAAAAAAATGTACTCAACAATTTTTAATATTGATGATGATAATAATAATGAAAATAAAATAAAAATTTCTGAACTACAAATCAACATATTAGAATGATTTCTGAAGGATCATGCGACACTGAAGACTAATGATGCTGAAAAAAAAGCTTTGATCACAAGAATAAATGAGATTTTAAAATATATTTAAATAGAAAATACCACTTTAGTAAAAATATTTCAAAATGTTACTGTTTTTGCTGTAACTTGCAGGCTTGGTCAGCAGGAGAGACTTTAAAAAAAACATTAAAAACATCTTACTGTTCAAAAACTTTTGACTTGTAGTATATATTATAAATAAGTTATAAATATTTCTTAATTTTTTGAATAAAAGTGTGTACCAATTTACAGCTCTCAGCTTGAGTCATTAAGAAAAAGAGTGCCACATAAAATAAAATGGGAATATAAAACATATTAATTCAGAAATAAAAATGTGATTTGTTTTAAACTGACAAATAAATAAACATATTTAACTATTTTTTTGGTAACACTTTCTATGAAGCCCATATTTATAATACATAATAAGGGTATTCTTAAGGCATTATAATTAATTCATAATGCATTATAAAAAACCTTATAATATGTTATATCATCTCATGAGAATTCATAAGAACAGTTTTAATGTATTATAATTTTTACTTATTTGTGGTTATAGCTTTTAAGAGTATGATTACCTCCTCCATAGTTATAACGTATTATAAGTCTCATATCTTGCCATGTTTCTCATGTCACTTTACTTAAAGCATACAAAGACCACTTATAAGTAATTATAATAATATTTCTCAAAGAGCCATACGATCAGGTATTAGATGAGATATGACACATTTGTATTATCAGTTTGATTGTTTTGATAGTACCCTTTAGACAGCTTTTGACAGCTAGACAGAAGTAACTCTGCAACTGCATGTCAGCTAGCAGTAATTATTATTAGTAGTATGCTAAATATATGCTAACACTGTATTTTGATGGTTCCCCAAAGACAAACTGATTATAAGTAACTTTGCAAGTATGTGAACCTTCCACCGAGCCTAACCTTAACCTAAGTCTACTAATACTCTAAGCCTTAAGGAGTGTTAGTTGACATGTAGTTGGAAAGTGTAAGCTTATAGTCAATAGACCATCAAAATAAAAGATAATGTAAAAAATAAATGTAATATGATATATAGTCCATCATAAATTAGGTACATTAAATATGCGTCTATTGTGTGTTATAAATAATCATAATTTTAAAAGTTATAACCTCAAATACTCAAGTATTATAATGTATTATAATTGTTGTTATGAATATTCATGAAATGATATAACATATTATAAGGTTTATTATAATGCATTATGCATTCATTATAATGCCTTAGAAATACCCTCATAATGTATTATAAATAGGGGCTTCATAGAAAGTGTTACCATTTTTTTTAAATTATGTTGCAAAATTTGTTAAATGTAACAGATAATGAATTGCTGAACCATTTTAAATACAACATTTCATTTGCAGTTTATATTTATATTATATAAATCATATTTTAAATATTAAATATTTAAATATTTTGTAGAAGGAATGTATGTTTTTTCTGGTGCAATTTTTGTGGTGGGGTCAGTGAGCATTTTGAGAGGAAAGTAAAATCTGAGCTCAGAATCATTGTTATTGATTCACACTGGTTTCATGTTAAAACCACATAAAGGGGACATTTCAGACAGTATATTGTATCAAAAGTTTTGAGGATATCTCTACACCTATCATTTCATTCAGTATCTCTCTTCCTGAATCAGTGCTCTCTGTAACTGTCTTTTTATTAGTACTTTATCAGATAACTTACAATAAAGTATCTCCATTGGTCAACAGCCCTGTGATGGAGGTCCCCAGCGACAGTCCATTCAGTGAGGACCAGGCCCGCCACTACTTCAGAGACATTGTTCTAGGCATCGAGTACTGTGAGTCATTTCCTTTATTTTAAAAAACATTTTCGATTTGCTGGGTCGACCCTACTGGGTTCCATTTTTAGTTTCTAAGGAGACCACCTTGACATGGACTTTGTAACGGAGCGTCTGAAGTTAAATAAATCCCAGTGGAGAAGAGTAAAGCAAACTCCTACAGATGAGAGTCTGACATTAATCATTACTTATGTAAAAATAAAGACCCAGAAGAGTTCTGTCTCAAGCAACAGCTCCATGTTTGTTGCTCTAACGCATCATGGCATCCTGTTAGGCTAATGAAGTGAGCGAATGTGGCAGTGCGCTCATGTATTTGTGCGTGGGGGAGGTCATCGTTTCCTGATGAAAACAAGTCTGTGCTATTTCTAAGGGGCGTTCTGGTCTTCTCTCATCTGTCAAAAGAAAAAAGTTGATTTGATCTTGCAACCGTACAATAATTACATGCTGACGGTATGCACAGTAAAAGTTTAGCTTAACAGCATTTGTTGCATAATGTTATCACAAAAATTAAAGTGATAGTTCACCCAAAAAAGTTCTGTCATCATTTATTCATCCTCATGTCGTTCCAAACCCATAAAACCTTCGCTCATCTTCGGAACACAAATGAAAATATTTTTGATGAAATATGAGAGCTTTCTGATCCTCCATAGACAACAACTTAACTACCATGTTGAAGGCCCAGAAAGGTAGTAAGGACATCATTAAAATAGTCCATGTGATATTAGTGGTTCAACTGTAATGTTATAAAGCTACAAGAATAATTTTTGTGCGCAAAGAAAACAAAAATAACAACTTTATTCAACAGTTTCTTCTCTTCTGTGTCAGTCTCCGCCACACGTTTACGAGAGTACTGTGAAATAAGTGTGTGGTGCGCAAAATGTCACATGCACTATTTTAATGATGTCTTTACTACCTTTCTGATCCTTGAACATCTCAGTTGCGTTGCTTTCTATGCAGTGTTGTTTTTGACAACCATCTTAGATTTAGTCTTAGTCTTAGTCTTTTGGACTAAAATGGTTATTAGTTTTAGTCAAATTTTAGTCACTTCTATATGTGATAGTTTTAGTCCAATTTTAGTCGACGAAAAGTCAAAAAGGTTTTAGTCTAGTTTTAGTCGACGAAAAGTCAAAAAGGTTTTAGTCTAGTTTTAGTCAAAAAAGGGGAAAAAGTAGTCTTTTAACAAATTAATGTAGGTCAGTAAGTATTTTGCTGTTGGGTAGTGTCACTTGTAAGTTCTGAAAATAGCAGATCTATAGTTCAACACAATGTGAGCTTCCGGATCGACTATTTTCACCAATAATTACAATAATGAAGGAATGTTTTAAAACATAAAAGACAAACAAGGATGGAATGCTACAACGGCTTGCCATACTAGTATAGCAAAGAGTATTTAATGCTAAAACGGCTTGCCATAGCGGCAGATACTTTTTAAGTTTTAATTGGCATGCACAATAAGCGGAAATGTCATGCATTTTAAACGTCTGACGGACCACCCACTAACATTTTCGTCTATTCTCGTCTCGTCAACGAAAACTCACACACGTCTCGTCATGTTTTAGTCATCAACGAGCCATTTTTATCTCGTCATCGTCTCATTATCGTCATGAAAAAAGTGGCGTCAACGAAATGATTTCGTCATCGTCATCGTTGACGAAAACAACACTGTTTCTATGCAGAGTAAAAAGCTGTTGCATTTTATAAAAAATATCTTAATTTGTGCTTTGAAGATGAACAAAAGTCTTAAGGTGAGTAAGTAATGAAAGAATTTACATTTTTTAGTGAACTATCCCTTTAATAATGAAGAAATAATGTCATACAGGTTTGGAAGAATATGGGGGTGAGTAAATGACTGAATGTTTATTTTTAGGTGAACTATCCCTTTAATTTTCACAGTTTCTTAAAGGTTTAGTTCACTTCTAGAACAAAAATGTACAGATAATTTACTCACCCCCTTGTCATCCAAGATGGTCATGTCTTTCTTTCTTCAGTTGTACAGAAATTATGTTTTTGCGGAATTCAGGATTTCTCTTCATATAGTGGACTTCTATGGTGCCTGCTAGTTTGAACTTCCAAAATGTAGTTTAAATGCAGCTTCCAAGAGCTCTAAACGATCCCAGCCGAGGAAGAAGGGTTATTTTCTGAAAGAAATTGACAATTTCTATACTTTTTAACCTCAAATACTTATCTAGCTCTGCGTGAACTCTATGTATTCCGGAACAAGACAGTTAGGGTATGTCGAAAAACTCCCATCTCATTTTTAAAATCGTCCTACATCATTATTGAAGTACCAACCCAACGTTCACAACATGAAGATCAAACACCCTTTACAAAAAAAGGTAAAACAGCAATATAGGAGCATTTTGAAGCTGGGGGAGAAAATGAGATGGGAGTTTTTCGACATACCCTAACTGTCTTGAACAGGAATACAGAGAGTAAATGCAGAGCTAGACAGGACAAGTATTTGAGGTTAAAAATATTTAAGTTGTCAAAAAAAAATTAAATAACCGATCGTTTTGCTAAGACCCTTCTTTCTTGGCTGGGATTGTTTAGAGCTCTTTAAAGCGGCTACGTTTTGGAAGTTCAAACTCAAAGCCCCCATAGAAGTCCACTATATGGAGAGAAATCCTAAAATATTTTCCTCAAAAAACTATTTCTTTACAACTGAAGAAAGAAAGACATGAACTTCTTGAATGACAAGGTGGTGAGTAAATTATATGTACATTTTGAGCTACTCCTTTAAAAAAAAACTTAATCTGGGTTACAGTGAGGCATTTACAAAAAAACAAGATGTAAATAGTATGTGTTAACATGGTTTTAGTTTGAAGTTTTATCAAATAACTTGTGTAAAGTTATATAAAATATTACCACTCTGCAACATGACAACGCAATGCCATAAACCCTAAAACGACTAAAAAAATGGATTTAAAAAGCTTTACACCTCAAATAACACAAAGTTTGAGCAGAATAATTAATGTAAGTGCCTTTAAAAAATAAGCTTAATTTCTTTTAAATCCTCCAGAAATTCACTCATTCTATTCACTTCCATTCTAAGTGTCATCATGACCTTGATTTTTGCTCTTTTGAAAGAAAACAAGACAAGTCTAAATATGTTTTTTTTTACGGTGATCACTGTCAACTGAGTTTAATTTGTATTGAGACTTTAAACAAGACAGTAGCTCAAACAAAAAAAAATTGCTTGGTTGAGGTGATTGCCAAGTGTCTGTTCTCCTCATTAAGCGGAAACTCGGCTTTCATCAGTTCATTTGAATCTTACTAACCAGACAACACTCACTGTGGCAACCGTCAGGATGGAAACAGGCCATTTGCATGATTCGCAACAAATCAGTCTGCGTTAACAATGAACTCCTTTGTGTGTGTTTCGGTAATTTGTGGACTGTAATCAGACTATGTGATCATATTCTGTTCATTTCATTAGCACTATGCTAGTTACCTCGGGGAGCCATGTCAATAGAATTAATTAATAGCAATCTAAAAAATGTGTGTGTGTGGGTTTTATGCTATGTAAACTGCTTGAGAGACACCTTACATGAACCGTGGTGGTGTACTCCATGTGTCACATTCACCTTGCTGGCTGACTTTGATTAAATAATAATATGCAATAACCTGCTAATACTTTGAACACATGTCTTTGTTCCTTAATGGATTTTCTTTTTTACATTACAATGCGTGTCGTCTGAAGATGTCTGAGATGTGGCTCTTGTCACATATAACCAGTAATGGCAGATGACAGAAAGATGATAAGTGTCGGGCAGGTTATCGTTGATTGACCACTTGAGACAGGAAGGCATCTATTAACCAATCAAAATCATCTTCTGTGTGCACGGCCCAGGGTGACCTTCTTAATCCGGTCTGCGGTTCCTTAGTTAAACCGAGAGCTCCTGCTGTCAGACACACTTAATTTTGTACCTCCTATTTAATGGCTGTGTTCAACTAAATAACTTTATTAAACTTTAATGTCATTAAACCTCCAAAACACAGTTTAAAACTGACATTTTGGTCAAAATTAAGTAACTTGTACCATATAAGTATGGATATGTATTGCATATAATGTTAATATTTTACATTTTTCTGATTTCATACTAGAACAGTTGATCACAATTAAACATAGATGAAACAATTTTCAAATATCAATACAGTATTCTGGTGTTGCATTGATAAGATAGATCCTCACATGAAAATATCTAATATGTGAAATGTTTAAAAAATATATATATTTTTAAATACACTACCAGTCAGATTTTTTATGTTTTTTTAAAGAAGTCTCTACTGCTCACCATGCCTGTATTTTTTTGATCCAAAGTACAGCAAAAACGGTAACATTTTTAAATATTTGTACTATTTTAAATTACTCTTTTCTACTTGAATATATTTTTTAAAATGTAAATTATTCCTGTGATTTCAAGCTGAATTTTTAGCAAAAAAAATCTTACTGTTCAAAAACATTTGACTGGCAGTGTGTAATGTTAAATTGATAAAATTATTACCCATTTTATCATCAGAAATTATTAACATTTTTGTTATATGTATTGTCTTAAAGACCAAAGAGGAATATTTGTTTTGTAAAGTTTGTTTTTATAAAATGTGCTTCTGAAGCAGCTCATTGTTCTCATTATCAAAATACTCAAAAGATTATTGTTCATAATATGAATATATGTTCTGTCTCTTTTTTCTCAGTGCACTATCAGAAGATTGTTCACAGAGATGTCAAACCATCAAATTTATTACTTGGAGATGATGGCCATGTCAAGATCGCAGATTTTGGGGTCAGTAACCAGTTTGAGGGTAATGATGCCTTGCTCTCCAGCACTGCTGGTACTCCTGCCTTCATGGCCCCAGAGACGCTGTCAGACAACCGCAGGAGCTTTAGTGGCAAGGTAATGTGTGTCTGGGGTGATTTTGCTAATACAGTGCCCTCTACAAATATTGAAAGGTGGTTGTGAAAATAAATCTGCATTGTTTATCCTTTCATTCAAAAGTGTACTAAATTCTAACCTATATTTGGAGTAAGACAATTGAATTTGGGGGAAAATCTCATTAAGAAATAATCTCTAGTTCATGTTGGCCACAATTATTGGCACCCAATTATTGCAACGTTCTTTTCCTAAGATAAGAGCTCTGAGTCTCTCCTATAATGCCTGATGAGTTTGGAGAACACCTGACAAGAGATCAGAGACCATTCTTTCATTCAGAATCTCTCCAGTTCCTTCAGATTACCAGTGTCTTTTCTTCAGTTCACCTCACTCATTTTCTATAGGGTTCAGGTCAGGGAACTAGGATGGCCATTACAGAAGCTTCATTTTGTGCTCAGTGACACATTTTGTGTTTGTTTTGGAGTTTTCCATCTATGTTACCATGTATCTGAACAAGATGTCCAGGACCTCTGGCAGAAAAATAGGCCCACAACATTAAAGATCCAGTGGTATATTTAAACCTTGGGCATGGGGTACTTTTTTTATCCATTTGCACCAAACCCATCTGGTGGGTTTGCTGCCAAAAAGTTCTTTTTATGTTTTATCTGACCATAGAATCCAGTCCCGTTTGATGTTCCAGTCGTGTTTGGCAACTGAATATGCTGGAGTTTGTTTTGGATGAGCAAGGAGGATTTTTCTCGAAACCCTCCCAAACAACATGTGGTGATGTAGAGGATGTTTGGTATTTTTTTAGGCTAATCTCTGCCATTCTCCAGCCGTGATCCTTGGAGAGTCTTTGGCCACTCAAACTCTCCTCTTCAGCATGCATTAGAACGATATAGGCTCATGTCCTCTTCTAACATATTTAGTTGATTGGAACTTCTTAACTATTGCCCTCATGGTGGAAATGGGATTTTTTTTTAAAGCTTTTCGCTGTTTTCTTGTAGCCACTTCTTCTGTTTTGTAAAGCTCAACAATCTTTCGTTGAACATCAGAACTTTTTTTTTTTTTTTTTTTACTTCTTGTGATGGGTGATTAAGGGAATTTGGCCTTTGTGTTGCTCATATTTATAATCCTGTGGAACTGAAAGTTATCAATGAACAATTTCAGGCTCTTAGTCACCCTGGTGTGCTAAAAAATGTAAATATGAATGGGAGTGTACTTCAAAGATATTTTACTCATGAGAATTTCTAGGGGAGCCAATAATTGTGGCCAACATGCATTGCACACAAAAAAACATTTATTTCATGTGAGTTTCCCCCCAATTCAATTGTTGCAATTGTTTTACCTCAATGAAAGTTTACAATTTTGAGATTTTTTCAATGAAAGATAAGATGAGCAATGGAGATTTGTTTTCACAGCCACCTTTGCTCAAATTTACCAAGTGACTTCGGTGTCAATATCATTGGAGGGCACTGTTTGTTGTTTTAGTCCAATCATTCAGACTAATCAGGCTTAAAATAGAAAAAAAAAACAGGGACTTTGCTATTTCTCTCATGAACTGTCATGTCATAGAGATACAATACCTTTCAAAAGTTTAGGACAGAGAAGATTTTTAAAATGGTTTTGAAATAAGTCTCTTACGACGACCAAGGCTGCCATTTAAAATCTAATTAATTAATTAATTCTTTGATGCAAAGCTGATTTTTTAGCAGCCATTACTCTATTCTTCAGTGTCACATGATCCTTCAGACACCATTCTAGTAGACGGATTTGGTGCTCAAGAAGCATTTATCATTGTCAATGTTAAAAACAATCTTTCAGGATGTTTCAATGAACAAAAAGTTAGAAAGATAAGTGTAACAAGCATTTTTTTTTACTTTTACTTTTTTTTTTACTTTGTCTTTGCTGATCAGTTGAATCTTTCACTTGCCGTTCATTGCAGTCGAGTGACAGAGCAATCAATCTCTTCATTATAGCATTCTGTTTTGCATTCCAAGCTTTCCTGCATCACTAAAACAGAATTTATGTTTTCTCCAGGCTCTGGATGTGTGGGCTATGGGAGTGACCCTCTACTGTTTTGTGTACGGGAAGGTGAGTCGGCTCATGTGCTGATATGATCAGAGTGATAGCAGTAATTCTTCATTGTGGGATTATCTATCAGAATGATCAATGGATGGGACAGTGTGCTACTGCAGTGACATTTGTGTGATTGATGATTTTGATCACTCATCCGTCTCCCTCCTCTCCTTCTCTGTTTTTTTTCCTTGTCCTCCAGTGCCCATTTATTGACGAGTACATACTGGCACTTCACAGTAAGATCAAGAGTAAGCCGGTGGAGTTCCCCGAGACGTAAGTTGCCCATTGCTGTTTACGATGCATCTGCTCTCTCTCTCAGGAACTGATACAAAGAGAGGAAATGTCAGAGATGTTTGAGTGTATGGCAATGTGAGCTGAATGCTGTACTGATGTGTGTTGGTTTAGTATGATATTTGTGTATGCTCATGCAGGTCTGTTTGAATGATAGGTTGATGAAGTCAGCCGTCTGTGTGTGGAAGGCCAGAGGCCATCCGGATGCATGTCATCTGTTGTGTATGTGTTTAGACAAGTCATCAGCTAATGAAAGAGTGTCTCTGTCTCAAACACACTCTGTTCCCTAATGTCTTGCTGCAGTGTTATCAGTGGCTGAAAAAAACGCATGGCAGTCAGTTTGTATTCTCTGTCTGCAGTGTCTTTCACCTCTTGTAAAAGTATGCTGTCTTTGTTTAGCTGTAGAGTGAAATGTTTGGTTTTGTTTTATTACTTCAGTCATTTGCTTTCTGTTTCTGTGATATATTAGGCCAGCTATCAGTGTGGGGTTGAAGGACCTGGTCACAAGAATGCTGGACAAAAACCCAGACACCAGGATCACCATTCCTGAGATCAAAGTAAGTCTACATAAGATGCAAAGGACCACTTGAGTTATCCCTTTCACCATCTTCACAGCTCTGTACTGCAAGATATTGAGTTTCAAAGATTCACTGAGTAGTTCATCCTTTAACCTGAAAGAAATTTTTGATTGGGATAGCATTAATAAATGTTTTTCTTTAAGAACTCACCTCAGTTTTCTTTCATGCATACTTGAGAGAGATTGCAACATTACTTATGAAATTATGGTCAGTATCTTAAAAAATATATATATTTTAGTTTTACATTCCCACGAGTGTCTCATTAGTCTGTGCTCTCAAAGTGGCAGTGGCAGTATCAAAGACTATTCCTGAGCCACATCCAGGGATAGTGTTAAAATATGACACAGTATCTTTGATAGCTTCTGCACCATCTAGCAGACTTGGTGTTTGGACGGGAACACATCAGCTAATCCCCATGGACAGAGATTTTGGTTTAGTTCTGGAAACTTCCATCTGCTGTCTCAGTGTGACAGTGAGTGTGAATAATTAGCACACACACACGCTCGGCCGTCAGAGACTCCTGCCTGCATGTCATTACCCAGAAAATGTTCCATTAAAGCAGCGATCCCCAGAGCACACGTTAATCAGAGCTGCACGGCCTACATTCACTCAGCAGCTCCACTCTCATATCCTTCAGACTAACTTTGTTTGTAGGACAAATATTTTATTTCTTTAATAATTTTATGGTTGGTTGGATGGGTGGATCGTTAAGTGGATATATGGAACAATCTACTTTCAAATCTAATTTGAATGAATGGATAGATGGATGAGCAGACGAATGGCATGAAGGATAGAAGGTTAGATGGATGGACCAATGAATGGACAAATAGAAGGGTAGATGATGGGATGGATGGATGGATGGCTCGAAGGATGGATGGTTGGATGGAAGAAAAGATGTGGACAGATCTACAGACAGAAAGATGGATGGACAAATGGATAGTTGAATGGAAGGACAGATGATGGCGGGATGATTGAAACAACAGATGGATGGATGGTTGGATGAATGAAGGGATAGATGATGATGGATGGATGATTTACGAAACTGATCTACGGCCATATGGATGGATGGATGGATGAAAGCATGGATGGATGGTTTTATGGATTTATGGAGGAATGAATGGACGAAAGGATGCATAGACGGTTAGATGGATGGACCAATAATTGGAAAATGGATGGTCAGATGGATGGATGAATGGAAGGATAGATGATGATAATGAATAAAACAATAAATGAATGGAAGAAAAAATGTATAAACTGATCTACGAAAAGATGGATAAATGGATGGAATGATGATGGCTGGGCATGAAACAATAAATGAATGGATGAATTGATTAATGGATGTGGAAAAATGTATGGACTGCTCTACAGACATATGGATGGATGAATGAATGAAACGATAGATGATGTATGCATGGATGGGTTAATGGATTTATGGAGGAATGAATGAATGAAAGGATGGATAGAAGGTTAGATTGATGGACCAATGAATGGACAAATGGTTGTCAGATAGATGTATGGATGGAAGGATAGATGATGACTGGAACAAAGATGGATGGATGTATGAACTGATCTACGAACAGATGGATAAATGTGTGGATGGACGGATAGATGGATGAATAAACTTGGATGAACATAAAATAATAGATGGATGGAAGAAGAAATGTGTGGACTTATCTATGGACATATGGATGAATGGATGATTGAGAGCATGGATGGATGGTTTGATGGATTTATGGAGGAATGAATAAATAAAGGGTGCATAGAAGGTTAGATGGATGAACCAATGAATGGAAAAATGGATGGTCCGATGGATGGAGGAATGGAGGGAAGAATGTTGACTGGATGGATAAAACATAGATAGATGGATAGATGAATGGATTAATGTATTGAGGAAGAAATGTGTGGACTGATCTACAGACATATGGATGGATAGATGATATATGGATAGATGATTTAATGGATTTATGGAGAAATGAATGAAAGGATGGATAGAAGGTTGGATGGATGGAAGGATAGATGATGTTTGGATGGATAAAACAATGGATGGACGAAAGAAAAGATGTATAAGCTGATTCACAGTCAGATGGATAAATGGGTGGATGGACTGATAGATAGATGAATAAACAGACAGGCGGATGGATGAATAGATGATAGATGATAGACAGATGTATAGATGGATGGATTAATGAATGGAAGAAGAAATGTGTGGAATGATCTACAGACATGGATGGATGGTTGAAAGGATAGATGATGGATAGATAGATAGATGGTTTAATAGATTTATGAAGAAATGAATGAAAGGATGGATAGAAGGTTGGATGAATGGATGGATGGATGGATGATGACTGGATGGATAAAACAATGGATGGATGAAAGAAAAGATGTATAAGCTGATCTACAGACAGATGATGGCTGGACATGAAACAGACAAATGGCTTCATGGATGGAGAAAAAAAATGGATAGATGAATGGATAAAACAATAGTTGGACCAATGGATGGATGGATGAAAGCATGGATGGTTTAATGAATTTATGGAGGAATTAATTAAGTTCAAATTTATTTCTAACACACTGAATAAAACAACAATGTTGACCATAGTGCTGTACAAGCTCACTAATTAATTGATGGATAGAAGGTTAGATAGATGGATGAATGTAAGGATAGATGATGACTGGATGGATAAAACAATAGATGGATGGATATAGGAAAGAAAAGATATAAGATGACCCATAGAGAGATGGATAAAAGGGGGGATGGACTGATAGATGGACGAATAAGCAGACGGATGGATGGACATATGACGGACGAATGGAAGCATAAATGTATGGACAGATCTACAGACATTTAAATGGGTAGATGGATGGATAAATCAAAGGATCAGTGGATGAACCGATGAAGAGAAGGATAGATGGCTGGACGAATGGATTATTGCGGAAGAGTAAGCTGATGGGTGTTATGATAGGTTGGCATGTGTCATATATGTATGTGTGTTTATCTTCAGGTGGACCCCTGGGTGACTCAGGATGGCACTGACCCTTTGCCTTTAGAAGAGGAGCACTGCACCGTGGTGGAAGTCACTGAAGAAGAGGTGCAGAACTCAGTCAAGTTTGTCCCCAGTCTGTCTGCTGTGGTAAGTCAAACAGAGAAAGAAAGAGTCCCTCTGTATTAAATACATGAGTTACTGAACTGTAGTTACATGAACATAAACACACACACAGGCCATAAGCCTTGCCCAGATGTGTTTAAGACATTGTACTGCTGTCAACTAGTGGATGAATAAGAAGGTTAAGGCACACTTGATCTCAACCAAACAACTCAAACCTAACCATGTGTCAAACTGACCCTGCTTTTGAACTGTCAACTTTTCCTTGATTATTTTCATGGATTTAGTCGTCCTCACCATCACAAAGAGGATTTTATAGCTGACTGTTGTTTTTCCAGTCCTGTTTTGTTTTTGTATGTGTCGTACATATATTCTGTATTGTTTAATATGTACAGTAAGTTAAATCTTCTTGTCTTTTCTTTCTTATGATTCTGTAGATTTTGGTCAAAGCCATGTTAAGGAAGCGTTCCTTTGGGAATCCATTTGAGTGTCCCAGCAGGAGAGAAGAGAGATCCATGTCTGCCCCCGGCAGTCTGCTCATGTAAGTGTTCCAGAGTGACAAACTATAACACAACCGATGTCCAACTGGAAAGCATATTTATATAGCTTGACAAATCCAAATGACTCTCATTTTCCTCACAAGCCTTTTGTAAGAGGCTGAAATCTTTTCAGCATTGCATCTCTTCATTCTTTGCTTTTTTTCGCTCTCACATTCAAGGTCGCAGCATGATATTTCAGACGTCATGTCTATCTATTTGAACAGGAAGGTTTGCTAATAGTCACCCATTACTTCTCCTGCTGCCAACATACGTTTCCATAGTAGCATGATTCAGTGTTTTTTTTCTCTCTCTTGCAGTAGCATTGAAAGCTCCAGGACTTGATGTTTTTGTAATTTCACTGTGTAGAACTTTCTCTGCCGCACTGCACTGAGACTGAGGAGACGGCTGACTCCCTTATCAATCATTTAGATTTCAGGTTCAATCTTTTATATATATTTTTAGAAATTTTCTAGATGAATGAGACTTGAGGAAAATATCTTTTGACATAATTGATTTTCTTTCTTTTTTTCTTGTGAATCAGTATAAATCACAATATATAGAATATATCTATTTTATTTATATATTATGTACAACTTTATTCTTTTTATATAATATATATAAAATCAAACTTAAAATAAATTAATGTAATAAATTGATTTTGTTTCTATCTATATACTATATATAATTATTTTTTATTAATATACAGTATACATGTTTGAAAAAATTATTAATTAATACAAATATGATTTAAATTATTATTATATACATCATTTTAAAATAAAACACAAAATATAAAGATTTTACCAGTCAAGTTTTTACGTTTTACAGAAGTCTCTAATGCTCACTTAGCCTGCATTTATTTGATCCAAAGTACAGTAAAAACAATCAAATTTTAAAATATTTTTACTATTTAAAATAATTATTTTATATTTGAATATATTTTAAAATGTAATTTATTTCTGTGATCAGTGCTAAATTTTCAGCATCATTACTCTAGTCTTCAGTGTCACATGATCCTCCAGAAATCATTCTAATATGCTAATATGCTGTTCAAGAACCATTTATTATTATTATTGTTAATATTTTTAAAAGTTGAGTACCTTTTTTTCATGGATTCTTTGATTAATAGAAAGATCCAAAGATCAGCTTTTATCTGAAATAAAACATTTTGTAACATTATATACTATACCATTTAAAAGCTTGGAGTCAGTATAATAATAGGAAAGAAATTATAAAAATTAATACTTTTATTTAGCAAGGTTGCTTTAAGTTGATCAAAAGTGATGATAAGACATATATAATGTTACAAAAGAATACTATTTCAGATAAATGTTGTTTTTAATTTAGAATGTTAGAATGATTTCTGAATGGTCATGTGACTGGAGTAATGATGCTAAAAAATTCAGCATTCAAATCAATATCAATATATTCAAAGAGAAAACATTTAAAAATATTTCAAAATGTTACTGTTTTTGCTGTACTTTGGATCAAATGAATGCAGGCTTCATTAAAAGCATTAAAACTTTTGACTTAAATTTATATAAATTATTTTTTTACTTATATATTTTACTAATTACTTAGATTTTTACTAATATACGTTTTTTACTAATATATGTAAAAATGACAATTATTATTTTAATTCATTTTTAATTTATATTAATTATAAACATAAGTGCGTTTGTGTGTTTATAGTCAATTCAATTCATTTATAATTAATTTAAATGATATATTTCACATATACAGGTTCAAAAAAGGTCACGCCAATAATTCAGTTTCTTTGAATTCTGCTGGATGTTTGCAGCATCCCTCCTGTGACAGTTATTCTCAGAGGCTTTTTGCTGTTAATGTGTCTGCCCACTAGACTGACAGTAAGTGTCTCCATGAAGTCATTTCTGTCCCCACTCTGCTGCTTTTCCCACATTAGAGGGGGTTTCTTCAAGGACAGCAGAATGTTCTTTCACTCTTCCTCTCTGTGTGCTGTCTGTTTGATGCCTGTTAGAATCAGCAGAGGGTTGCTCCCTGTCTTCTGAATGCCCTGGATCAATACAAACAGTCTGGTTATCTCTGTATGCATCCCTTATAGACCAAAGTCAGCCTTACAAATATTTTAATTCAGTCCTGAATGCCCTCTTCGATGGGATATGCTTATATTTTTCCAGGTGCAGTTATTATTCGTACAATCAAAACTGAAAGGTCATTTGATTTGATCTGTAAACAAATTGACATGCTTGTTTGCTGTGGCCTCTCTCTGTTGACAAAGGGGAAATCTGATTGGGAACAAGCTGGATCGATACGGTGACTCAGCAGATTGCCTTCTTCTCCAAGAGGCAGTTGATTGTATTTTCATTTACCTCTATCATTTTTGTTTAAAAGCTTTTTGCCAGTTACTGGTTCCCTCTGCATTATTGACTGAATGGATAAAAAGCAGCAGCGCCCCCACTTGGTAGAATGTCATCATCAGCGTTTTAAAAAATCCCTCCGTCCCTTTAAATCTCCAACTGTCAGGGGCGCTCATTTGCATGTCATCCATAATTCAGTGTCAGGTTGAATACACTACCTCCTGCACCGTTAATAACCTTTTTAATCTAAACACACACTTACTGTACATACCCAACACACACTTTTCCTTCCTTTCTAAAGCATTCATACACTCTCAGAAGACTGCAGTTGTTACTCCATGATGGCAGCAAAGAATTTCTTGTGAATCTCCTGAAGGTTGCATTTTCTACATCTCTCTTAGATATTCATTTTCTCAGAATATTGCGACTTTAACACCCAGGCACAATATAATAGTAATTTTTTATAGAGTATATACAGTACAGCTATATACAGTATTGTATATTTAATTTTTATTGCTTATTTCTACAGAAGAAGTCAAAAGTTTGCATACACCCTGCAGAGTCTGCAAAATGTTAATTATTTTACCAAAATAAGAGGGATCATACAAAATGATTGTTATTTTTTATTTAGTAACAGTTAAAATGTCCCACAAATTCTTTGGTTTTTCAGCATTTTTGTGTATTTGAACCCTTTCCAACAATGACTGTATGATTTTGAGATCCATCTTTTCACACTGGGGACAATTGAGGGACTCACATGCAGCTGTTACAGAAGGTTCAAACGCTCACTGATGCTTCAGAAGGAAAAACGATTAAGAGCCAGGGGTGTAAACTTTTGAACGGAATGAAGATGTGTACATTTTTCTTATTTTGCCTAAATATCTTTTTTTTTTTTGTTTAGTACCGCCCTTCAGAAGCTACAGAAGATACTTACATGTTCCCCAAAAGACGAAATAAGTTAAATTTACTCTGATCCTCAAATTTAAAATGATTTTACCCCCGGCTCTTACCTTCTGTAATAGTTGCATGAGTCCCTCAGTTGTCCTTAGTGTGAAAAGTTGGATCTCAAAATCATACAGTCATTGTTGGAAAGGGTTCAAATACACAAAAATGCTGACAAAACATAGAATTTGTGGAACATGAAGGATTTTCTGAAGAAAAGCAGGCTGTTCAGGAAGCAAAAACAAAAACAGCTGTTGATCATTCAGGTAACAATGCAGTATTAAGAATCAAGTGTATGTAAACTTTCGAGTGGGGTCATAAATTCAACAATTATTTTCTATGTACATATTTATGTATATTTGTGTGTATTTATGTATATATATGTATATACATTTCATTAAAAAAAATCAGAAAGATATCTGAAAGTATCTTTACAATTGAAATATCTTGAATTTATCGTTTATTTACTGTAACATTAAAATAATTCTTAAGCTTAAGCACAATTTGTCAGCCTATTATCTTCTGTTCATGCTGGATAGCACTGGGCACCACTCCACAGCTGTATATTAAACATGAATTATGTTTTTATTGGTTGTCACTTTGTTACATCGTGCCACATTTTGCTCTCTGTGTGAAAGTTGTCGTTTCAGGCCTGGTTACGACATGGTATAACATTATACACATCGCTGAACCGACCCTGTCGCAGAGCTTGGAAAACGAAATCGCCGTATCATTGCACATTTGTTGGCTGTGATGAAAATGTAGCTCCACATTATTACATTTCAGCATTTTTTCTGGCCTCCAGCACCTTAAAAATTGCTTCCATTTTTTAGCCATAGAGCACAGGTTGACCTATTCATATGCTCATAAAGTCAGACTGGAGTTAGTTGATAATATTTTCTGTCGGTGTTTGTCAAATACAAGGGTTAAACGCTGTCTCTTCTGGACAAATATGCTTGGCATTTGATGAGTTTTTATAAGCGTCTGGGCTCATCCATCTCTCTTCAGTTGTTGATGCTAATGCTGTCTGTTTTTGACAGCATCTGGCTAAACGTATGCAGTTTTGTAAGATTATCTGAGGAGTACCATTTCCATAAATTGACTTTTATTGCAGAACAGGATTTAAATGTAGTCTAATGTGGCCTATTAATGTACCTGGCTTTCTGACCAGCAATAACTCACAGGAGCCCCTATAATGACCTGGTTCCTGCCACTTTACTTCACATGAAACCGCTGACACTGTCCTCCTTTTCCTCCACTCTCTGTCTCTCTGCTGCAGGGACTCTTGGCCATTCCGGCCCTCTTTTAAACTCCAGCCCTCGTTAAGGTAAATCATTGTGACAGGTGGTCATTGTCATTTGTCACTCAAGCCCTGTGTCAGATTCCCTGCCCCTCACCATGCATTCCCACGGGTCAGTGAAAGTATGAGTCATATCAGCCTCCATCCTGTCCTTGTTTGGCATTTCTCTTGCTTCTTGACAGTGAAAGTATTTGGTGATACTGTTAGGAAAGTCCAACCCTGTGAAACACCTCATGTCATGGGCTTTCATTCAATCCCACTGTTTACATTCTGAGACCTCTGTCTGCAGTTGTGTCTGTTGCAGAGAACCTTCCCATGTTCATTGTTTGTCAGTGTGCTCACAGAATGTTTCTAGCTTTCAGAGTTTACTACTGAATAGTTTCAACCACAGACTGTCTTCCTACAAATGCTTAACACCTGTTTAATGCGTGATCTCCTAACAAAAACATACCTGTGGGTACTTTTTCGCAAGATGTGAAATACATACCAATAAGTACATATCACTGCAGTTTCCAACAAAAATGAACACTAGAGGCAATAAAACAGTAAGCACTTGTGATTGTTTTCGTACACACTTATGATTACGGCTCCATATGTTTCGCTTTCCAGAAGTAATATGCTTGCTCGGTAGCTCAGCCGGCACGGAATTGGACTTAGGATGCGGAATCCTTCGGTACGAATCCTGTGAAAAACATGACGCATGATGAAAGATCGAAAAACAAGCTAAAAAGGCATGCTTTTGATTGCATTTTTACTTCAAATCTGCTTTCGGTCATACTATCGGGTAGGTTTAGGTGTAGTGCAGATGGTACGTTATTTTAAATCGTCACAGAGAATTAGAGTTACAATGCCACTCAATGGACATTTCAAGTCAGAACTGCATTGACGCGTACAAAACCAACGTTATATAAAATGTATCATATGTACGTTCATCTGTTCCATTAAACGAAAGAACTCTTTTAATGCCACTCAGTGGACTTTTCACATCGAATATGTCACAAAACGTACATAGGAGTACATATTTCGCATCTTGTGAAAAAGTTCCCACAGGTACGTTTTCGTCATGGGATCAAGTTGGATACATATTGCATTAAATGCATAGTACAAAGTTTTGTTGTAAGTTTTATGTTATGAAAGTAGACCAGTGTGCTTTAGCAAAAGTATTTAGCTGAATATTATTGGCATCAGCTGGTTGAATTCAACATTTTTGAGTTGGGTAAGATTTTTTCTGTGTTTTTGAATTAAATCATGTTCACCAAGACATATCAAAAATGCAGTAAAAACAATAATATTGTAATTTAAAATAACAGTTTTCTCTTTCAATATTTAAAAATAAAAATACTTTAATGGCAAGTCTGAATTATCAGCACCTCTTATTCCAGTTATAAATGTATAATATGATGAATTTTGATGCTGCATGTGTTTATCCAGTCTAATCGATGTGTGCGTCTCTCCCCGACTTTCCCAACAAAAATCCCACCCCCTCTCAGAAAATACATAAAGCTGACATTACTGAGCTATATGCGTTTAAAAGTAGCCTATTAAAATGGTACAATGGCATTGCTCAGTTCATCTTGTTGGGAAATCTGGCATTTATTCAACAGTTAATAACGCTCAACATTCAAAAGGTAAATATTATTCAGCCAATAAAGTGTAGGTCTATGTATTTCATAGAAAATTGTGTCTAGTACTATATAAATTACAAAGGTTTAATTGGCATCTTTATTTCAAACGACCCGACCGACCGCGACCCCAATATCATTAAAAATATTTTTGGATGACTCGTAACCGCAGGCACCCGCTCATTTCGGATCAACCCGCGCATCACTGGTGTGTGCCTTTCTAAATCATACTCATTTAAATGAATTTGCCACAGTTTAACTCCACTCGAAGTGTAGTAACATCTAGAAGCAATATGAATGCTCCTGAGCTAAATTTCGAGTGTCCCAGAAAAGGGTATGAATACTTATGCAACGGGATCTTTTCAGTTTTTTATTTTTAATAAATTTGCACAGATGTTAAAAACCTATTTTTTGCTTTGCCAATATGGAGTAGGGAGTGTAGATTGATGTGGGAAAATTTTAATTTAAAGTAGTTTAACATAAGGCAGCAACATAACAAAATGTGAAAAAAAATGAAGGGGTATGAATAATTTTACAAGGCACTGTATATTTGAACAGACAAAAATCACAATGGTCTATGGAACCATTAAACGTGCAGTTTTAATTATTATTAAATATTGTGTTATCATTGATTTCAAATTTATCTGCCCTAAATTAATAAAAAAGTGAAACAAACTGTTGCTGGATAAATCTTGAGTTTGCAGTCAATTTATTTCAATTAAATTTCAAACCACTTCATTGGCATGGCCAGACTTAATAGGTGTCTAATCTTGGTCCTGGAGGGACAAACACCCTGCATATGTCCCAACATACCTTCCTAAAAGATTCTAATATTCTTGAAACCTTTATTACCTTGATTCATGTGTGTTTTATTGGGGTTGGATCTAAACTCTGCAGGACATTGTCCCTCCAGGAGCAAGACTGGATTCCACTGTTGTAGATTATAGATGGTCAAAAGTTTGCCTCTTCAAGATCAACAACTGGATCAAAGCAGGGATCATCTAGAAAGGCAATGATTCATAACATCTCTCTTTATTTTTCTTTCTCTCTCAGAAAAGGGAGCAGTGGAGAGGCTGCTAGAGAAGTTGAGCTCGAGGACTTGCATGAGGACGAACCACCCACCTCTTGAGTGTCTTCATAGATCCCGAAGCGTTCCTCATTGTCCTTCCAGCCCTTTGAGCAGAAGATGATCATGACCCAAACCACTCTGTTTCCACCGACTTGAGGCTTTCCTTGACATTGAACTGGATTCTGCTATTGCTAGTCATCCTTCAGGCTTTTCACTTTTTTGTCAGTCTTGCACAAGAATCACTTTTCTTGCTGGTTCTCGTGAAACCTGGCCTTGATAACCTTCATACAATATGGATCTTTCCACCTTTGTCTTCTCATCCAGGCTAAAAAAGTAGTTTTTGGATGGATTCTATATTAGACCAGGTTTGTATGAAAGAGACTACACCACAAGCTTTCTAGTGCACAAGACTACAGCATGGACAAACGATGCTATTAACTTGGTGTACGGCACCTCATGAAGCTAAAAACAGTAATGTTGATGATGCAGTGTGCTGCCATCATAATCTCTGTACATGTGTAGAAAATAACAGCAATGGCGTCTTGCCTTTTTGTATACGGTATGTTAATGTGCAATTCTTAACCCTATCCATCATAGCATGCCTGAAATATGGCCTTTTCCCTATTATGGTGGTTTCATATCTCTGTTACTTTTCATTTCTTTCATTCCATAAAATGTTCTCATTTCATTCAGATACAATACGCACACATACACACAAACACACAGTGTCGTACTGTGAATCAAAGGGGCTTATGTAACTGCTAGACACTAAAAGAGGCTCTTTCAGTCAATTCTAGAAAACAGGGCTTTCTCATGAAACATACAAGCGTGGTTGAGCGCTCAGCTTTACCATTATTTAGAACAGGGCTTATTTTCCTTGTTTGTGAATGTCGCAAATCCCGCGTTCGGATTGCACCGGATGCAGGGCTCTCGTGTCGCAGTGCTTTGTCTCTCTGCGGGAACAGAATGTGTCATTGTTTACCAAGTCTTCACATTCCAAAAGGCCTATTTGTCAGTCAGCAGTGCTAACGGGCCCTCGAACACACACGCAAACATGCCACCGAGGCGAGCGAGTGTGTGCCGATGCGGAAAGAGAGGGAGTCACTTTCACTCAAAACAGACAAGCCAATTGAGGGAAGGATCTGAATATGGTGTTTAGCTGTGTAATGAAAGTGAACTGCCATTCAATGTCATCACCGTCCCTCTCGGCCTGTATTAACTCCGTCCCTAAACAATACGCCCTTGTTTACATCAGATTGTCTGCCAAGCATCATCCCCTGTTTTTGACTCACGTACAAAGAGATTCTGAAGAGTGGATGATCATTGTAAATGTACATTGGCGATCGAGATATTTAATTACCACAGATGTTTATCATTATTAAAAATGATCACTGAGCATGTTTCAGTTTTTAAAGGACAGTTCACCCACAAATTAAATACTGTTATCGTTTACTCAACCTCTTGTTTTCACCATAACAGATTTTTGGCACACAAATTCAGTCTGATTTTTGCATACAATGCTTAAAAAATGCAGACAGGCTGAATGATAATGACAAAATTTACTCTGTTAAGTACTGCTGTTAAAAAGCAGAAATACTAGTTACAGTGCCTTGCGAAAGTAGGCTATTCATACCCCTTCATTTTTTTCACGTTTTGTTATGTTGCAACTTTATGTTAAACTGCTTTAAATTATTTTTTTCTCCCCACATCAATCTACACTCCATACACTATAATGACAAAGTACTTAATTTATTAGAAATAAAAAAACTGAAAAGGTTCTGTTGCATAAGTATTCATACCCTTTTCTGGGACACTTGAAATTTAGTTAATGAGCACTCATATCGCTTGTAGATGTTACTACACTTCGAGTGGAGTAAACTGTGGCAAATTCATTTGAATGAGTATAATTTGGAAAGGCACACAACTCTCTGTAAAGGTCTAACAGCTGAAAATGTATATCAGAGCAAAAACCAAGCCCTGAGGTCAAAATAACTGCCTGTAGAGCTAAGAAGCGTCAGGCACAGATCTGGGGAAGAGTTCAGAAAAACAATTCTGCTGCATTGAAGGTTCACAGAAGCATGTAGCCTCCATTATCCATAATGGAAGATGGATGGAACAACTAGGACTCTTCATAGAGCTGGCCTCCTGGCCAAACTGAGCAATTGATGGAGAAGAGGCTTGGTTAGACTGATGACCAAGAAGCTGTTGGTCACTCTAGTGAAGCTCCATGGTCATATATGCAGATGGGAGAAACTCACAGAAGGACAAACATCACTGCAACACTCCACCAATCAGGTCTTTATGGCGATGTGGCCAAACTCAATCAGTGAAGACACAGGAAAACCCACTTAGAATTGCAAAAAAGCACCTAAAGGACCCTCAGACTGTGTAAAACAATATTCTCTGATCTGATGAACCTCAATTCAAAGCATGTTTGAAGGAAAACCAAGCACTGCTCATCACTGCTCAACAGATTACCATCCCAGAAGTAAAGTGTGGTGAAAGCAGCCTAATGCTGTGGGTCTGTTTTTCAGTTGCGAGACTGAAGGACTCGCCAGAGTAGAAGGAAAGCTCAATGCACCAAAATATTGAGAATAATGAAAACCCAGTCCAGAACATTCAGAACCTCAGACTGGCCAAAAGGTTTACCTTCCAACAGGACAGTGACCCTAAGCACACAGCAACAGTGGCTTATAGACGACTCTGTGAATGTTCTTGAGTGGTCCAGCCAGAGCCTCAGCTTGAACGCAATTAGATATTTCTGGAGAAACCTGAAAATGTCTGCCAGCCCCCATCCAAGCTGACAGAGCTTGAGAAGTGAAGAGGTGCGGAGAAGAATGACATATAATTGCCAAATGCAGATGTGCAAAACTTGTTGCATCATACCCAAAAAGACTTGATGCTGTAAAGGTGCTTCAAGTAGTACTGAGTTAAGGGTATGAATACTTATGCAATGTACTTACTTCAGTGTTTCATTTTTAATAATTTTGCAAAGATGTCACAAATCTGTTTTTTGCTTTGCCATTATGGTGTATGGACTGTAAATTGATATGGAGAAAAAAAAAAGTAATTTAAAGCAGTTTAACATAAGGCTGTAACATAAAACGTGAAAAGAATGAAGGGGTGTGAATACTTTCGGCACTGTATCTTGGTATTGTAAGTGTTTCCATTTCAGAAATTTTCGTTTCTAACACTCACATAGAAGAAAGGGAGTCAAACAGTGTTTACATGTTTTCAAACAGCCATTTTGATTTTTGTTTTTACAAGGTGATTATCAAACGACACTGGACTCTTTCTGTTATTCACATTTGCTTAGCAAAGCAGGCTATTTGTGCGCCTAACCAAATCATTTTTAGGTAACAGCAGCAGCAGCTCTTGACATGATCAGAAGTGCAAATCTCTTTACGAGAGATTACAACACCTCTTCAAAAATAAAAATAATAGTTTTTGTATAATAGTATAATAGTTTTTGTGTCCGTCTAAAAAGGTTCATTCAAAATAATGTTTATCATACCAAATATTCATCTTGGAGTTAACAGGCTTTTACCCTCATGTAATTTTCAAACTATTAGTTTAATTTTCATGTTAAACACGGAAAGAGATATTTATCAGAATGTCCAAGCTGCTCATTTCTCATGTAATAAAATGTGTCACTATTCCCCCTTTGACTATTATAGGGTGAACTGCCCCTTTAATTAATTTTACAAGAATAAAACTGGACTCAATCAGGTCAGCTGCCAATTATTTCCAGTAAACTGATTACTAAAGCAGCGAATGCTTAGAGGAAACCTTTAACCGTCGAGGACTCATTATTGCTTATATGAAGACGGATTGATAAACCACAGTGAACCACTTTCATTATATTCTCACTAATATCCTGAGCAGATGGTGGTCCATTTTTCTGACTCCTACACATTC
Organism: Garra rufa; assembly: GCF_049309525.1. Lineage (NCBI taxonomy): Eukaryota > Metazoa > Chordata > Actinopteri > Cypriniformes > Cyprinidae > Garra > Garra rufa. The sequence goes on along the minus strand of NC_133365.1, from coordinate 33,355,155 downwards.
TTCCCTTCGTCTCTCTCTTCCCCCATCCCTCTCTCGATGACCCTCTTGTAAACACACACTCTTTGTGGATTGCTTCTTGTCCGTACCATTTTCTCTTTAAACTGATTACACAGGAAAACCGTTTTCAGTGCCAAACGACTAGTGTTTTTTGGGTCTGTTGGTATGGAGTCTTGTTTCTGTTGTTGATTTAGATTCTGTATGTGGTACTCAGGGTCTGGACACTGCTGTTCGGGGAATACAGAGAAAATGGAGTAGCATATTTAAAGTTCAGGAGCTCAAAGGTGTGTTTATGTGTATAAATTCATCAAGTGGTTTTAAATGCTCCCCTTCTTCCCTTACATGTGTGAGCGTGCAATCGCATTTGTCTATTCTGTCTCAAATGTAAAGTAGTCTTGTCAGTTACTTCTTGATGTATGCTATGCACCTGTTAGTGTCTTGTCCATATGTACGGCATGTTCCTTAACTTGCTATAACCTTTTACAAACTTCTCTCTAGGTTTGCTATTCCGTTTTATATCTACGTGAGACAAAACAACTAATGTCTGAAACCCCTTTAAATTGTTTCCTGCAGGACTTTTGTATAAGCTAAACATATGCAGCAGCCACTATGCCATACCTCTGTCTGAGCAGTCAACTCAAGTGTGAAGGCTTTATTTCCTTTTCCGGGTTTTGGCTCATGTGCAATAGATGAGGTTTGATCATTTGTCTGCCCACATTAACAAAGATTTCTCTTATTTGAGTCTCTAAAGGAGAGGAGAGAAAAGTCGCCATTGTAAGGCACTTTGTAGCTGCAAAATGTTCTTGCTATCAAAGCTTTATATGTTTTTAATTTCCCTTTCTTGATTTAAAAGTGTATCAGAATCGATTCATGTATATAAATCGTAGAACACTGTCTCGCTCATATACCTACAGTTTGAACTGCCCTGTTATTTGTGTCCGAGTGCCTGATATTGCTGGTTATTTATAGACGTCTGTATTCTGCTGCATTGATCTGAATGTAACCGTTAAAAAAAAAAAAAATCTAAGAAAATAGACAAAAAATAGCATGTCCTGAGAAAGCACTGAATGCAACTCTTACTATGTAAATATGTACCAAAGCATATAAAGATGCTATTTTTTGCATGCTTTTTGTACACCTAGACATAATCAAAGACAATAAAGATATCACAGGTGACTCAGGTTCCTTCTTCATTTGTCATATAGTATTTTATTATTATTTTCAATTGCTCATGATAAAAATAAATTTGAAATGAATCAATGAAATTGACCTACTAATAATACATATAACAGTAGCTATTCTTTAAAACAGTGTTTTGTACACAGTAAAACCAAACAATCCTTCATGGTGCTGTCTGATTTTTAAATTGTTCAAGATTGTAAATCTTTCATAAAAAACTCAAAACTCAGATTTCAACAAATAAAAACAAAGTCACTGTTAATAAACCCAGTCAAAGTTTTGAGGATGCCAGTGCAAAATAGAGGGGTTTTGTATCACCCAGAAAGGGTTTAATTTTTGTGAATTTCAATTAATGGTGACACTTTAGTTTAGGGAACAATTCTTACTAATAACCAGTTGCTTATTAGTGTGCATATTACTAGCATATCGGTTGTTTATTAGCACTTATAAATGCCTTGTTCTGCAAGGTCATACAGTATTTTAGATTCCTTAATCCTGCTCCATACCTAGACTTAACAACTACCTTACTAGTGTTAGGGAAAGTTACTTTTGAAAGTAATGCTTTACCATATTGCATTACTCCCTAGAAAAGTAACTAATTACGCTACTTAGTTACTTTTTATGTAAAGTAATGCATTACATTACGTTTGCATTCATTTTGCATTACTTTTTTAATCTGGGCTGGCTGGCTTGCTTGTTTGTTTTTAATATAAAAAAAGTTATATTTTTGGAAAACATAAAAGCCCTTTTAAAAAAAGTGAAATTAATAAGCCTCAGGCTGAAGGAAATGTAAATTCAAGAAAGTTCAACACTTAAAGTAAAATATAGTCTAAAGTCATTTTTGCTTATTAGTAAGGTTGAACTGGATCATTGAAGGTCAGCAGCAAAAACATTAGTTAAGACAATGTGATTAAATACATAAAAGATATAATTATCATATTTAATTATTGCAGGTTTGTGGCATATTTCGAGTACGCCTCTGCAGTTAGTCCAGATTTCCCTCAACTTGGGGACAGGAGAGCTGTCAATCAGTCAATGGTAAAACAAAGTAGTTGGCGTTACATTTTTGAAAAAGTAACTCAGATATGTTCTTGTAAATGAAAAGTGCAATGAAAAGTTACTTGAAAAAAGTAATCTGATTACGTTACTTGTAATGCGTTACCCCCAACACCGTACCTTACTGTTAATAAACAGCAAATTAGAAGTTTGTTAATAGTGAGAATTGTTCCCCAAACTAAAGTGTGAGCAAACTATTTGTGTTAGAAGAGACTATCCACCTTATTTTTCCCATAAGAGCCATAGATTATCTATAAGTAAATGGCACATTCGACTGCTCCAGACACGTCGACGCGTCTGCCATCGTGAAACGGTCTATAGTCGTCACTCACAATAAAAATCAATGAGTTTCGAGATGCATCAACATTGCGGAGCATCTGGTTGTATAAACGGCTTAAATTTTAATTCCCGAAGAAACTGGATAAACTTTCACAGGTAAGAGTGTGTTGTTTTGTGTTTTTTAATATGTATTAACTCGATATAGCTAACGGCTTTTTATTGTGTTAGTTTAGCAAAAGCATAAATGCAGATGCACCGGCAACTTGCTCCCGAGTGTTTACCGAAGGCATGTAGCTCGGTAATCAGGGTTGCCAGGTTTTCACAAAAAAAAACCTGGCCAGTTGTTACTCAAAAGTAGCCCAAGAGTAGCCCAATCGTGTTTTAATCGTTGTCCCCCTATAAAATTGCATTCCAGAGGGTAAAATACACAGTTTTTGGTGGGGTTCCCCTGGTAAAATTATCATTCCAGGGGATAAACATTACGTTATTGGGGTGGCTTCAACCTGCCGACATTAAAAACAACCTGAGGCAACTGTGTTAAAGTATCCCAATTCTGCGGGAAAACCACAGACTTGGCAACAATGCTATTCATGGTCAGTGGACGTGGTCATTTGTACATTTTATGTGCGAGGCTTCCGGTCTCATCTGTATCCAGCTATTTTTAGCTGTACAAAACAGCTAGTTTTGCTGTTTGATATTGCAAATTGTTGTGTCTTACCGTGTTATTTTGATGTGTTATCTTAATTATGAACACACTGGTTTGTAGTGCAAACAGTTTTACTGTTTACTGCACTTTGCTATTCTTCTTAGTTCCCTATAGCAGCTAATAACCGTAATCTCGCCCACTCGCTTACTTCCGCGTTGAAGAATAAGGTGGATATGAATGACCAGAAACCCTCAACTCTATCTGATTTATTATTAATTTATTTATTTATTTTACAACAATGAATACACGACTACTTTTCAAATAAATTAATATATGGGCATTGAAGATTGATTTGAGTAGTAATTGCTTTTAGAGACAGAACACAAGCACAGCTAAGCGTTCATCCCTTCTGAAAGTGAACCAACAAAAAAAAAAAAAAAAAAAAAAAAAAATGAAAAAATAAAACAGTTACTAAAGTTAAACCATGGTAACCACATATTAAACTATGGTTTTGCTAAACCAACCATAGTTTAACTATAGTATTTGCAGTAAAATTGTGGTTATACAAATAGTAACCAATACACCAAAAAAAAAAAAAACACTACACTAAAAATACTACACTACACTTTTACTACAATAAAATTGTGATTAATTTTTTTAAAGGATTAGTTCACTTCCAGAACAAAAAATTACAGATAATTTACTCACCCCCATGTCATCCAAGATGTTCATGTCTGTCTTTCTTCAGTCGTAAAGAAATTATGTTTCTTGAGGAAAACATTTCAGGAATTTTCTTCATATAGTGGAGTTCTGTGGTGCCCACAAGTTTGAACTTCCAAAATGCAGTTTAAATGCAGCTTTAAAGGGCTCTAAACAATTCCAGCTGAGGAAGAAGGGTCTTATCTAGTTTTTTTATTATTATTATTATTACAATTTATATACTTTTTAACCTCAAACGTCTTGGCTTGCTCTGCCTGAACTTTTTTTTTTTTTTTTCTCGATTCAAGACAGTTAAGGGTAGGTCAAAAAATTCCATCTCATTTTTTCCCTGTTTTACCTTTTCTGATCTTCTTTGCATGTTCACTTTGGAAACAGTGGGTTGGTACTTCTGCAGAGATGTAGGAACAAACAGAGTTCAGGCAGAGCAAGACAAGACGAGCATTTAAAGTTAAAAAATAAATTGTAATTTAAAAAATCTATCATTTCACTAGATAAGACACTTCTTCCTCAGCTGGGATCGTTTACAACCGCATTTGGGATCATTTGAAGCCGCATTTAAACTGCATTTTGAAAATTCAAATTCGGGGCACCATAGAAGTCCACTATATGGAGAAAAAACCTTAAATGTTTTCCTCAAAAAACATAATTTCTTTACAACTGAAGAAAGAAAGACATGAACATCTTGGATGACAAGGGGGTGAATTATCTGTACATTTTTGTTCTGGAAGTGAACTACTCCTTTAAGGGCTGGATGAGTGATCGGAATGAGAATGCTTTGACCAATTAAAATAAAAAAATTAAAAATTAAAATCAGGTAGTCTAGAAGGTTGTATACTAATAATAAAACAACAGACTTTTGACACACAGCATACTATGTTTCTTGGCTCAGTGTTTTGTAAATGAACTAAAACAAAAACTAAATGCCTAAATCATTCATCAGTCTGTCTTCTAGAGCTAAACCTATGGTTCACTGACCAACTAAAGTTTATTTCACACAAAACTTAGAGGCTCAGTTACTTGCACAAAAAACAACACATTCCTATAAAAAAACACCAGTGTGTAAAAAATAGCCATTTTAAAGTATATAGGATACAGTATCCAGAGTTGTATATGGATGAAATATCCATACATTACATGCAATAGTAATTGCCAAAAACTTTATGAACCTTGTAAAGACCTCAAAACCCTCATACAGTTGTGTACTGTTGCAGTCCTGAGCCTCCCAATATGAATACATCCAGTGGATAGTTATGTCTTAAATCATAACAGTGATTTATTATCTTTCCTCAGTAGTTTGGGAAGGAAATGTTGTTTAGAAAGGAAAAATGACGCCTGACAGTTCTGTGTGTCAAGTCTCCCAGTCGTCTTGCTTAAGCTCCAGTGTTGAGGTGTTTTTTTCTCTATCTCTCACTCTCTTTCTCTTCAGTGCAATAGTCAGTCGTCATGGCAGCCATCCTGACTTCACTCCTGTGTACAGCAAAGATCTGAATTACTGTGACCACAACTAAAATTGAAAAGTTGTTTATAGAAATACACTGTAATTCTACAGGGGTCTGCGGCTGAATGGTACTTTACCTTCGGTAGATCTTTTTCTGTGTGTGACTGGGGCAAGGTTGGCTTCTGTGGAAAGGCAAATACATATCTGAGATCATTTCCCATGCTCCTATCAAACCCCAATGTTTTTCTTTCTCAGAAAGCTGCTAGAGTGGGAGTTCTGGAGGTTAAGATGTGTCCTTACTTTCCTTTCTTTATAAGAGACAAGTATGGTCAATGCGCTGCGTTGCTAGGGTAACTATCGCTGCAGAGATGTCTACAGGAAGCCGTGGTGTTGCATGGAGTTGAATGCAGTAATGTTACATACTGCCCACGTGCACACAGATCAAAAGTAAGATACTTGCTGACGCATATGTGCTTATACTTTTCCCCTGTACACACACCCTCGGACGTGCTTTGGATATTTTAATTACTTAAATCCTGGATGTTTCCATAATGACACTACGGGAATGTAGCTCAATGTAAATGTTTGAAAACTGCATTGCATCTGCATCTCCTCAAGTAACAGTTTTTGCATGGCACCTAACTACGTATCTCTGCTGCCATCTTGTGTTTCGATAGTGAGCTAGCATTGGGTATCCATAGAGCTCTTAGATGCCAGCAATCAAAGGCAAGTTTGACTGAAATCAAATGATTTACTACCTTTAATTCATTACAAAACAACACTCACCTCTTCTGGGATTTCTGTGTTCTTGAATTTCATGTTTTTGTAGAAATCTCTTTTTGGAACAAAATATAGGAGGAGCATATCGCACACAACGGTTGCCTGGAAAAAAAGGCTATATTTTAGTTCATTGTTCATTTCAATAAGACAAAAAGCACTTAGGAAATTTTGAGTACAAAGTGTGGTTTAACAGCTAAGTGTAGGCTAATCTAATCTGTTGATGAATCTTACCTATTTTTGTATTAGTTTCAAGTCATTAACAGTCATTGAGTCATTAACATTATATGACTGAGGTTTAGAGTATGACTTTTTCCATACTGATGCAAGAATGTATTAACTTGATCAAATTTTTTATTTTTATTATTATTATTATTATTATTATTTTTACAAAAGATTCTGTTTCAATAAATAAATGCTGTTGGTTTAAATGTTCTAATAATCAAAGAATCCTTAAAAAGATTAAGAATAAGAAATGTTTTTTGAGGGCCAGATCAACATAGAATGATTTCTGAAGAATCGTGATACTGAAGACTGGAATAAGGGCTGCTGAAATTCAGTATGAATCATTTCAGGCTTGACTGTGTATATGTGTGTGTATATATATATATATATATATATATATATACACAGTCAAACCTGAAATTATTCATACCTCTGGCAAATTCTGACTTAAAATTACTTTTATTCAACCAGCAAGTTTTTGTTTTTTTTTTACCAGAAATGACACAGGCTTCTCCCAAAAGATAATAAGATGATGTACAAGAGACATCATTGTGGAAAAAAAAATATTTCTCAGCTGTTATTTACATTATAAACAAAAAGTGCTTTTTCCACAATTATTCATACCCTTTGCAAACTGTCACAGTCTTTAGGAAAATCCAAAGTTCTATACCATTCCAAATAGTCCAAGCTGTTCTAAAGCATCCTAATTACCCTGATTCATTGGGAACAGCTGTTTTAATCAACTCCACAGGTGAAAAACAGAAGCTTTCTGCTGTTGGTTTGTAGACAGTCATGGCTAAGACAAAGGAGCTCACTGAGGACCTGCGGCTGTGCATTGTGGCTGCTTACAGGTCAGGAAAGGGCTATAAGACCATATCTAAATGTTTTGAAGTTTCTTGTGGCAACAGTGCAAAGTATTATTAAAAAATACAAGACGTTCCGCACTGTGAAAAATCTCAGAGGACGTGGTCAGAAGCCAAAATTACATCTGTGCTGGCCAGGAGGATAGTGAGAGAGGTAAAAAAGAATCCAAGCATCTCCACCAAGGCCATCCTGATTAATCTGGGCTCTGCTGGTGGCAACATCTCAAGGCAGACAGTACAATGGACACTACACACCGCTGGGTTCCACGGATGCAGACCAAGCGTGCCGTAGGTGTCCTGAAAAGTGAAGCCAAAAGTTTTCGTTTTTCCCCCTGGTGGCTGGCTGCAGTATAGGTCATAAACCCCGCCCTCTCCATGTAATCTAATGGGACGTGAGCCAAACTAAATAATCGAATTACACTTCAAATAATTTTTTTCCAAAGATGATTTCCATTGTGTAAAGTAGTTATTATAATGCTGATTCATGTGCAGGTGTTTGTTTTTCTAATAAGTTCGCTTTTAAGTAGTTATTTGATGCTATAAAAATGGGTTGTGGTGTCATGATTGTGATCGTGCGATTGGGTCTGCGGGAGTTTGGGCGGGACTTTGACACCGCGGCTCTGCCTCACGACACTACTGCGCATGCTCTGGCTCCAAACGAACCTCTACTGCGCATGCTCTGGCTCCAAATGACGTAATTTCCCCAAAATGGTAGCGGCCATATTGAGCTGTTTTGGCTTCACTTTTCTATAGTGGAAAGAAGCGGAGACGCGTCGTCCATCTTTTTTACAGTCTATGATGCAGACCCAAGCGTGCCGTAGGTGTCCTGAAAAGTGAAGCCAAAAGTTTTCGATCGCCCCCCGGTGGCTGGCTGCAGTATAGGTCATAAACCCCGCCCTCTCCATGTAATCTAATGGGACGTGAGCCAAACTAAATAATCGAATTACACGGCAAATAGTTTTTTTCCAAAGGTGATTTCCATCGTGTGAGGTAGTTCTTATAATGCTGATTCATGCTCAGGTGTTCGTTTTTCTAATAAATTTGCTTTTAAGTAGTTATTTGATGCTATAAAAACGGGGTGTGGTGTCATGATTGTGATCGTGCGATTGGGTCTGCGGGAGTTTGGGCGGGACTTTGACACCGCGGCTCCGCCTCACGACACTACTGCGCATGCTCTGGCTCCAAACGAACCTCTACTGCGCATGCTCTGGCTCCAAATGACGTAACTTCCCCCAAGATGGTAGCGGCCATATTGAGCTGTTTTGGCTTCACTTTTCTATCCATAGGGACCATGTGACGTCACTGTGCTTTATCGCCGCCATTTTTGTGTCCGCGCTACCTATTTCAGTCTATGGTCACAGCAGCCACAACTACCAGAGGAAGATCAACAAAACTCCCAGAATGTTCAGAACAAGGATACAATATGCCCGGGATCTGTTATTCTGTTAGCTGTAACAACAATCATCAGAAAAAACCTAACTACAGTTTTATTCGATCTCAGCAGTGCTTGAAGTGGGTCGGTATGCATGCAGTATAGCCTTTAGTGTATCGGTGTCATTCACGCAGGTGCTTTTCACAGCAAGGGTGTTTTTTTCGGCACAACAAGAGTAGTGGAATAATAATTAATTATTGAATAAGATTGTGAATCAGTACATTATAACCAAAATAATGCCTTAAAATGAAAAGAAGCATTTTTTTGCGATTACATCATTTTGAACCGATCAACTCGTGAGTCCAAAGATTTAGTAAACAAGAAAGCAATCGAACAGCAAGTTCAAAACAGTGCTAATGCAGAGAATAGTGACTTACAGTACATCCAGATGCCGTGAATTATTTGTTTCAGTGTGTATTTGGCTTAAGAGCAAGATTATGTTTTAGATTATGCAGTGTTTAGTGAATTATGAAAATTAAATAATAAACGCTAAACTATTGTACTACATAGCGTTCGTCATTGCAACGCCTGCAGTAAAGTATATACATGTAAAAAGGTTCTCAAAAATAATCATATTTGTTTTGCTAAAACTATTTATGTACAATTACTCTAAAAATTATTTGTCATACAAAAATGGCACACAAGTTACACACAAACCATCGTCCCGAGTAAATGGTACCATTGTGAATTGTGACTGGCTGCACAAGTGGTGTAATAAACTAAACTAAAATGTTATTGTAGCCATATAGCTTGAATGAATACAAATGCATATGTTAAATAAAGAAATCTCTTGCTTTTGGTGCTTGAATTTGTGCTTCAATAATGAGATCCAGGTTTAGGAATACACAAGACGTGAAAGACGTCTTCCCTCAGGTATATTTTATGTTTTCTTGGCTTGCTGGATGTTGGGCTTATGCTCAATAATCACATTTTTTTTTTGCATTCGCCAAAACTAATTTGCCGAAATCTAAGCGCGGACTGTAAGGGAATTAGTGCCGTCAGCACGAGTCCCGTTCGCTGTGAAGTAACGTTAGTGACCAGGATTCTTCAAGGTCTTAAAGCCTTCATCGAGCGACTGCGTTCACAATAATTTACACTTTTTGTCCTAAACATACAATCAAGTCAAATACACAGTGTGGGAAGTAGTAGTAAAAAGTAATTTCTTATTTCAATTTATTATTAAATCTCATTTAGATGCGCTGTGTCTGTTGTCATATCGGACACAAATATGGCGGCGAGCATAGCGGAAGTGACGTCTTTGGTACCCATGAATAGTGGAAAGAAGCGGAAACGCATTGTCCATCTTTTTTTACAGTCTATGTGCAGACCAAGAAGGACACCAAAAGCCTGCTTGGCCTTTGCAAATGCTCATCTGGACAAAGAAGACGACTTTTGGTCTTCTGTTTAATGGTCAGATGAAACAAAAATGTAATTGTTTGGCCACAATGATGTAGCCTTCATTTGGCGTAAAAAAGGAGAAGCTTTCAACCCTAACAACACCATCGCCAGTGTCAAACATGGTGGTGGGATCCTAATGTTTTGGGGGTGTTTTTCAGCCGGTGGACCAGGGAACCTAATCACAGTAAACGGCACCATGAAAAAGGAGCAACACATCAAAATTCTCAAAAATAACATCAGGCAGTCTGCAGAGAAACTTGACCTTGGGCACCGGTGGACATTTCAGCACGACAACGACACAAAACACACAGCAAAAGTGGTGAAGAAATGGTTAGCAGACAAAAACATTAACGTTTTGCAGTGGCCAATTGAGAAACTGTGGAGGGAGCTAAAGGTCAGGGTGATGGCAAGGAGACCCTCCAACCTGAAAGAGTTGGAGCTCATCGCTAAAGATGAATGGGCAAAAATACCAGTGGAGACATGCAAAAAGCTGGTCATTAATTATAGGAAGTGTTTGATTGCTGTAATAGCCAATAAAGGCTTTTCTATTGATTATTGAGAATGGTATGAATAATTTTGGACATGCCACTTTTTGTTCAAATGTAAATAAAAGCTGAGAAATATATATATAAATTTTCCATAATGATGCTTCTTATATATCGTCTTATTATCTTTTGAGAGAAGCCTGTGTCATTTCCGGTCAAAAAATAAATAAATTGCTGGTTGAAAAAAAGTAACTTTAAGTCAGAATTTACAAGGGGTATGAATAATTTCAGGCTTGACTGTATACGTATATACACATTAAAATCACTGATCTATAATAGATCATTACATATACTGTATTTTTTGAAAAAAAATAAAATGCATTAAAAATTCTTCTTTCAAACGGTAGTGTATTTGTGCATTTATTATTATTGTTTTGACCACAGTGGACCAATCAGAATAAAACATTTCAGAGAGCTGTGTAATATAGTTCTACATTAATGCATCTTGCATTAATGCATTGCATGGATGTACAACCAGAGCTATAGTAACTGGTTACATGCAATCTGGATTACGTAATTACAGAAATTAAGTACTTGTAATTAGAAAATACTCATAATCAGTTTTTTTATGAATTGCATGCTATTTATAATAAATAATATTTATTAAATATTATTATTATTTATTAATTTATTGATTGTCTGTAATTTCTCTTCTAAAATAGCCTACTGCTTATATACACTCAAAATATCTTAAAATGTTTTCGACATTCACACAAAGATCAGTTTTTTTTTATTCAGGTGTTGACACAGCATTTGAATACTGATTTACAAAAATCATTTCAGGTTTAAGAAGTGTTTATTACATAATATTACATCAACTACTGATGAACATATACATTTTTATTTGAATTATCACTCTTGTTGGTTAACCGTGTATTTCTAAGTCTTTGGAAGGCTTTTGTCTTTCAAACACATTAAAATTCACAAACTGTTTTGTCATCTGATCCTCTTTCATCCTAATATATTTACTTGAAGTACCCCTTAGATTTTAAAATAAATATTTTAAAAATGATGCATCACATTTGCATGTTCATGGTTCTCTGATGTTGGTTATGATTACATGACATGCAGGTAAATTAATAAAATATTTTTAGTATTTTTTTTTTATTTGGATTGATTTTATAATGGTTTCTTTTAATTTAACATTTTTTATGATTTAATTAATCATTAGCTTTTCATTAAACTCATAACCCATCTGTAGTTCCTTTACAAACCCAGTTTGAGAAACCTTGATGTAATATAATGTTTAATGCACTTCATGTTGTTAATACCAACAAATAAAATATAATTTTGTACTATTTGCATTTTTATGTCATTATGGTACAAGATTATACTATTTAAATGAATGTGATAAACAAGTTAGGTCAAAAGTAATCTAAAAGCTAAAATGTGTACTGTAATGGATTACGTTACTAACTATAATTTTTAGTTGTAGTAATGTAGTTTGGAATCAGTAACGGATTACAATTTGTAAGTAATCTACCCAGCTCTGTGTACAACACAAAATATTTTCACATTTGGTATCATCTCCTTCAGTAAAATCAAAAGATTGAGTCTTAAGTATGTAAGTTTATTCTTTGACACTCACCACTCCAAAGATTCCTACTCCTGAGCCTATGGCTGTCAGCGTTGGGATGACATCAAATTTTCCTGCCTGCAAGGAACAGTTGTAAACAAATGAAGATGTGCCTGTTCCATTATTTCTTTGTGAATGCTCCATAAAAAATAGGTTTACCCGTCCATTAACAATGATGTCTATCCGTACACCAAACACCTTCATTAGTGTTCTCATCTCCGTCCCATTCTCCACATAATATTTAGCGTGTCTGAAAGAGTCAGAATCACGTAATATACTGTATTAGTTCTGCAAAACCATTTAAATGAACTCTTTTACTAAATCCATCAAACCTCACAGGCTCAGAAATAATAAAGTGCAGCACCGCTGACCTTTTAGCTGTGATATTATTTTTAAAGTAGCATGAATATTGATCAAGTAATATGTGATTATGCAGTGAAATAGTCATTTTCCTTGACTCTTTTATAGTTCTGCTTACACAGGACTGCAGAGTAGTCGAATTACAAAGTTTGTTGTTTTCACAAGATCAATAGGTTAAATTTTCCTACCCACCTAAAGTTGTATCCCAATGATGGTTTCTCCTCTTTGTCATTTTTCCCTGTTCCATAAAGACCATAGAATTCGTACTTTGGTTTGCAGTGTCTGATACTCAGGTCCAGATTGCAGTCCCAATCAATGAGGACTCCTATAGCACCACCCTAACACATCACACAGGACATATGATGAGGATTATCATCTCATGTTTCTGTGATCTTCTCCAGATTTTAATCATTTACTATAATACTCATGTAAACCTATAGTTTACAATTATAAAACGTTACAACAGTGAGAAGTCACATTTGTAAAATATAGTTGGAATTTATGAGAAATAATGTCACAATTGCAAGATGTAAAGATGTAAACACTGTGTGACAAAATCACATTTATGGGACAAAACGTGAAAGTCTCTCTAAGTGTTGTTGACCACAGACTTCTTTTACTTATTAGTTACTAGTACTTATTTTTACTGCTATTCAGAAATTCCCTTTGAAACTATATGTTTGTAAAACATAAAATGTAGTACATTAGCCAACTGGAAATCATATTAGAAAACAATTAGACATATTTAATGGTTTCAATCTAAGTAGGTATGTCTGAATGTATGTTTAAAGAACAAGTGTGTCTAGGAGTGTGAGTGGGTGTGTGTATTTACAATCGTTCATTAATGACGAAAACCTACCACACGAGCTATCTCTGAGAAGTTAAACCCGGAACGCTCTACGATGTCTCCCAGTCTGAAGATGGGACACAGTGGATCAGTGGTGGGATGAAACAAACAGGTACTGATGTAACTCTGATTCACACTCTCCACCAAGTTACTCCTAGAGAGAGAAAAAAATAGTGAGGAGAACTTTCAAATGTTAGACAAAACTGATAAACTTCAGTGTTGCATTTTAAGCCTGGCCTTTAATAACGTGTAAAGTACGATGCTTATTGCATATACATTAAAATCAATATTGATGTGAGACAGACAACAAAAACTTGGTTTAAGTTGTTAAATGTGTATTTTCCTTTTGGATCAAAATTAGTTTGAGATTAATCAATAAAATAAATTAAAAGACTTTCTTTAGTACCACAGTAAACCCCTGGTTTATGGGAACGGGACATCCAAAATCTTTTCTAAATGAAAATATCCTTTTTATTTCATCTAAGATTACTCTCCAAATTTACTTGTTAGGCTTTACCAATATACCACAAGGAACATTTAGAAATTAAAGCATTTTACCTTACTACATTGAACTGGCGAAAGGTAATGGAGTTTTTGATGAACAGTGTATAGTTTTCTGCTGTCAGCAGGACTGGAGGGCTACAGAGAAACATAACAGGGACAAAATAAAGTAAAATTGATCAGACAAAGACTGTGAGCTGATTAAAAAAAATTGTATTTTAAATACAATCTGTGACATGCTTCAGGTATAAACATAAAGTTACGTTTAAGGCAACTGTCAAGTGTTCAAGATTTCTACACAGACATGAAGTTCAAGCCATTCAGGAATGGTGGCCATTCAAGAGTGTTTGCTTTTTATTGAACAGTATCAAACAATTCATTTTGGTTAAAGTGTTATAAATCTGATCCCTGTCACCACCAGAGTTCTCTATCACCATTCTGACTGTTTATCAGAAACCCCTGCCTAGGAACTGATTATGAACGCCTCCCATTTTCTATCAGGAGAACTATAAATGCTGCACTCTTGCTTTTATTTGGGGGTGTGTGTTTAATTTTTGAATGTTTATTCCTAGTTTATATCCTAGTTTATATCCTAGCTATCCTAATTTCTATGTTTCTTCCTGTGCTGTCTTTATTTCCTAGTTTTGTCTACACTCTTAAAAATAAAAAGCGATGTCATAGAAGAACCTTTTCTGGGATTTGTTCTATCTAGTGGCATGGAACTGTATTGAAAGATTTTTTTGGTATGGACCAGCCCAGAGTCTCATTCCAAGATGGTCACCAGTGCAGATTCTCCAGCCATTATGGATCTCAAGCCTTGCAGTGGGTTCCAAACGGGATATATCGCCCTCCTAAGGACACTTCAGAGTGAAAACAATCATAGCCGCCAAATTGAAGTGTCGTTCCAAACCAAAGTGCTCATAACCTAGCCACTTCAAAGGGCCCTTCGGAATGAAGGATTTCAAAGGCTACAACTGATGGACACTTCAGACTCCCATGATCCTTTGCACAGATCCTTCGCATGATGACGCCGCCTCTTTGTTTTCACGGGATGATGACGGAGAAGGGCACTTCAAGAAACAGTTGTTTGTTCCCTAACACCCTTCAACCCTTTGAAACTCTCACTCAGGAGGGTAAACCCTTTGAAAGGATTAGGGCAAAGGGATGAGCCCTTCCGAATGGATGCAGGGATAGTCTTCAACTGTAACAGATGACACTTCAGAGTCCGCTCCAGGCTATGAGTCTACTACAGAGCACAATCCAGCCTATAAGTCTGCTCCAGAGCCCGCTCCATTCTTTGAACCTGATCCAGAACCTGCTGTAGTTCAGGAATCCACTCCAGAGCCTGCTCCAGTCTGATCCAGCATCTACTCCAGTCCATGAGTCCGCTCCAGCTCCTCCCGAGGTGGCAGCTTCTGCCGCAGAACCTCCTGAGTCGTCAGCGTCCACTCCAGCTTCTCCTTTCTGTGGTCTCTGTTCCAATTCTACCTGATCCACCTTGGTCTCCTGCGCCATCAGCTCCACCCTGGTGATCATCTACTCCACCGTGGAGATCTCTGGACCCGTTTGCTCTGCTCTGGTGGTTGTCTGCTCCACCATATGGATCTCCAAACCCATCTGCTCTGCCCTGGTACTCTCTCTTCTTTGCCCAGACTCACTGCTCTGCCGGCCCTGCCTCAGTGGACCTGGACCTCCATCCCTCCCCCTGTTCAGTCTCTACTCCTACGCCCTCCTGGACTGTGTTGTTTCTTGAGATAAAGTTCTGTTATAAATCTGATCCATGTTGTTCCTCCCACTCACCACCAAAGTGCTCCAATCGGACTGCATTTCCCAGAAACCCCTGCCTGGGAACCAATTATGGACTCCTTCATTGTCAGTCAGGAGGACTATAAATGCTGCACTCTTGCTTACATTCAGAACTGAGTATTTAATGTTTATTCCTAGCTATCCTAGTTTCCATATTGTCTCTTCCTGTGTTTTCTTTGGTTCCTAGTTTTGCTCTTCCTGTGTTTTGCCGTGGACTGTCTATCTTGTTTTTGATTGATTACTGCTGGCCTGACATTGGATTACTCCTTTGCCTTGCCTCTGCCATTGTTGTTTGCTGGTGTTTTGACCAAGCTTTGGATTTAAGCTTGCATTTGGATCCTTAACTCTGTTGTCATGCTCCCGCACATTACAGTAACACATTGCTGGTCTAATGGCAACCAAACCTTTTTTGGTGGGTTTATAATTGAAAAATGTCATGTTTAAAAATAAGTCCATGTTTAACAACCAACGTGATTGTTTCTGTTAATTAACAACAATAATAAAATAAGCATTCATACTCTGGTATTTGACGGTCATCTTCAACAGGACACCAAGAGTAGATTTCACAAGTACTGTTTGCGATTATACACCTGCCAGTCATGTGCCCTGAGAGAGACAGAAATGCCGTAAGGGAACAGTAGAGTCTAAGAGTGTTGATCAGAGCAGACTGAAACAAAACTTCAGGCTGAATCAAAACACAATCACATGCCACAAAGAGAGATGTCATCGTAGGATCCAAAAGTCTGATGTCTCTTCTTAGATACTTAGATTTTGCATTTGCATTTTTGTAATGTCATACCGATTTACATTTACCTTTACCTTTAAATTTACATATATATAAATAAATATATATAAATATATATATATCCAGGTTTCCAGACATATTTGGGAGCTGCCATGGCTTTGATGTTACTAAATTAACTTTTCTCTGAATTAATGAGCATGAAGGGCGATTCTGTCAGTCTAGTTATTTAGGAATGCTTTCATCAGACTGCACTTGGTCATATGTTTGTAATTTCAGTCTGACTCTTTTAACATTGCCAGGAACATTTACATTCACACACTGAACTTGCTTTGGTGGTAGTATAGCACTTTTGTACAACCATTAAAATACACTTAATGTAACCATAAAATATGACTCATTCCTTGCGTCACAGAACATCAAATATATATAGGAGACATGATACAATAAGCATGAAATGATATGCAGTCTGAAGCATGGCATAAACAACAAGAAGGTTGTGTTTTTCAGGAAAACAACTGTGAATTTTACCCTGAGTTCACAGAGTCTGTATTGTAACGAGATTAAGGAAAATATTTTGTTGAATGGTGAAGTTTGTTGGAAGTTTGTGCCAATTGCCCATGACTGGAAGTCAGGGCACTTTGAATTACTGCAGTGTGAGATAGTGCTGTTTACTTACGCCTGTATTCCTGGAGTAAATTGTTCTGCTACACTGCATGTGAAACTGAGTCAATATTTGAGTATTCATGACCCACACAGAGCTCACAATATCAGTCAGTAATGTGGGTTAGATTGTATTTATTTATTTTTGTAAACAGCTTTTTGTTCAGTGTTTATTATTGGTGTTCCCGTAGGTTTTAATGCCAACTCCTACTACTAAGCTCCGCCAAATGATATCAAAAAAGAAAGATGAATTAAACATGACTCTAATTTAATTGTGTTCCGGTAGCAGTGGAATAATTTTGTTTAGCATATCATAAACATGTTGCTGCCATATTAATTAGTATTTATTTAAAATTGGCAAACCAGCTGTATAGAAACTGCTAGTCACACATAGTAATCTGATCTGTATAAGAGCCCTATGGAACCCTGGCAATTACAGATCAGTGAGCATGGGGTAAAATTCATCAAAGATGTGGAAAGCTTAAAAAAAAGGCTTAGAGCATGAAAGCAAAGCATGTTAGTCATGAATGTTAGTGACTTACGGAGACGACAGCATGGACGATGTGCAGGTTTGTCAGTTAGGAGAGTGAGAGTTCATTAGGCCCCCTTTGATTGTGAATAGAGCTGAAACCAAATGCTTACGTGCAAGTGCTCCAATTTTCTTAGACCCCTGATCATTTGAATTCTGCGGTATATATCTTGGAACGCTGGTACACTGATTTAGTTACCAGTCAAGGTCAACGGGATTATTTTTAATGCCCATGAAAAAACCACTCAATAAGTGAGTTCCTCTGCCCCTGGCTGCTAGTGATGTGAAGTGAGTCTGCTGCGCCGGTGCCTTCTGTCGGAACAATGAAATGGTTAAAACTTTACCATTTCCCGTACGTTTGTATTTCCCCTCATCGCAGTCCGCGTCCGAAATGCACTTGTTCCTGCCTTTCCCATCTGGCAACTGAAATACACACAGGAAAGAAAATGCACTTCAACGGATATTAGCGTTTAATTAAGACTCAATCGGCTTGTTGAAAATATGCAAATGTAAGATCCATATGAGACCGGATGCTCAGGCGAGGCACAACCACAAAGCCCAATTCTTTAGACTCATTTGTATAAGCAAAGAGCGTTGCAGGCAGGGCAATAAAGTCAAATAGAGATTCAGGTGAAAGACAAATAGGACTGAGGTAAACCAAGAGCAGGAAAATGAATAAAGAGATGGTACAGGAAGTCCATGTTACTTTGCTGGAAAGAACAAACAGATTGTATCCTCAAACACAGGTTGAATGTGTGTTTGCCAAGGTTATCTGGGAAATAAGTGACACTTTCTGTTTCTTTTTAGGATAATGATGATAATAATCCACTTCCTGTATTTCTTTATTCAAAAATCATTTGAGATTTAAATAAACATTGGGTGGTTGACAATCAACCACACTATAAAAAGTCTATACCCTACATGTATTACACTGTAAAATTCAATAGTTTACCTTACTTAGATATAATTAGTTATCTTTACTTAGTTGCTATACTTACTAGGTTGTATTAATTTACAGCTACTTTCAATGCAAGTAAAACCATTTACTTACCGCTTTGAGTGACGCTTACTTAAAATATTCAAGTAGCCACAAAGGAACCAATGACATTAATAAACTAGTGAGAGGCAGCAGTGCACTAATATGTTGCTAATTTGCAAAATAAAAAAAGAAGAGGAAAATTAAAGTTTTTGAGGTGGGTCAATAGTTTATCTGCAGTTATTTTCCACAAGTTACATTCACTAATTTCATCTTGAGTGTTGTTTCAATACAACTGCAATATTTGAAAGAACATCACATAACCTAAATTGATGTTGATTTTCATAAAATGTTGTTTGTTTGTTTTTTACCTACCATTATAGTGATTAATGTTCCCTTTGGTTGGGCACTTGGAACTTTGTTTCTTTTATTGTAATTTTGTTCCTATTGATGCAGCAATGCAACATGGAATCATAATATTTGATTTCAAGGGAAGAAAAGTAATATGCAGGTTGCTTTTAGAAGGTAACCTATTTAACTAAATCATTAGCTAATATATTTGTAATAATTATTAATGATCTTTTACAACTTCCTTGTTCTTCATGAACACCTTGAGAAACTTAATTGGGTAGAGACAATCATATCATATTTGTGGTAATGTGTACAAGTCACAGACACATTCAGCACGCGAATCACAACAATGGTAACAATTCAATTTTATTTATTTTTATTAATTGTGAAAATTAACCATTTTATTATTTGATTTGCTCTTTTTGATGTGCTACTACTGACACAAGACAGTAAATAAAATTAGCAAATAAAAACAACAACAGTAAAACAAACCAATTGCATAATGTATGCATGCTGCAATGCACTCTGGGAGTTAGAGAGTAGCTATACTAAGTCAAGAGTAAACCTAAAGTAAAGGATCAAGTAGCCCCTACAGTTCTTTTTTAGTTGCTAGAACTCTCATGTAAGTAAACTAACTAAGCATTTGTCAGTACAACATATTATTTCTATTTCACTTTACCTAGTTTTTTAAAGGCAATCCGTTTGCATGTTTTTTTTTTAAGTAAGCCCAACTAATTAGATTTTACAGTGTACGGACTGTTATAAGTTCTAAAAAGCATTTGAGGTGCAGCCACTTTGATTTTAATATCATACTAAAGTGTCACACACCATTACAAACTTAGTTTAGCTTTTGCCTCAGAAAAACACTTGAGAATTGTGACTGTACATAATATGACCAGACTATTTTGACTTTTCATGCATTTGAATTTACAATGCAATAAATCTAGTGATAAATACTCGCTAATGAAATGTAAAAAAACCGATGGCCTTTGTATAGTATATCAGCATTTACAAAAACATTCTGATGAACATCTGACATGCATATGTTTAACTGATTCAAAAGCAATAACTAAAGTGTTTTGAACTGTATTTCAAGTGCGAGATGCTAAAATATGGGACAAGCTGCATTTTAAATGGATTGAATAAATGACAATTCCTTATTACATGGGACAATTATGAATAATACGTAGTTTCCAACCCTAGGCGTGAAGTCTGTCTTCAAACAAACTGGCTGAATTTATGCTTCATTTAAACTGCCACTCAATGACGCACATAGCTTTAATCAAGCAAACAAATTAAAAGTAACAGAGGTAAAGAAGCATCATGCCAATTCAAACTAAACAAGCACGCACCCTCAAACAGTTTTGAAGTGAATAATGAATGCAAAAACAAATTACATGCATATGAAACAAATTTGAACGCAGTTCTCCATACACACTTAAATTCTCTCGATTCATTCAATTCAGATTACGTTTTAGTTTGGACTTAAGACAGGGCTGCCTGGTGCCCCTCAAAAAAAAAAAAAAATTGTATGACGGCCCTCTCCCCTTATTTCTGAGAAACCGGTGACTATATATTTTAGCTGGGGAGGAAGATGGTCAGGATATGACTCATACAGAGATCTTAGAGAAAAAAAAAAAAAACCAAACAATTATGAGAGTCACGATTATGCAAGTCAGTAGATGTGATAGAAGGAGAGAAAGACAGATTTACCAACCTCTGGACATTTGTCCTGTTTCTGTCCCACAGTGGCAATGTAGTTTGTCATCACAACAAAAGACGAGTCACCCTGAGAAACAGAACAGGAAAGATTTGAAGGGTTAAACATGGCCATATGTAGTTTCAATCTCTAAGCTCAAACCACTATGTGGATGGCTACAGAACAGAGCAAGAGTGTCATGTTGAATATATAGGACATCCTTTGTCTATTTGGTGATAAGGTGTTTGCAGTGTTTGAGGCTGACTGTGCTTGCAAAGACTTCTGGCTACTTTTTCTGAAACCAAAACCTAAACCCAAAACAGACCTCCAAAAACCCCCCCACTGTACATTTGGTTGAGTATTAAAAGCTTTACACTGTTTGAAGATAGGCATGGCTATGTTTTCAGCTCACATCAGTGAGGCAGCTGTGTTTGTTAAAGCCTGAATCAAGTTGTTTTCACATTTAGTTCGTTTTAAAAGAACCAAACCCATTTCACTTAGTGTATGTTCACACTTGTCATGTTTGGTTTGATTAAAACGAACTCTGGTGCGATTGCTCTGTTAGTGTGGTTTGTTTGAGTAAGTGTAAACGCTGCCATCCGAATCCTGGTGCACACTAAACAAGCAAACCGAGACTGCTGAAAAGATGGGTCTCGGTCCACTTCCAAACTAACTCTGGTGTGGTTCGAATTAAATATGAATGCAACATGGACCAAATACTTCTAAACGAACCAAAAATAGAAAGTAATGACAAGATGTGATGCTATGCGATATGATTTCACAAAGGGAACAAGCGGTGTATCCAAAAAAAAAAAAAAAAAAATGAGCAGAGGGCAAATGTGGAGCAATGAGGAGGTAAAGTGCCTTTTATGAGCTCTTTGTGGTGAAAATATAATCATAAACAAGCAACAATAAACGTGCTTAGTTCATATGATTCTTTAGGGGCCGTTCACATGAAGCGTCTTTTGCGCGCGCAAGTTCGTTATTTCAATTGGAAGCGACGCGGTCGCGACACGCACGCGGTGCGACGCGCTCGTTTTTTCCAGGCGCATCCGCGCCGCATCGATTTAAAAACATCTCAACTTTTCAGAATGTCGCAAGCGCACCGCAAGTCATGTGACATGAACTAACCAATCAGCTTCCTCACGTTTTTCCGTTACATTGAAATCTCAGCAGAAACATGGAGGAGCAGCTCATCATTGTGGTCCAGGGATTTCCTGAACTTTATGATTTGTCAAGCCCCCATTATTTTGACGCTAATAGAAGAAACAATGCATGGAGACGCATAGGCTTGGAGCTAGAGCGCAGCTGATGGTTGCTTAGAAACGGCAGACGCTTCCGGAGCGCAAGCGCCCGAGCGCTTTGTTGATCAGGAAGAAAGCGGCGCGCCTAGCGTTTTCCACACGTTTTTAGGTGCGACATGTGAACGGCCCCTTAGGGTTTTAATAAAGTAGTGTAAAAAAAACATCCTTTTACCTTGTCAAAATCAGCTCGGCAAAATATCAGCTCATTTTATCGCATGGGCCCTTTAAATGCAAATGAGCTCTGCTCGCCCCGCCCCTCTCTGCTGAGGGATTACCAGCTGTAATGTTTACTTTAACCGCGTTTAGCTGCAATTAGCTGCGTTTATTGGCTAAACTTGCCAACAAGCACATTATTAAGAAAGGCCATTTGCAAAGATGCATAAAAAACCCTTATACTCACTTCTGCTGTGGGTGAAGCTGCATCACGAATGATTCTCACGAACATAGATGCATATGTAGATCAGGATCGGTGCTTTCCTTTTAAAAAAATGAAAGTAACATTGTCCTCTGCCTCTTAAGATTCAGATGTCGGAAGTAAATGACTACTGCTATGTTCGTTATTAAATCCAACAAATGAACACCTCAATCACTCAATTAGAGTCTTCCTCTGCACCTGAGTCACACATTTGAAATTGTATTGGGACTGTTTCAGCTCCGTGAGGGCGGGTCTAAGGTAAGGCGCTCATGTCAATCAACTGTGTTTCGTCACAACGACAAGAAGCTGAGAATGACCTGATTATAAAAAGGGGATATTACTTTTAAAGATTTAAAAAATACCACTGGGCGGATTTTTATCATTGTAGGGTGGTTGTGTACACAAACTGCCAACACACATTAATGTTCAAACAACATGTAAAAATTAGTTTTGCATCCGATGACCCCTTTAAAGTGATGCTGAGGGTGTATGACATCAAAGTTTTTTTTAAAGGTCCTCTTCAGCACTTGATCTCAGACGCCTTCTTGTTCACACCACAACTTTATTAACAACTTCAATTCAGACCCTTGCTTTCTGTGTAGCTGTAGAGAGCTGGAGCCTGGCCTACTGAAAATGGGGAAATGACATTGGTAAATAGGGATAATCCACGGTTTGCCATGCATTTAAGGGGTCATTGGATGCAAAACTTACTTTTACATGTTGTTTGAACTAATTGGGTGTTGGAAATTTGTGTACACAACCACCCTACAATGATAAAAAAACACCCAGTGGTATTTTTTTAATCTTTAAAAGTAATATCCCCTTTTTAAAATCAGGTCATTTTCAGGTCATTTTCGAGACTGCTTCCACGATAGTTGATTGACATGACCACCTTGCCTTAGACCTGCCCTCATCGAGCTGAAACATTGTGTTGACTCAGGTGCAGGGGAAGACAAGAATGTCTCTGATTGAGCGATTGACGTGTTATGTTGTTGGATGTAATAATGAACATAGCAGTTGTCATTTACTCCCGACATTTGAGCCGCTGAGGCCGCAGAGGATTACTTTTGTTTTTGAAAGGAAAGTGTCGATCCCGATCTACATATGCGTCTATGTTTGTGCAAATCATTTGTGATGCAGCTTCACCCACAGCAGAAGTGAGTAAGGGTTTTTATGCATCTTTGCAAATGGCCTGTCTTAATAATGTGCTAGTTAGCAAATTTTTGCCACTAAATGCAGCTAAATGCAGCTGAAGTAGACATTACAGCTCATCATCCCATGGCAGAGAGGGACGGGGCGAGCAGAGCTCATTAGCATTTAAAGGAACATGAAACAGAATAGCTCGCTCTAAAAAGGGCTGATTTTGACAAGGTAAAAAGAGTGTCTTTTTCAATGCCATTGAGAAATTTTAACTAAAGTATGTTATAGACTTCTCATTAAGACCCCAAAGAATCATATCAAGCATAAAATGTTTAAGGTTTAAAGGTGGTCTGTGTAGGGTTCGCTTTTGGATTCTTTTAGGATGTCTGAGATAACATTATTTACTCACGAGCTGAACCGCTCCCAGAGTGTTTGAAGGACTCAAACATAGGTGTGAAAACACCTTAAGGTTTAACCTCAGCCTCAGTTTCCTGAGTCGAAATGGTCAATTACACAGATGTATTTGTGCAGAATCATAGAGTTGAGAAATCATTGTAATATGCTGATTATCAACGTTGCTTTATATATATATATATATATAT